>NC_056729.1:1857007384-1857374405 GCF_019279795.1 Protopterus annectens | reverse complement strand
ACTCACTAAAAGAATCACAGGCCTAAAGCAGATGCCCTACGCTGACCGCCATAAAAAACTCCAGCAATACTCTGTTGCATATTGTCTACTCAGAGGCGATCTCTGTTTAACATACAAGGCCATGTCAAACCCAGAGCTGTTGGACATGCTACACTTAAAGAAATCCCAATCCCTCAGAGCCACATGCTCCAGGGATCTAAACCTTGTCATCGCAATAAACAAAACATGCTGGAGGGATAGGTTCCTGACCCAGAGACTCCCCAGACTCTGGAATAGATTGCCCATACATGTCAAGCAGAATGCCTCTTTGGCCCTCTTCAAAAGGAACCTTGACGATTGGATGGGAGAAAAGAAATTCACCCCGGGATCATGTCAGTCACCCTGCTAGACAGGGGTCCAGGGAATTAAATAGTGTGGGAAGAAATAGCCAGGGAATTGTTATGGCTAGGCTTGTATAGGCCCTAGGGCCGATAGCCTAGTACCAACCTATGAACCATACTTGGCAGCGGTTTATGGACTACTGCACACAGCATCAGTTTCTATACTCTTGTGCACCCTATACTCATACACTGCTGTTTATATAAACTTGTACACCCTGTACTGCTCAGCAGTATTTTAGATACTCTTGTACTGCCTATAATCAGTCAACATTTTTTGTACACTTGTGTACTCTATACTGATCATCAGTTCTTTAACTGCTTCTGTGTACCCTGCAACATAAATTCAGTCAAAAACCTAAAACATGAACCTGGAAATAATCCTGTCCTCAAAATTTCAGATATTGGTTTTACATAGAATAAAGTGCAATTGCCTGGCAGACTTCTACAGCATAACCTAATAATATGCTAATAGAATCTTTGGTCCATATGTTCTTAACAAGCTTTCAATCAAAGAAGTCATTTAAACGCTCAGCCACATTACCCAGTACTGATGATCTCTTGTCAGATTCAAAACCACCACTGTTGAAACAGCCTTCTCTAAACTGACCCCAGCAATATGGAATTACCAGCATCTGAAACCAGACAAGAAGGCACACTATAGAGTTTCAAAAATATACTGAACAACAGCTTGTTCAAAGAAGCATCATATTCCTGGTGTAAAAAGGGTAGTCTAAGCATACATCACATCAAGCAGGCAAGAAACTTAATCAAGAGGAGTCAGTTATCATGCTAAATCACATCTATCCCACAGTGCTGTTCAACTCATGCTATAATGTGTACATAAAACTTTTACTATTCTCTCTCTGTAGTAGACCTGAGTGAAATGGCCAGTGAGTTCCCATAAGAAAGAGCAATGGATGATACAGGATGAAACTAAACAGAGTGTCACCAGAAGATGCTCTGGAAATTTCTATAGAATGCCCACAGGAAATGGAGAATAAAGAATGTGCCCTCAGTTTAGAAGAAAATGATCTAAGAGAAGAGTTTATTGATTTAATAGAAATGGACAGACAAATTAAGATAAATGAAAGAAGTAGACTACAGAAGCTCCATAAAACCCAAACAATTAAAAGTTTGATAAAACAAATGAACAGAGTAATTAGGACTGTCCACAGAGATTCATGCAATATAACAGAAGTAAATAGGATGCATTACTGTGCAGCTAGATTAATAATAGTCTTACCATAAGAACACAGGGCAGTAAAGGAAAGGAAGGGGAAATATGAATGCCATCGTGGAAGTATCGAATAGAGAAAACTATAAAGCAATTAAGACAAGAAGCATTACTGTTAGAATGTGGAAGAGGGAACAGATCAACAAAAATACACAGAAAGACAGGCATGATAAAAGCAACATGCAGTATTATAACAGATCAGGATCTACTGTGCACTATCACAGATAAACTAAAACTAAAAATATCAGCACAGACAGAAAAACATATAAGATATGTAGAGAAATATAAAGGAAAAGTACAAAATAAGCAATTTATTGATGATCCAAAATCGTTTTATATACAGACTTGGGAAACGAGGGAAAAGGAATTGAAACCACCAAAAAAAGAAGAAATAGATACATTTTGGAGAAATATGTAAAAGCTGTGTAAAATCTTACCATAACCATAGATGTCCTTCTCTTCCATGTTGCAGTATTCTACATATGGGTTTACTCTTCTTGTCTCGCGTACATACGGCCAGTATACAAACATTTTCAGTCCCTCTGAGGTGCGTGTGACATCTGACATGGCCGAGGGAATGTGGGCCATAAAGGTGATGTTGGCACACACCAACCCTCAGAACTGAAAGCCCCAGTCGGAGCCTGTCCTAATAAGGGCAATTCCAGTCCAGTGCCACCCAGATAGGGAAAGCTAGCCTAAGCAAGGGAGAAGGTGGGTGAGAAGGAATACTGCAACATGGAAGAGAAGGACATCTATGCTTATGGTAAGATTTTACACAACTTTTCTATGTCCTTCTATTCCCATGTTGCAGTATTCTACATATGGGTGAGTGCCAAAGCTCACTGTGATTGGGGGGGGGGGTCTAGAGGCAGATTCCAGGAATCCGTGAAGGATAGCCCTGGCAAACCCTGCCCTTGAGGCTGGATCTAGAAATGTGATCAAGTTTGTAGTGTTTGGTAAAGGTGTGAACAGAAGACCAAGCAGCTGCCTCTAGGATAGTGGAGGTATCCAGGCCTTTAAAGAAGACTCCAGAGGAAGCCATGGCTCTGGTGGAATATGCTTTAACTGCCCCTTGCAGGGATTTCCCATGGAATTGGTAACAGAAGATGATGGCCTTGGAGATCCAAGCAGATATGGTCTGCTTGGACACTGCCATCCCCAGTGCTCTAGGGTTGAAAGATACAAAGAGTTGGTCCGTCTGTCTGATGATCTTTGTTTTATGCAGGTAAAACCTGATCTGTCCATGCACATCTAGGGAGCGCATACCCTCTCACTGTCCCCCTGTGGGTTGGGGAAAAACAGGTAAGTGTATGGCCTGGTTAAGTGGCAGGTCATTCACCACTTTGGGCATGAAGGATGGGTTAGTTCTAAGGGTAACCCTATCCTTGTGAAAAAGTAGAAAGGGGAGAATAACCATAAAGGGGTTATAGTTCTGACACTCTTCTAGCCAAGGTCAGGGCTACTAGCAGTACAGTTTTCCATGTGCAATGTTTAAAGTAGGCTTTGTCTGCTGGTTCAAAGGGAGGAAGCATATGCTTTCCAAGCACATAATTAAGATACCAAGGAGGAGGGCATGGTTTCTTGGAAGGTCTGAGGTGGAGTATTACCTAAAGTAAAAGTTTAGAAAGACACCTAGAAGCTAAAGGGGGATCCAGAGGAAGGCATGCTGAAATTGCAGACAGATGACTTTGATGGAGGAGTAAGCCAAGCCAGTCTGCAGTAACTCACGCAAGTAAGACAGGACTATAGGTGGTTCAATAGAAAGTGGATCCAATTGCCTTTTGTGACACCAAGAAGTGAATCTTTTCCACTTAGAAAGGTAGGATTTTCTTGTAGTTGGTTTCCTGGCCTCCTGCAGGACATTGAGCATTTCCTTGCTGTAAAGGTGTCATAAGGGAATCAGAATCTTATCAGCCACAGGGTGAGGTTTAGAAGTTGCCGCTGTGGGTGAGTCAGTGGACCCTTGTGTTGTGTGAGAAGGTCCACTCTGGGGGTAACTTGTGGTGATTGCCCTTGGACAATTGCAGAAGTAAGGGGAACCAGTGCTGTCTGGGCAGTAGGGGATCACCAACAAGATTTTTGGAGTGTCCTGCTGTATTTTTAGTAGGACTTTCTGAATGAGTGGAAAGGGGGGAAAGGCATAGATATTTCCCTTTCCAAGAGACTGAGAAAGCATTTGTTGCCAATGCCTGGGGTTCTGGTGTCCTGGTGCAGAAGGCAGGAAATTGCCTATTGATGGAGGAGGCAAACAGGTCTATTTGAGGTGTACCCCACCTGTGGACCAGATCCAAGAAGACATCTCTGTGAAGCATCCATTCGTGGTTGTTTATGATAGTTTTGTTCAAGTAATCTGCCTGGGAATTGTGGAGAGAAGGAATGTAAACCACCTGTAGGGTGATTCCCTGTGAGGTGACAAATTCCCATACCAGAAGGGCTAGTCTGTACAACAGGTAAGACCTGGTCCCTCCCTGTTTGTTGAGATACCACAGCACAGTGGTGTTGCCTGTGTATATCTTCAGAGGCCCCTGTTGGAGGAAAGGTTGAAAGGCCTGGAGGGCTAGAGGAATTGCCCTCATCTCACGAGCATTGATGCGTTCCAGTTTGTGAAGTTGCACCTTTTGATTGCCCATAGTTGCTCTCCAGCACAAGTCTGAGGAATCTGTGTGCATGACCTGTGTGGGATAACGTGGTTAGAGAGGGAGACCTGGATTGTGGTTCACCTGTTCCAACCACCACTGTATTTCCTTCTTCAGACAAGGGAGAAGAGGCACCCCATGCTCCAAAGGGTGGGAGTGTTGTGTCCAGACTGACCGAAGATACCATTGTAACTTTCTCATATGCAGTCTTGCTAGGGAAGCATGGGGATGGTGGCTGCCATGTAGCCCAACAATCTGAGATACTGCCTTGCTGTCAACTCTGTGGCGTGAAGGACCAGAAGAAGATATTCTGTCAAAGAGCTCACTTTAGGAGGTGGTGGGTATGCTACCATGTGGTCTGAGCATATTCTGCACCTGAGGAAGACAATGTCTTGTGTTGGATGTAGCTGGGATTTTGGAAAATTTAGTAGAAATCCCAGGGACTGTAGAAGGGCCACTACCATGTGGATATGTAGCAGGAGGGTCTCTTGGCTGGCAGCCTGGATCAGTATGTTGTCCAGTTAAGGGAATTTTTGTATTCCCTTTGTTCTGTTGTTCTGCAAAAGGCAAGTACTGGGGCCAAGCATTTTGTGAAGACTCTGGGTGCAGTGGAGATTCCAAAAGGCAAGGGAGAGAATTTTAAGTGCGAAGAACCCACCAAGAACCTCAGGTATTTCCTGTGGGTGGGTTTTATTGGGATGTGGAGGTAGGCATCCTTTATATCTAATGTTGACATGAACCCTTGGGGGATTAGGAAAGGGAATAGGGCTGGCAGCGTCAGCATTCTGAAGGTGGGGACCTTTAAGAAAGGGTTGAGGTGGAAGAGGTCTAGTGTAGGTCTCCAGGGTCCATCTTTCCCATAACCATAGATGTCCTTCTCTTCCATGTTGTAGTATTCTACATATGGGAAGACTGTTTCAGTGGTGCCCTGAGCTGTAAGAGTCTGGAAGACTGGTTGCATGAGATGCAACTGTTGAGAAGGTGGTTGTGGGATGCCTCTCCTTTTTGGAGGTGAGATCCAAGACATGAAGTATCCATTTTGTAGTATGGACAGGACTCACTTATCTGAGGTGAGCCTGGTCCATGCAGGGAGGCAGTGAGAATCGAGCTGACAGAGGTACAGAAGGAGGGACTGGTGGCAGTAAGGGTGGCAGGTAGTCAGATGCTACCTGCCCTGTCTGGAAAGGGCAGTCTCCAGCTAGAGGAGGAAGGTGCTCTAGCTGTAGGAGTTTGTTTTCTTGTAAGCTTTCTAGGCCTGGAAGGAACAGCCGGGTGAGATTGTTTTCTGATAAACTGGGTTTTAGCAGGATAGTTTCTTTGGAACTTAGGTACGGGAGAAACCAGCAAATGTTTCAGGTCCTGCATTTATTTTCCTTTTTACTGACGTAACTTGAAAAGGTCAGCTACCTTCAAGCTAAATAATGCAGTATTCTCCAGTGGAGCATCCATAAGCTTTGCCTTGAAGTCATCAGGCAGGGGTTGTAGGCAAATCCAGGGTATCTATGTAAGGCAGAAGTTGATGCTGCTGACCTGGATGAGGATTCAGCAGCATCGTAACTGCACTTTATAGAATGTCTGGTGACCTGGGAAGAGAGGGCCAGGAGGGAGGACAGTGATGCTTTGGCAGAGCAGTCTGGAATATCTGCCAGGTGTTTTGAGTCAGATTCCAGAAGGGTATACTTGGCCATATGAGTTTGATAGTTTGTAGCTCTGAAGGACAAGGTAGCAGAGGTATAGATCTTTTTACCCAGATGTTCCATCGTCTTGCTGTCTTTGTCAGCAGGGAGGATGGTAGTAGTGGGCAGGAGCTTAGAGGCCTTGTCTGTAGATATATAGTGGCTGGGTCAGCAGGTGGACACTTAAGCAGGTGCTTAGCAATGTCAGGCACCTTGTAAAGTCTGTGTGGTCTGCATGGTGCAGGGGTTTGGAAGTCTGGGTTAAGAGATGCTGAGGAGAACGCATCTAAAAAGGCAGGAAAGATGGGTGGAACAGCAGATGGGCTAGGTGTTTCCATCTAGATAAGGTCATAGTATCTTTTTTGGGCCTCAGTCATTTCTGAGGATTCCCATTTGAAGTGTTCCTTCATCTTGGAGATAGTTAAGTCTTCAGCTGGGGAGTCAGGGTCCACAGAATCTTCTTCTGGGGAGCCATACCCCCAAAGGAGATGGAATCTGTGAAGTATAAGATAGTGATTCCTCTGAGGAATCCTCCCCTTCCCTAGTGGTGTGGTATGAGGCCTAGGGCTCGGGAGTGGAGGGGATGTAGGAGCACCCACAGTGAAAATAGCCTCAAGGCCATGAAAGCACTAAAAAGGCTTTGACGAAAAGCCTGCCAATCAGGCATGTTTTCAGGAGAAGGAGAGATGTTAAGTCGTTTCCTTTCTTTTAAGGGGCCTAGCTGGCATCTGCTGAGGCCTGGAGTCTGGAGATTTTAAAGGATCTGAGGGATCAGGCATCCCTTCAGAAAACACTGGTTCCCCCCTGGTGATAGAAGCTGATGGTTGTATAGCCTCAGCTGATGTGCTCTTGCCAAGGAATTGTGCAGCATCCGCGTAGATACCTGCTCTATCTAATACAGCGGATCCGGTTCTGGATCCTTCTACCAGGTCAGAGTCGGCCACAGGCTAAGGACTGGATGGAAGAGGCTCAGCGGTTGATGAAGGCCATAGGGTCTTGGCCCTATTTTTGGGCGGTTCCGAAGGAACATCTTAGGAGCCCTCCATCCCTAAAATGATCTGCTTAAGGCATTGGTTTTCTAGATAAAGGTTTAATGCATGCAAGTGGCTGCAGAGGGTCTTAGGTACAACCGCCTGGCAAATAGGGCAGACCTTGTGGTCGTGTGACCAATGCAAACAGAAGAGGCACTTATAGTGGGCGTCCTTGTGGGGGATCTGGCAGCCGCACTGACACTTCCCCTTTCTGGATGACATTAACAGGCAATACAAGTTTTGAAGAAGCCTGGCATTGTTCTAGGTGAAAGCACTTATCTCTGTATTGTATGTGTGGTTTGTTGTTAGTTATTGAACTTTTGCCATTAAACATATTGAATCTACTGTCCTGCTTGGCCTGGGATTTTATATTTTGCTCATTTGTGCTGTTTTGATCAAGTTTAAAGAAAAACTGAAAAGGTCCCCAACGAGGTATTTATCTGATTTAGTAGAATCAGACATCTGTGGTAGTGGTAATGACTGGCGGCCGAAAAGGTCTGAGGGCTGGTGCATGTCAATGTCACCTTTAATGCCCATGTTCCCTTGGCCACGTCAGATGTCACACACACCTCAGAGGGACTGAAAACTTTTGTATACTGGCTGTACGTACGTGAGACAAGAAGGGTAAACCCATATGTAGAATACTGCAACATGGGAATAGAAGGACATCTATGAAGATCCTGTGGAACATAACAAAGATGCTAAATGGATAGAAGAAGTAAAAGAAAGAATACAATGTTCAAATGTACAAGATGTGAAATGGGATAAAGTTACAGTCAGAGAGATTAAAACAAAGTTAAGAAAAGCCTAATTGGAAAACCCCACGCCCAGAGGCAGTACCTATCTTCTAGCTAAAAGTCTTAACATCTTTGCAAGAAGATTTAGCAATGATTAAGAACTATTTATATGCTCAGCCTGAACAGACACCAACCTGGTTAACAGGGAAAACAATGCTCCTACTTAAGAGCAAACTGTATACCAATAACTTGCCTTCCAAGGACATATAAACTATACACTGGAATTGATGCCGACAGTTTACAGTCATTTAGAAGAAAACAAAATAATGGCAGTAGAACAAATGGGTAATAAAAGAAAGTTATATGGAACAAAGGATCATTTGTTGTTAAATTAAGTCACAATGGGCAGCTGTAAAAAGGGAAAGAATCTAAGAATGGCATGGATAGACTATAAAAAGCATTTGACAGTATCCCACAGTCATGGATAAAAGAGTGCTTCAAACTGTATAAGATACACCCTCAACTGATCTATTAAATTGCAGTAACCATGAAACAGTGGCAAACCACTCTGCAGTTAAGCCATGATAAAAGGCAAACTATTATTCCAGGGATAAAAATTCAAAAGGAGATATTCCAGGGTGACTGTGTCACTGCTGCTCTTTTGTCTTGCCCTTAACCCATTAAGCTGTCTGCTTAACAGATTAGGTTGTGACACTGCCAGCCCAGCTATCTGGAATTTTGTAAATAATTTTATGTCATTTGTGAATATTGATGTGGTTTATATATAACTGTATGTTATGTACTGAGCTAAGATGTATCCACAGTGTACCCTGATGGAACACAGAAGATTAACTTGCAAAACTTCAAGAAAATAAGTTGAAATTAAGTTGTTTTACAATTGCGTTATAAAAGTTAGTTTCAATGCAGCAAGGAGACAAGATGTCTAGAACTTGGGTGCCTTCTATATTTTTTTGTAAGTGTTTTATTGTTTATGACTTTCAAGATCTGCAAACTTCAGAATGCTATGTATTCTCACAGAGAGCTGCTAAATTCTGTTAAGTTTCTGTTTAGCCTGGGAACTGAAGTCAGGTGACAGAGTGATGCCATCCAAGCTAATCCAGCAGTAATATTTGATATTAATTTAAGAACTCTCTCAGAGAGAGACTGTGCATTTTGTATTTTGTTTTGGACCTAACAAGAACATCCACTCATCATCCTCTGCACTTGCTTTGGTAATAGTAACATTAAGTGGCCAGGGTACAGTAATTTCTTTTAGGTATAGCTAGGAATACAGTATAGATTAGTTTAGATGTTTTTCTGTATTTATTTGAGACTGTCCTGCAATGTTGTTTTTAAAAATTTCCTGTGATTTTGAACTCTGGAGTAACTGTGTTTGTTTTCTGAGTATTCTCTTGTTCTTTTATTATTTATTATTAAATATATTTAAACCCATCTTTGTGGCTGATATTTGTGAGACATATTTAAGCTCTTAGAGTACTTGCATATGTACTTGGTGACACTGTACATGCCACTCCTAAATAGCCTTGCACTTGGTCAAAACTACCATTTGGATAATAGTAACATTACACAGTAGGATTGGAAACCCTTTGTAAGGGCCTTATACTAGCTGATAAGACGGGGTTGGTGGCAGTGGAAACTACCTTATAGTCTGGGCAGAAGGGGACATAGCTATTCAACCTGTGCCAGGTAATCATGTAAGGCCCACTAACTCTGTTTCCATACAGGGATGTGACTTAGTTATATATATTAGGTTCATAAGAGTTGTAAGTCAACTGAGATGCAAAGACATTTCAGCTTTGCTAGTACCTGTCATTAAACCTTTCATCCTTTTTCAAGGAGGGTCAGGACAGTCATACTGGGTGGATTTATGAATACTCAACCAGTTATCCACGTTAATGCAGACATTGTGTCACACTTTTTAACTTGGAGAGTTAGCTTGTTCCAGACAAGTGGGTAAGCACTATGTTATAAATCTATCCAGTCATCATTTTTTATTTATTGGTTGGAGTAGATTTAGATCTGTAGCCTTAGTATTAACTGGGCTCTTTCATTTATGGATGTATAAGAGTTATGGACTACTGGATCCATTATAGCCAGCAAAGCCTCCATGCTCCACTTAAATAATATGTGATAACACTGCCCCTAACTCTAACCTGCATCTTAAATTTAAAAATGATGTACCCATAACAGTACCACTACATAAGACAGTTGAGACACACACACACACACACACACACACACACACACACACACACACACACACACACACACACACACACACACACACACACTCTATCCCCTCATCTAACCCTAAACACTCACAATCACACACACGTAATCCATCCCCTTGCCTAACCCTTATGCTATCCTTAACCCACACACATCAGCAAACACACACATACTACACATCTCTCTTACCTGTTTCAATTAGGCATACACCTGATCAAATGCCTGTTTGATAAACTGGATAGTTGACCTAAAAACACTGTACTTCTGCCTGTCTACCAAAGCAATCATCTGCAAGTTGGAGCACCTGCAAAGCACAAAGTATATGAAGATACAATAACCTTGGTCCAACTGGCAATGTGGTTATACACAACAGGTAGGAACAGCTGGATTCCTATCATCACTACAACCAGTCTCAAGTGGAGTCCCAAAAGATTCTGTTCTGAGACCAGTCCTTTTTCGCATCTTTTTCTTGGATGTCAACAGTGTTGGCAACACTGACAAAATAGGCAGATGACTGCAAAATTGGGAGCATTGTTCTTAATCTTTAATACTATTTTGAACCTCACAAAAAAAAAAAAAATCTGCACCCCCCCCCCCACACACACACAAGCGACTGGTGTATTAGTCATGGTCTCAAACTGAATGCAAAGAAATGCATCATCATTCCCTTAAGCACAAACAATGTCCCTTCACACTGTCAAATCAATAACAATACCCTAATACCCATGAAGTGGTAAAGGACCTGGGATCACAAGTTGACTGTGACCTTAACTTTGACCACCACATGTCTACTGTTGTAAGGAAAGCTTTCCACATAGCTCACTTGATTAGTAAAGGGATTGTCTCAAGAGCAAAAGGAGTTATAAGCCCCCCGATACTTGACACTTATCCGGCCCATAATTGAGTATAACGCCCATTCGGTATGTACCGTACTAAGCACCTACAGCAATTAGAGAGACTTCAGAGGTTTCTAGCAAAGATCAAGGGCCTCCAGCATGTGCCTTACATGTACTGACTAAAGTCCCTGTCACTATACTCTGCATCATATAGACTTCTTAGGGGAGACTTATGCCTGGCCTAGAGAGCAACTGAAAACTGAAACCAAATGAACTTATTGCATATCTATAAATCAAAAGGGTTTAGGGATACCCATTCCAGGGACTTAAATATAGCCTGTGACTTAAATATGACATGTTGGAAGGACAGATGCATCTCCCAGCAACTGCTACATATTTGAAACAGGCTACCAATTTATGTGAAACAGAGCAAAGAGGAATCTGGATGAGTGGATGGGGCACCACACCAAAATTTCTTACCAGGGATAGCACCCACAACCCTCCTGGACATGGGCAGTCATCACTAAATGCAGTCTTGGGTATTGACTAATACTTCTACAGTGTTACATTGCATTGAAACGGATAGGCGTAAAATGGCCTCCGGGTTGATAGCCTACTAATTTCCTATGACCCTATGAACGCTAAGATCGCACTACAATGAGGAAATGGTTAAATTTCCTGATCCTCGCTGTACTGCGACCTCCATTCAAAAGCTTTGAGTTTCTGAAAACTCGTTCATATGGTCTCAACCATATGGACTTCGAGTTTCTGAAGACTCTATCAACTAGCATGGTCAGGCCTAACAGCTCTTATGTTCTAGTCAGAGAAAAGACAATGAGCTTATAAGGCTAATATCCTTTGCAAAAATTGGTTTTCTCATAAATCAACAAGGTTTACGTTCAGTCAATAATGTTCAACAGCAAGGTTTCATATTTCATATTTCTTGTTCAGAAAAAAAGAAATTATGTACTCACCATAACATTCCATGTTGGTAGTCTATCTCACCCTTCATTTTTACATATGGGTTCATAGTCGATCCTCAGCTCCAACTCGACCGATTTTCAAGCTCAAAGACTTCTGGTTATCTCATGGCTAAGCAGGTATCCCATGGTGCAACCGTGCAATCCCCAGATCTTGTTTGCTACTAGCTAGAAGCAGAAAACCCCTAACCAACAAACCAATACTAAAGGGTCACCAACTAAGAGAATAAAATGATTACCTCCAGATCTTCCAGAATGGGGGCAGGAGGGCGGGTTGGTAAAAATTAAGGGTGAGATGGACTACCAACATGGAAGTTATGGTGAGTACATAACTTCTTTATGTTAGGTAGTCCAATCTCACCTTCATTTTTACATATGTGACAGCGTCCCTAGCACCTTATTCTTGGGTTGCTCATTGGAAAATACTCCTGAGCACCATGGAGCCAAAGGATGCTCTACCCCTGGATGCCAAATACAACTTATGAGTAATAAAGGTGTGAGGGGTAGCCCACGTAGCTGCTGCACAGATATGATCAAGTGGTACTCTGGCTTGAAAGGCTGCAGAGGTAGACAAGAGACCTGGTAGAGTGAGCCTTGATCCTGTGGGGTAAAGGTCTGCCCTCCGAATTGTAGATGAAGGCTGTGCAACTAGAAATCCAATTAGACAATGTCACCTTTGAAACTGGTAAGCCCAGTCTGGAGTCGGAAAAAAAAAATTAATAACTGGTCAGACCTCCGAAATTCTTTGGTCCATTGCAAATAAAAACATAGCTGTCTATGAACGTCCAGCTGGTGGAAACGATATTCAGCTGCATTACTGTGATTGGGAAAGAAAACTGGAAGCTCAGTAGACTGATTTAAAGTGGCAGTAGAACAAACGAAGGATTGGTACATAAAGATGCCCTGTCTTTATGAAAGATTAAATAAGGTGGCTTAATAGACAGGGCTTGTAGCTCAGACACACGTCTGGCTGACGTAATAGCTACTAAAAACACAGCCTTCCAAGACAAATATTTTAAAGATGAGTGAAAAGGTTCAAAGTGAGGGGATGTCAATCTGGACAACACAAAATTTAAGCCCCAAGAAGCCACAGGTTCTTGTAATTGTGGTATCAGTAAAGCGGCTCCTCTCAAGAAAGTCTTGCATAGCTTATAGGTTCATAGGTTCATAGGTTCATACTAGGCTATCTGCCTGAGGGCATTTACAAGCCTAGCCCATAGTTTTGTGGCTTACGCCACCCCTTTAATGTGGGGAACTATACCCATTATTTTGCTGTGCCTCTGTCGAGCAGTGACACTGAGGTTAAATTAGTACTATGCTAAGTGCCTTTGTGGGCCATTTTAAGCCTAGCCAATTACCCCATGTGAGAATCAAACCTTACACCTTGTGTCTGTAGGGTAAACACTTTAACCATTATACCATCCCCCTGTATGAGACATAAGGTTGGCATTTGGAGACCCTAAATAAAAATGAGAGATTGCCACCAATTGTACTTTGATGGTGGCTGTGGCAGATCCCTGCTGAAAAAGCTCCGAAAGGAATTCCAGAATCACAGGAATGGGAGTGGTGTAAGGATCCACGTTCATTTTCTGTGCCCAAATAGAAAATCTTTTCCATTTACTGTCATACAGCCTTCTGGTTAAAGGTTTATGCAAGGATAAGAGAATATGTGACACCGATGAAAAAACATCATGAAGCCTGACTAGAGATGGAACTGGAGCAGCCATGCTGTCAATATGAGGGTGTCGAGAGCGGGATATAGCGAATCTGACATGTGGGTCAATAGATCTGGAACTGGGTCCAGAATCCAAGGATCGTCCAGGAGAAGGGGCTCGAGGAAGGGAAACCAGACCTGATGAGGCCAGTAAGGAGCAATGAGGATCAACTTGCTTCCCAGCCGATTGGCTTTCTGAATCACTTTGGGAATAAGAGAAAATGGAGGAAAAGCATATAGAAGTCCCGTGGGCCAATTGTGGACCAGAGCATCTCTGGAGGTTTCCCCCGGAGGGGGAATTAGGGAAAAATAGCTGCTGCACTTGGCACTGACTGGGCTGGCAAAAAGGTCACAGCAAGGCTGTCTCCATCTCCAGAAAATCTGTTCCACTATTTCCCATTTCAGAGACCATTCGTGAGGCAGTAAGATTACCCAGCTTAGCTTGTCGGCTATCACGTTGGTTGTCCCTGGAATGTGCATTGCCACCAGAAAACACTGGGAAGAACTCGCCCATTCCCAAACTCGTATGGCCTCTCAACAGAGTGGGATCTGGTGCTGCCCTGTTTGTTGATATACCACACAACTGACATGTTGTCCAATTGTATCGTAATCATCCCTGGAGGAAGAAGGTCCTGAAGTGCTTGCAATGCCAGAAGCACCGCTCTCATCTCCAGAACATTTATATACAGATGAGCCTCATGTCCTTGCCATGTGCTGTAGACAGTCCTGCCAAGATAATGCCCCCCACCCGACCTGGGAGGTATCTGTGCTCACAGTGGCAATGGGTTGGGCAGGCACAAAGGGAGCTCCCGTGAACAAGTTGTTGGGGGCTATCCACCAATGAAGGTCCTTTTTGCATGATTCCGTCAGCAGGATAGGGTGACTCAGCGGTAGATAATGGAATGACCACTGGGAAAACAGGAGCCATTGGAGAATTCTCATGTGCAACCTGGCTAAAGGTATTAACAGAATGGTTGAGGCCATCGTACTGAGAAGTTGAAGAATCCATTTTGCTTTGACCTTCCGAAGCAAAAGAAGACGCTGAACTTGTGAGATGAGGTTTTGTGCTCTTTTGGCGGGGAGACGAACTGTCATATCCACTGTCTACCTCTGCGCCCATAAAAATCACAGATTGCGAGGGTAGTAATGTAGATTTTTCCCAGTTTATGGAGATCCCTAGTTGAGCACAAAGTTGAATGGTGTCGTCCCTGTTTTGGGTGAGTAGATGCCTGGTGGGGGCAGTCAGGAGCTAGTCATCCAAATATGGAAACACCTGGAATCCCTGACGTCACATGCATTTGGTGAACACCCTGGGGGCTGTGGTGAGAACAAAGGGCAGAGCACGAAATTGATAATGACTGGCTCCCAGCCGGAAGCGCAGAAATCTCCTTGACGTCTTGTCCATTTTTATATGGTAGTAGGCGTCTTGGAGATCCCGAGAGCACATCCAATAGTCTTTCCCTAACAACGGGAGTATCGACTGCAGTGTGAATATCAGAAACTTGTCCTTCACGGATTCGTTTAATCTGCTGAGGTCCAAAATTGGCCTCCAGTCTCCAATTTGTTTTGGGACTAAAAAGAGCCTGGAGTAAGTTCTGCCCTCCGAATTGTAGATGAAGGCCGTACAACTAGAAATCCAATTAGACAATGTCACCTTTGAAACTGGTAAGTCCAGTCTGGAATCGGAAAAAAAAATTAATAACTGGTCAGACTTCCGAAATTCTTTGGTCCATTGCAAATAAAAACGTAGCTGTCTATGAACGTCCAGCTGGTGGAAACGATATTCAGCTGCATTACTGTGATTGGGAAAGAAAACTGGAAGCTCAATGGACTGATTTAAGGTGGCAGTAGAACAAACTTTGGGAACAAACAAAGGATTGGTACATAAAGATGCCCTGTCTTTATGAAAGATTAAATAAGGTGGCTTAATAGACAGGGCTTGTAGCTCAGATACACGTCTGCTGACGTAATAGCTACTAAAAACACGGTCTTCCAAGACAAATATTTTAAAGAAGATGAGGGAGAAGGTTCAAAGTGAGGGGATGTCAATCTGGACAACACAAAATTTAAGACCCAAGAAGCCACAGGTTCTTGTAATGGTGGTCTCAGTAAAGTGGCTCCTCTCAAGAAAGTCTTGCATAGCTTATGAGACATAAGGTTGGCATTTGGAGACCCTAAATAAAAATGAGAGATTGCCGCCAATTGTACTTTGATGGTGGCTGCGGCAGATCCCTGCTGAAAAAAGCTCCGAAAGGAATTCCAGAATCACAGGAATGGGAGTGGTGTAGGGATCCACGTTCATTTTCTGTGCCCAAATAGAAAACCTTTTCCATTTACTGTCATACAGCCTTCTGGTTGAGGGTTTATGCAAGGATAAGAGAATATGTGACACCGATGAAAAAAACATCATGAAGCCTGACTAGAGATGGAACTGGAGCAGCCATGCTGTCAATATGAGGGTGTCAAGAGCGGGATATAGCGAATCTGACATGTGGGTCAATAGATCTGGAACTGGGTCCAGAATCCAAGGATCGTCCAGGAGAAGAGGCTCGAGGAAGGGAAACGAGACCTGATGAGGCCAGTAAGGAGCAATGAGGATCAACTTGCTTCCCAGCCAATTGGCTTTCTGAATCACTTTGGGAATAACAGAAAATGGAGGAAAGGCATATAGAAGTCCCATGGGCCAATCGTGGACCAGAGCATCTCTGGAGGTTTCCCCCGGAGGGGGAATTAGGGAAAAATAGCTGCTGCACTTGGCATTAACTGGGCTGGCAAAAAGGTCACAGCAAGGATGTCTCCATCTCCAGAAAATCTGTTCCACTATTTCCCATTTCAGAGACCATTCGTGAGGCAGTAAGATTACCCGACTTAGCTTGTCGGCTATCACGTTGGTTGTCCCCGGAATGTGCGTTGCCACCAGAAAACACTGGGAAGAAATCCCCCATTCCCAAACTCGCATGGCCTCTCGACAGAGTGGGATCTGGTGCTGCCCTGTTTGTTGATATGCCACACAACTGACATGTTGTTCGATTGTATCGTAATCATCCCTGGAGGAAGAAGGTCCTGAAGTGCTTGCAATGCCAGAAGCACCACCCTCATCTCCAGAACATTTATATACAGAGGAGCCTCATATCCTTGCCATGTGCCGTGGACAGTCCTGCCAAGATAATGCCCCCCACCTGACCTGGGAGGCATCTGTGGTCACAGTGGCAATGGGTTGGGCAGGCACAAAGGGAGCTCCTGTGAACAAGTTGTTGGGGGCTATCCACCAATGACGGTCCTTTTTGCATGATTCTGTCAGCAGGATAGGATGACTCAGCGGTAGATAATGGAATGACCACTGGGAAAACAGCAGCCATTGGAGAATTCTCATGTGCAACCTGGCTAAAGGTATTAACAGAATGGTTGAGGCCATCGTACCGAGAAGCTGAAGAATCCATTTTGCTTTTACCTTCCAAAGCTAAAGAAGACGCTGAACTTGTGAGATGAGGTTTTTGTGCTCTTTTGGCGGGGAGATGAACTGTCATATCCACTGTCTACCTCTGCGCCCATAAAAATCACAGATTGCGAGGGTAGTAATGCAGATTTTTCCCAGTTTATGGAGATCCCTAGTTGAGCACAAAGTTGAATGGTGTCGTCCCTGTTTTGAATGAGTAGATGCCTGGCGGGGGCAGTCAGAGCTAGTCATCCAAATACGTAAACACCTGGAATCCCTGACGTCTCAAGTGAGCTGTCACTACTGCCATGCATTTGGTGAACACCCTGGGGGGGCCTGTGGTGAGAACAAAGGGCAGAGCACGAAACTGATAATGACTGGCTCCCAGCCGGAAACGTAGATATCTCCTTGACGTCTTGTCCATTTTTATATGGTAGTAGGCGTCTTGGAGATCCTGAGAGCACATCCAATAGTCTTTCCCTAACAATGGGAGTATCAACTGCAGTGTGACTATCCAAAACTTGTCCTTCTTCATGGATTTGTTTAATCTGCTGAGGTCCAAAATTGGCCTACAGTCTACAGTTCGTTTTGGGACTAAAAAGAGCCTGGAGTAAGTTCCGGATCCTGTCTGGTCTGCTGGGACGGGCTGGATGACTCTTTTTAAGAGCAACTTATTGATCTCCACAGTTGCCTGATACCTGTGATTGGGTGGAACATCTGGGATCTTTTTGGGAACAAACGGTGGAAGGGAAAAGGGTATGATATAGCCTCTGGTAACAACTCTTTGTACCCACTTGTCTTGGGTGATATTTAGCCAGGCTTCTGAATTCAAAGAGATGTGACCCCCCCGACTGGCCCCAGAGAAACACAGTCAGGCCCCACATCAGGAGCGCTGATAAGGCCGCCCTTGAAAAGAATCACGGCCTTGTTGGTATTGCGGACCGCCCCTGCCTCTAGGGCGACCTCTACCATTTCCTCCTCCTCCTCTGCCTCTGAAGGAGGATTCACTCTGTGTGTCTGGAAAGACCCTCTGGGACTTTCTGAACCACATTTTATCTCCCCTTTGACCTCTGGGGTATAGTCGAGAGGGAACGGTAAAATGGACTCCCACGGCAGAGAGAGTCTTTCCTTCCTGTTCACACCGAGTGAGTGTTTCTGTCACCTTGGGACCAAACAAGGAGGAACCATCAAACGGGGCGTTGGTGAAGGTGGACTTGAACGGCTCCGCAAAATTACACAAGCGCATCCAGGAGTGGTACCTAAGGACAACTCCTGAACCCGCTGCTCTGCTTGCTCCATCAGCCGCATGGGAGATAACCTGCATGGAGGAGTTAACTACAGACTTTAGGGTGGACAACTGAGCAGAGATCCTATCAGGGACACCCTCAGGACAAGCACCCTTACATGGAATCTCCTAGCTCCTTGAGAAGATCCCTCTGCAACCTTGTGAAGTGGGTAAGATAGTTCAGAGATCGGAGTGTAAATGCCGCTGAACTAAATACACACTTCCCAAATATGTCCACCTGTCGAGACTCCTTGTTTGGCGAATGAACAGAGGAAGAAGTCTCCACCAACTCCTTCTTCGTGGCCGCCGCCACCACCATGGCATCTATGGGACTGCACTTAGACAAGAACTCTTTTCCAGAAGGGGCAGACAGGAACTTATTTGGTCTCCTGGGAACTGGCTCCACAGCACTGGAAGTATCCCACACCTTCCGACTAACCAGATCCATTAGTTCATCAAAAGGTGGAGACACCCAATAGGCAGAGGGTTGAGAAAGGAAGGCTCGGAACTGAAGAGGATCAATTCAAACCCTCCCCATCGGCACCGACAGAAGAGCTTCGATCCCTGGACACGACAGACTGAGCCGAGCATGTCAGAGCCGAACTCTGCTCCAGTGCAGCAGCAAGGGGAGCCGGAACCGAGGGTTCCTCCGTTGGTAACAAGCACTCCGGCTCCGAAAGGCCAACATGGCTCAAAGGAGGAATCACAGACAAGGGCAAAACTGGCTCGAGTGGCTCCGGAGCCGACTGGATCGGAGTCAACAAAAATTTTTACATATGGGAAGGAAAAAAAAAAGAAATTTGCAACAGCAATCCTAAAATACGACTTTAGCGGATCCCCGCCAAAGACAACAAGTTAACAATCGACAAGTTAACAGTACAAATAAATCAACAGGAGCCCCTGTTGATTAAGAGCGGCAAACAACCGCCAAGCTAACGATCTAGGCAAAAGAAAGCGCAACGGCGCCTAACTACTGGTACACAGGATACATTACTACTAAGGTCAAACAAGTCCACAGGACAATTTAGGTAAAGGCCTGTATATATAATACCACTAAATAACAGTAAATATGCAAAAAACACTTATGAGTGAAAGAAATGAAAAGAGACTTAGCCAGAGCCAAGAGAAGCACATCCGAACTTGTCGACGCGGCAAAAGAGATCTGGGGATTGCACTGCTGCCCCATGGGATACCTGCTTAGCCATGAGCCAACCAGAAGTCTTTAAGCTTGAAAATCGGCCGAGTCGGAGCCGAGGATCGGCTCCAAACCCATATGTAAAAATGAAGGTGAGATTGGACTACCTAACATTGAATGCTTATACAATATCTTTTTAAGTGAATTACAATAACATGTGAAAAGTGTCTATGATTTAGCCACTCTGTCACAATAGACATGCCTGCTCCACTGAGAAGTTAATATACATACATTGTATAATATACAGGTATATAATATATATAATATACAGGATACTCTCCTTTAGCAGCAAGGTTTTCTGGCCAAAAGGAAAAAATGTAGTACAGCTGATCAAAAATCATCAGATGACTGAAATGCACTGGCTTTTTCATCCATCCTCTCTGAAATACTTGACATATGTACTCAAAAACATTTGCTAAACTATCTCCTGCAGGAGGAACTCCCATCCCCCACACAATATGGCTTGCATACCTCCCATAGCACTAACACTGCACTTCTAACCCTTTAGATACTGTTAACAAAGCTAGAGAAATGACAAACTAGTCTCCCCTTATTTTTATTTATTTACATTTGTTTATTGGGAAATTCCGACTGGACGCAGGTCCTTTTTCAGTGGAGACCCGTGGAGAAAAGCTCCCCACAAGAAATAGCAATATTTTTATACTTGTCTAAGCCCACTATTCTGTGGTTCAAAACCTACTTGTCCAATAGGTATCAGCCAGTAAAATGGCACTCCACCCTCTTTCCATACCTCCCAGTCACCACCATTGTACCACAGGGCTCTATCATTGGCTTCCTCCTCTGTAACACACTAGCATCCTCCACTGATCTACACAACAGGCCTCCCTAATACAATACGCTGATGACACCACACTCATACGCATACCAGATAACCTGGAACACATCCAAAAATTATTCAGGAAGCTGTAACACTGACTGAAACATGACTATGTAACTTGCAACTCATACTCAACACCCCCCCCCAAAAAAAAACCTTCTACTTTTCCCCCCATATCCTTCTCTCATGCAAAACAAAATTTAAAAAATTCTCCCTTAATACAGAATCTGAAGAAATACTTGGTCTAGAGATCTGAACCTATTTTGCAACATAAATAGAACAGTTTGAAGGGACATGTATATTTCACAGAGTATACCACTGCTGTGGAACAGACTCCCCATCCACATTAAACAAAAGTTCATCCCTGTCCATTTTCAGGGGCAACTTAGATCTATGGATGAGAAACAGAAAATTTACCCCAAACTGCCCCTGTACTACAAATGGACAGATGCAGCTCCTAAATGCTTTATCCTATGCATGTTTCCACTCAAATTATCTATGGTATGATCCCAGTTATTCTCATTAGGGGGAGCATATAGTTATCAACCATGGGACAGGTAAGGCCAATCTATAACCAAGTGGGATAGGTTATTTCAAACACAAAAAGGGAAATTAGCTAGACATAAAAATGGCCTGCAAGGGCAGCTAACCTAGTACTTACCTTTGAACCTCTAATCTCACATTTGAAGTGCATATAGAAATGCATAAAAAAAAAATCACCAAAAACTCAGAATGTTTTACAGATCCAAAAACTTTCTCACCAACACAACTAAAGCTACACTTGCCACTAAATACCCCCTCCCAACACTACTTTGTGACACTCCCATTCTTAACTAACTTCCAGGCAGCACAAGAAGCAAAATTTGAGCAATGCTATAATAAAGTGACTAAATTTGCAGCAAATACCCCGTTCAGAACCCATTACTGTATAGCACTGACAGCCTAAATTGGTTAGAACTGCCCCATCAAGTAACACATATACAGCTTCTTTCCACCTATAAAATTATCCAGATACATCTGCCTGTCGGGCACTAAATACCACAACTATGTCCGAACTCGATCGTTATGATCCAGAGAGGAAAAACCTTTCTGTCCATAAACTTATCAAACTTGCAGGGCATGATTTATATTTATACCATATTGCTAAGGCCTGGAACTCCTTAGTTAGTTTTGTCCATCAGGTCAATACCCTACCTCTAGTCCTTTAAAACCATTCTGAAATAGTTCTCAGGCAAAATTTGTCTCTGTTCCTGTTCACCCCCAGGCTAACAATATTCCTAAATATGAACAAGTTCCTATTCATCTGAACAACACTGGTATTGATGTGCCACAACACAAAAAGCACCATGATATGGCCAATAACGGTTTTATGACAAAATTTTCCCTCTAGCGCCTCGGCTATACACACCCTTCAAGGAGTAAAAGTTCCTATTCATACCTTACACCTCCTTGTTCACCCTCTTCACTCACTTCCTAACTTTATCTACCACTCACACCACAACAACAATTATCAGACTGAAAAACAATGAAAGCAATATTACTGGACAATAACTACTTCATACCGCTTAACTATCCCTGATTTTTGGGCGATAGTGTAGTGTACTGGCTCACCAGATGAGCAGAAGCAAGCCCCACCCAAAACCCTCCCCCACAGTTGTACGTCAGTCGGACCTACTGAATATTCATCCGGTGTCAATGAATATTGATTCCAATGTATGAGAATGCTAAAAAAACATGCATTTTCCAAACATAAAACATGCCACAATGTCTAAAGCAAGTTTCCGGACATGCCGCAATTGTCACAATGTATGACATTGCTGTATTTAAAATAAAAATCCATTTCCGAACAAAAAACATCTTTCCGAACGTACACACAGGGCTACATTACAAGTATATTTATTATGCTGACCTCCACCAAACCACAAATATCCACGCATTAAGAAATACAGATACACATACAATGTGTTTCTGAACACCAGGCATTTACAGTTGAATAGTATGATTTGTGAGGTGGTAACTGTCAATAGTCGGAGTTGCAAGGTGTGAGGAGGTTATTATATTGATGTGTGAAGATGCGTATGAAAGTAACCGAGCTATATGTATGCTTTTACATTTAAAGTGATATGTAAAAAGTACAGTTGTCTCTGAGCTATGTTTCTTGAATTTGTAGCTTTATGTAAGTAACGGAGCTACGTGTATGATTTTACATTTAAGGGGATCTGGAAATTGTACATTACTACGTGTATGGTTTTACATTTAGGGTGATATTTGTCAAGTACACTTGTCTCTGAGCTACGTTTCTGGAAATTATAGCTTTAGATTTACATTAGAAGAGTAGATAACTGTAAAGTGTATGCTTTTACATTTCAGGGGATATTTGTAAACTACACTTGTCTCCAAGCTACGTTTCTTGAAATTGTAGCTTTATGAAAATAACCGGGGGAGTTTACACTTGTATACTTGACTTCCATTCGGCCACCTTAATTGTATGCATGACGTCACTGCTAATATGAATGGCACATCAATCATACCTAATTTCATATGCAACTTTTAACGCCAATCAACGTAACCACGCCCACTCCTGCGCAGAACTGAAGGTGAGTCAGTACACTACACTATCGCCGATTTTTGTCTCATATTTGTACCCTTCTCCTTGTCAAATGTTTTGACTTAATGGTAAATCACTGAAGACTGTTCAGTCAGTAATGCCAGATATTCAAGTTCATTCTTCCAAGTCTTTAGGAAATCCAGGTTGATGAAAACACTTATTCTATTACGAACTTTTAATTGAATTAGGATAATATTTAAAAATTATCCCTGATTTTGGACTTGTAAAGACCCCGGTGGTCATTAGGCTAGTATAAACCTATGAACATATTACTTGCACACAAAACATGGCACAAAAATACACTGAATGCATCATTCATACTTATTTCTTCCGGCGAAATTGAAGTTTATTGACCCACCACCAAGTTCGCGCAGGAATGGGAGTGCCCGCCGTGACTGACATGTGGGAGGGCGAATATTAACAACTGCAATGTGCCGTGATTGGCACGCTGATTGCTAATATAATGGTAAATCCGTGCCATGTGGCAGAAACGTTATACATGTTTTCTTTATAATATGTCTAATCTTTTTGTGCAATTACCTTGTGTTTTGGTGACATTCACATATAATTACTGTTATACGTATAATGTTTTCTGTATTTAGGGTTATTCAAGTGACTTAACAGTTTGTACATCATACATCTGTTGGAGAAAAGTGGGAGATCCTACTTCTGGTCACAAAAAAATCAACTGGAGGGGATGCATGCTCCTGCAAGCTACTGTCTGTCACCAGACTCCCATATTACCACTACTCATTAAGTCACCTGAAAACTCTACGCAAATAATACTAAACAAGGGAACTGAAACCTTCACTGGTTTGGCGCTGAGAAGTACAAATTCTGGAGTTCCTATCAACAAAGCTGTGCACTGTTAAAAATCTTACGATCATTGCTTTCGGGGGAGGGTGGCTGCTAACTTACAACATACTGTAAGTAATAGTCGGAAGTTCTGCCAAAACAGATACAAAATTCATAATATAAACACATCCCTTTAACAATCAAATATTTTGATATACAAAACTTCATGTCAAGATCTTTAAGTTGGACAAATCTGGGCCTTGGTTCTAATCAAAGTAAAACAGTACACAAGTATTTTGCAATAGGCATATAATTACTGTTATACGTATATATGTATAATGTTTTCTGTATTTTCTTTATAATTTTCTTTATAATTTTGCTAATCTGTTTGTAGGTCTACATTACCTAGTGTTTTGGTGGCATCTTTCAAACAGTGGGCGGTGCGGTCAAAATGTTCGCAGGCAGGGTTTGGGCGGGGCTTGCTACTACGCATCTGGTGGGTTAATACACTTCAATTTCGCCCTTCTTCCTACAGCATATACTTCAAATTCAATAGTTGACATAAATAAAGAGAATTTAAATAATCTCTCAAAACTGAAATGTACACTAACCTGTAGCATTCTTTGGTAGGCTTGTCAGTATGTATCAGAATGTCTCACTGGAGCCATGTTATTGTGTGAAGTAGGCTCAATTGAGCCATCAGGAAAACCTACCCAATATCTGAGCACTAAAACATGGCCATAATCACTAACACATACAGCACCAGGAACTGAAGTCAGAACTCAGGTTTCACAACCCCTGAACAAAACTAGTTCTAAACTTATTTTCACCATCCACAAAAGGAAAACACAATAAATACTGTATAAAAATACCTCACTAATAAGACACACTAAAACCTTCAACAATGACCACATCTTCTCAGATGAGCTAAAATCCTGCTGATCAAAGCAAAAAGAATGTGGTAAACCTCCTGGAAAACTAGACCCACAAGCAATCAGTGAAAACATAGCCAGTTACCTATGTAAATAACAACCCTCCACAAACACAAACACAGTGAAATAACTGTACACACAGAGAGAATGAAAACAAGCAACCCACAAAAAACGAAACATGTAATACAAATCTTTACACTACATAAACCATACAACATTGAAACAAGTAGTGCATCAGATGCATACCTTTACTTAAATGTCTCCAGTACACCAAACACAGGAGATGCCATCAATAATACACAGTCTAAATCAGAATCTCCCAAACATAAAAAATGTTCACTTACCTGTAATATCCAAGTTTTTGTTGTTGTGACTTTTGGCTTTTCCCGGTTAGGGGTCATCACAACGGAACTCCGTTTCGCTAATGATTGGCAGTAGATTTTTTACGTGTCGAGTTGCCAGCCCTGACGCACAACCTAAAACGAAGGTAGGCCCATTCACGCATGTCTCCACACAGAAGACGCTCTAGCTGAGAATCGAATAGGACAAAGTCTTACTGTGAGGCGACAACGCTACCGCAGCACCACCAAGTGTGTAGTCTAAACAAGCTCTATTAATTCTTCTAGCAGCCATCTCCTACAAGGTCGACTCCTTCTCCAAATAACTTGTGCAGAATCTATATAACAGCTTAAATGGCAGAATATAGCCGTATCTGCAAAACTTACTCCAAAATTAAAGTTACCTAGAGCAAATAATGGCAGTCATTTATAATCCCACTGTCATCAACCACAAAAAGTATAATTCTTTAAAAAAGTAGTAATTTATAAAAAAAAATGGCTGCACTAACCTCGCATCCAACCTTCCATTATGGCTGTGAGTTCCACAACTGAGGTGAATTCTGTATAAAGTGACACGCGTATCATTTCATAAAAAAGCATTTCCGTCCTCAAGCAATTAAACCAAGCCTCGTCTCTCCACAGAATGCATCTACATAGTACCTGAATTTTTACTACTTTGTGATGAATGCATGAATAGATTACACTGGTTAACACATTCAAATACATACATACACTGAAGTAAATAAGACACTTTAAACAGCTCAGCATTTAAACCTCTCAATAAAATGAAATGAAAGTCACCACCAAGTCAGAAACCAATACAGTTAGCACCTCAAGTTGAATATGGCCATTTGCACCTATGCTGGCACCCATTGTTTAATCCAGTCTGTCCAAGATCAAAAATACTTAACAGGTAGCCATGGATGACTCTGGCAATTTTTGAATAATTAACATGCAAACCAACTGACTCAGGCGTCTCTTACCACAAACTCAAAATTATGTAACTATTTTTTTATATATTTAGTCAACCTTTTAGTTAATGTAACAAACTTTAATAAACTGTGAATTTTCTGTGGAGATTGATATCTGCAGAAAATGATGATAAAGCTATGTATACTGTTTTAAGTACTTTATTTACAGGATTGTAACAGACTATTGTAACAGCTATGAAAAAGTAACTTCATTGAAAATACAGGGAACCACAAATATCAGCTGCCCAAGAGGAGAGCTGTAGAAACAGAGTTTGTTATGAGAGGAAACACATTCACTTTAATGATGCACTTCCCCTGCAAGAACCAAAACCTCTAAACGTATGGGTTGGGTTAAGTTTACAGAAGGAAACTGCAAAGGACCAAAGAGACTAGCTAAGTTGTTTGTCTTTCGGCTTTTCCAGGTTAGGGATCGCCACAGCGGAACTCTGGTCTGCTAATGATTGGCAGTAGATTTTCACGAACGCCGAGGTGCCAGCTCGACATTCAACCTTCAACGTAGGCACACCTATTTACGCATGTCTTTCGAATGCCCATCCAACCGCAGGAAGGACATGCAGATTCCACACAGAAGGCACTCCAAAAGGTACACCAGCCACTAACCACAAACTTCAAAATGAACTTTATTAAGGTTAAGCAAATCAAGCGAACAAAAGTGAATCATGCCCCGTGGCTAACAAAACTGACCAAACAATACATCCTTCATGCAGACAAGGCATGGAAAATTTAGCAAAAAGATAGAACAAATCAAAATGAAATTAATTTCAAACAACTAAGAAATAAAAGCCAAGAAACTAGTAATACAAGATAAAAAAAAGAAAACTATTTCTCCTCTAAGCTAACAAGCTTACAAAATAATCCAGAGAAATTCTGGAAGTCAGTCTCCACCCTTCTCAACCCTGGAACTCTACAGAATCCCTCTTCTGCACCTGATAAGACCCCTAATTACATTTCCCATGACTTTAATACTCACTTTATTACCACCATCCAAAAATTAATCAAAGACTCCTCAAGAAGCCCAAACCAATACTCACAGAATTATAATCTCATACAAAATGACAATGCACCACTCATTCCTGACAACAATTCTAATCATTCCGCAACTCACTCATTTTCTATTCAACCAGTACCCACATCTCTCATATGTAAACTATTAAAAAAAACTTAAAACCATGCTTTCTGCAGACAACCTTCCCCCAGAATATTTACAACTATCAGCAAAAGCAATTGCATATCCAGTTAGTATTCTTATAAACTGCTCTCTCACAGAAGGATACGTTTCACATCTATGGAAAAAAATCTATTACTCCACTACATAAAAGTGGAGACTCTCAACCTCTCAAACTATCGCCCCATCTCTCTACTTTCCCCCACTATCCCAAATCCTTGAGAAGTGTGTGCACACACAATTACTCAAGTACCTCATTGGTAATAATCTTCTGTCTCCCACTCAACATGATTTCCGCCCAAAGCACAGCACTATTACAGCCCTACTCTCATTCACCGATACTGTCAACAAAGCCTTAGATACAAGTCACCCCACTTCAGTAATCCTCTTGGATCTGTCTAAGGCTTTAGACACAGTATCACATACTAAATTTCTGATCTAATTAACAAAACTTGGCTGCGCCCCCAAATCCCTCGACTGGTTTACATCATACCTGAACAATAGACAAAAATTTGTAAAGTGGCATAACATCCAATCAGATTATCTGTCAAACATAGGAGTCCCACAGGGTTCCATTCTGGGGACCATTACTCTTCAACATCTTTATTAATGGGCTCCACAAAGTCTCTCAACTAGGTAAAATTATCCAATACGCCGATGATTCAACAATAATCTACTTCAAATGATTTCTCTGACCTTCTCACAGTTACTCAAAAATGCTTGTACAGAGATTGAGTCATGGCTAAACAATTCACAATTGCTACAGCTACTAAACGCCAAAAAATCCCAAAACTTCTATTCTCTTCAAAATCACCAGATATAGACTAGACAAACTCACCTTTGAAACACACATTCTCAACACAATAAAGAAAGCACACTTTAAACTTGGCAAACTTTATCGTCATAAACTTTACATGGGCAAAAACACCAAAACAAAACTAGCCAGGTATCTTACTCATCCCTGCTCTACTTTATGGTAGTGTCATCTTTACTAACTTTCACTCAGCAATAAACTTCAGTCTTACTATAAAACAGCTAAATTCGCCCCAGGAAAGCCTAACCGCTCACACCACTGCCAAGCAATCCCTGACCTGAACTGGTTGGATTTAAACTATCTTTGCTACATCCAACTAATGCTAGCCCATAAACTAATTTATAAACCAAATACCTGACTATCACTCCCATCAATACTACAAACTTATATTCCTTCATGTACCCTAAGATCCTCAAACAAATTGCTACTAAGTGTAACCAAGCCCAACAAGAGAGCTGGACAATGCTTGTTCATCCATAGCATTGCTAAAAAATGGAACTCCTTATCCTCCCATATTACCCAAATACACTGTATAAAGGCATATAAAGTAGCATTAAAAACTTCCTTCCTACATAATCACAAATGCCAAGGCAAATCAAACAAACCACCATAAAACCTTCACTACTTATTTCTAACCCACTTCAATAGTTCAAAATAACTTTCACCCTAACAACAACACATCTCTATTACCTCTATAACTGTTTGGCAAGAACTGCCATGTTTTTTCATGCAATGCCAAAAAGAAACAACTCAAGCTTTGTACTATACTACCAAATGGTATCTAAGTTTATATAAGTTCTGATACATACTGATAAGTTTTATATTGTCTATGTATTCTTTTATATTTTTTTCAAATTTTACATATTTTCGCTTTTAAAAATGTTTTTGTCAAGTGTCTATATTTTTATTTAACTGTGGAGTTTTCTCCCTGGGCCTCCACTGAAAATGGGTTCCTGACCTACTGGACTTTCCGTGTCAATAAATAAATAAATAAATAAATAATAAATTAAGCACTTTTGTTCCACATTTAGTAAAGGAACTTCATCAGAACTAAAAAATCAATCCCCTAACTCCATTAAATACATTGGTGGTTGGTTAGCACTTGATAGGTAGGTTCATAGTTTCATAGGTAGGTAATAGGCTATTGGCTCAAGGTTCTATGTAAGCCTAGCCAACACGGTTCCCTGGCTTACGCCACTCAAGAAAGTTATTTTCCTGCACCACTGTTGAGCAGAGACACAGAAGTGATCCCGGGTGTATTTCCTATTTCCCATCCACTCATCAAGATTTTTCTTGAAGAGTGCTAATGAGGAACTTTGCTTGACATAGATGGGTAGCTTGTTCCAGAGTATGGGAAGTCTCTGGGACCGGAATCTACCCCTCCACCATGTCTTGTTTATTCTGGTGACAAGGTTTAGCTCCACAGATTGGGATTTCTTTAGGTGTAGCATGTCCAACAGCTCTGGGTTCGACATAGCTTTATATGTTAGGCAGAGATCACCTCGGAGTAGGAGATATGATACGGAATAAAGCTGAAGTTTTTTGAGATGGTCAGTGTAGGGCATCTGTTTGAGGCCAGTAATCCTCTTTGTGAGGTACTTCTGTGGCCTTTCCAGCTGCTGCAGATGTTTTGTGAGGCACATTCCAAAAGGCGCATTGTACTCTATAATGGGTCTAATGAGTGTCGAGTAGAAGGGAACAATGACCTCTTTTTTCCTGGATGAGAACCCTTTTGTGATGAGGTCTGCCACGCAGAAGGATTTCCTGACTACTCTGGCGATGTGATTATCAAAGAAGAGACTACTGTCCACCTGGGTCCCAAGGTCTCCTATCACACATGCGGCGTTAAGTAGACTGCCGCCTATGTGGTAGTTCATGGGTACAGAGTTTTTACCAAAGGGGATGACAATGCACTTTTTGGCATTGAGTTTGAGACCATGGCTCTGACACCAGGCATCTGTCTCAGTGAGGCCCTTCTGTAAGATGTTCACATCATTTGGGGACACTACTATGGCTCCTAGTTTGCAGTCATCTGTGAACTTCATTAGCTAGAGGCCTTCTGTGTTAGCTTGTACTTCAGAGAAGTAGATACCAAACAGGAGAGGTTTCAGGACTGAACTCCATGGTGCCCCACTTGTCACTGATTTGAAGTCAGATTTGGAGTCTGCAACTTTTACAGTGTGGGTTCTGTCTGTGAGCCAGTTGGCAACCCACCTTGTGATGTAGAGATTTATACCTAGTTTAGTGAGTTTAGCTATAATTCCAGAATGGGGGATGGTGTTGAACGCCTTGGCGAGGTCAAGATAGGCTGTGTGAACCACCTTACCCTTGTTTACGGCTTTGGTTACTGCCTCAAAGAAGTCGATCAAGTTCAGGAGGCAGGATCTGCCTTTTCCAAATCTGAACTGGGAATGGTCCAGAGTTTGGACTTTACCAATGTCTTTGTTTATGAATTCCATGATGATACGTTCCATGGCCTTGCAGACCAGGCTCGTCAGGCTAATAGAGCGATAGTTCCCAGGATCAGTGGTGGCTCCCCTTTTGTGGAGTAGGATAACTATTGCTGTGCGCCACTCAGTGGGCACAAAGTCTGATGTGAGACTATGGTTGAACATGGTGCTTAGGTGGGGAGCCAGTTCATTCTGAAGTTTGTGTAAAACGCACCCTGGAATTTTGTCCAGTCCCATGGATGCTGTGTTTTTGGCTTTAGAGAGTGCAGCTTTTACCTGCTTAGTTGTGATTACTGAGGCTCTGCATTCTTCCTGTATAGATATGGGCCCTTTAGGGGGTGAGAGCAAGGTAAAGTTAGTACTGAACCTATCTGCCAGGATGTTGGCAATATCAGTTGGTTCTGTAATGTTCGTGCCTTTGTACTGTAACTCGGAGCAGATCTGGGTGTTGCCATCAAGATTTTTGACATAGCTATAGAATGCTTTGTGGTTGTCCTTAGAATCAGTGGTGATTTTGTTTTCGTAGCTAGCTTTGGAGGATCTTATAAGGGATCTCAGCTTCTTAATGAGGCTGACCAGGGAGCTCCTCCACTCATGGGATTTTACTCTCTTTTGTAATAGTTTCTTCCTTCTGTTGTAGAGTTTGTTTATGGCAGGGGGCCACCAGATTGGCTTCCTTTTTTTGAAGGATAGCGTCTTGGTTCTGTTTGGGATAGCAAGATCCATGCACTCGAAGTGCTTATAGAGTGCATCTGTGCAGGATTCAGCAGTCATAACTGTATTGTCCAGCTGCATGGATGTCGTGAAGTTCACCACTTCTGTCTTAAGAAGCATGAAGTTGGCTTTAGAGAATTTTTTTACCATAGTTTCCTTAATGGGGGGGGGTGGGGGCAGGACATGGACATCTAGGGTGATTAGCTCATGGTCAGATCTGACCATCGAGGAGCTGACTTCAGGTGTGGTACACTGGCCACTCATGTTGGTAATGACTAGATCTAGGATATTGTTGCCCCTGGTGGGCGTGTGGATAAGCTGATCCAGGGCATTGGAATTTATGAATTCCAAAAAGCATTGAGAAAAAGGAGTTGGTACATGATCATGTGGTGGCTTTTTATAGAATTTAATGGAGTTAGGGGATTGATTTTTTAGTTCTGATGAAGTTTCTTAATAAAATTATTTTTCGAGTTGGTGGTCAGCGGCTGGTGAACCTTTTTTGTGTTTACTTAAATGTACAGAAAACTGGCATCTGAAGATGGCCTGAAACAAAAAAGCAAAAAGTACATTACAGTATTTTCACTGATATAATTGATTTTTGTAGTAGCCATGTAAACACGTAATGGTCTTGCAATGCACTCCAGTGCACATACCATCTGTAAAAATATCATGCATATACCTTTTGTCAAAGTCTTGAAGATGCACTCTAAAAGATCTCAGACTTTGGAGCAGACAAGGCAGCATGTATTCCTTCTTTATTCTTCTACATACTGCAAGTTCATGCAGGTCACCCAAGAGTCACCAGGAAAGCAGATCTAAGCATGTTATGCACAGTAACTCTGTTTCCATACACGGATGTGCCTTACTCATATGTCATGGGCTCATAAGGGTTGCACATCAATTGAGTTGCAAGGACATTTCAGTTTTCCAGACCCACCATTACGCTTTTCCTCCCTTTTCAGGTAAATTTATGAATACCCAATCAGTTATCCTTTTCAAAGGCTGACAGCATGTCACACTGTTTAACTTGGAGAGTGAGTAACACTGTGTTATAAATCTATCCCTCCACTACTTTTATTTGTTGGAGTGGATTTAGATCTATGGTCCTGGTATTAGCTGGGTTATTTGATTTATGAATGTATAAGAGTTTTTGGACTACTGGATCCATTGTAACCAGCAAAGCCTCCATACTCTACTTTAGTAGCACGTGATAATGCTGCACCTAAATCTATCCTGCATCTTAAACATACAAAAGCTGTTCCTATAACACTACCACTACAGAAGACAGTAGGGACTGTCATCACACATGTGCGCATGGGTACACACACAAAGTTTACACATACACACATGCATATGCACACTCAGACACACACACGCACACACAAACATATAAATAGATACAAACAAGTGCGTGTGTGTCTCTCTCTATATATATATATATATATATATATATATATATATATATATATATATATATATATATATATGTGTGTGTGTGTGTATTTATATTTATATCTATACACAAACACACACACACACACACACACACACACACACACACACACACACACACACACACACACACACACACACTGGTAAGAAAGACATTCTATATTGTTCTTCTCATAAGTAAGGGCATTGCCTCCAGAAAAAAAGAAGTTATAACCTCCCTGTACTCTTCCCTCATCAGGCCAATAATTGAGTACAATGTCCCTTTTGTTATGTACCTTTCCAAGCACCTGCAGCAACTAGAGAGACCACAAAGGTTCCTCACAAAGAAAATTCAAGGTTGGTAGCATCTATCCTATGTGGATCGTCTGAAATCACTGTCACTTTATTCTGTTTCATACAGACTGCTCAGAGGCGATCTCTGCCTTGTATAGAAGGCAGTCTCTGACCCTAATTTATTGGAAATGCTGCATATACGCAAGTCAAATGGTATATGGGCTACTCGCTCTAAAGACCTTAACCTGGTATGTGACAGTAATTGAACCTGCTGAAGAGACAGATTTGTCTCCCAGAGATTACCACACCTTTGGAACAGACTCCCACTTCATATCAAACAGAGCAACTCATCGGCCCTCTTCAAACGCAGTCTGGATAACTGGATGGGTAACTGTAAATTCACCCCTGGGGATCCACCTGTGTCCCTCTTCGACAGAGGCAATAGGTGGTGATCATGGAAAAAGGGTACAACTTGGCTAGGCTTATAAGGGTCCCTAGGGCCATTAGCCTAGTAACTTCCTATGATATATTGTATGTGTGTATAGATAGATACACATACATACATAAATGCACTATATATATATATATATATATATATAGAGAGAGAGAGAGAGATACATATACAGATACACACACACACATATACATACAGATCTATGTCACTTGATCAAGTTTTCCGAAACTCAAAATTCTGAAAAAACTGAACATTTTTAAGTAAAACATGAAAATCAATATCTTTTACATTTTTGCAGGGGGTGCAAGCCCCCCTGCACCCCACACACTCCCTGCAAATTAAATATACCAACTCTGAGATCACACTACAATGAGGAAAATGGTAACTGTCCTGGTCCTCACTGCACTGTGATCCCCATTCAAAAGCACATGGGTGGGGTGACTGGAATAAAGGGGGAGAGCCCACTCTAGACGTCTGTCTGGCAAATGGCTTGATAGTAGCCAATACTGTAACCGGATCCCATACAAGAGTGGCCAGCATGCAATTCTAGTGGATTTCTTCTTAGTAAGGAAAGGGCAATGGGGTGGAGTCAGTGATTGTAAAGTCATCAGCAGTGAAACACTCAGTCTACAGCATAAACCACTGGTTGGCACAATCAGCACCCTCTACCAGCTTCTGTAGGGTGACACAGCAGACGACACAAAGTATATCAGGTTGCAAGGCAAACACAGAAAGACAAAGAAAACAGTCAGTTTTCATAAGGAATGCCAGAAACAACTTGCTCACCAGTCCACAGGACATCAAAGGCAGATGGAAGGAGTACTTCCAACAGCTTCTGAATTAAGAAAACCCATACAGAAGCTGTACTGCCCCCGACACAGTCTACAATGAGAGAAGAGCAGGAGCCCACCCTAGAAAAAGTAAGAATCAAACTAAGGAAAATGGAGTCAGGGAAAGCAGCAGGCTCAGGTGAGGTCACAGCAGATATGATAAAGATTATGAGTGAGATACAAGAAGATTAGCTTTGGAGGGTGCACTCCTAGCAATGTGGAGAGAGAGGTGTATCCCAAGTGAATGGATAATAAGCATATTAGTGCCAGTGTTCAAGAGTAAAAGGTACATTCAAAACTGTATTCAGTACAATGCTATCAAACTCCTGTCACATTGCAGGAAAGTTCTGGACAGGGTGACTGATAAACAAATACTAAGAGTGGTAGAAAATAAGTGCTTACCTCAAGCAAGCTTTAACTGTTTTTGTAGCTGTTTACTGCATTTTTTATCATCTGCACTTAAAAGTACATTTTAGTGGAATTTTAGTCGAATTTTGATCAAAAAGTTGTTTGTTTGCTACTTAATTTAATTGTTGAGGCTGCCCACTAAAGTATGATAGCCTGTACAACTGATTTATTGCTTTTTCTGCATTTCTGTGTGTTTCTATCCAAAAACAAAAAAACCTAAAATATAATCCTTGTTTTCCTGCTTCTCCCCGACTAGTTTAGACCAGTTTACAGGCCTTGCTGTATTCTGGGCTGTGGTGTAGTTCCTGTGTTGTCCATTACCTTACTTGGATAGAAGGAAGTTCCTTTGCTCACCAGTGGGAGTGGGAGCCTTGAACAGCCTACCTGTCCTTGAGGGAAGTGACCTCAGCACAAGAGCTGTAGTAATTGGTTGTTTTGGACCATTTCTAGCTCTTTTGAAGTTCCCTGGTTAAAATCCGCGTTTGCACAGCTTTGCGCAATTGTGCGCATAGCCGGTTAAACAAGGTTAAACTTCTGGCTCTGCCAAATCTGCTCTTCAAATTTTCCCTTAAGAAAGCTCTACTCTTTGTATAATCTGTCTACTTGCTATATTTAACCTAGCACTTGTTCTCAAAACCCCTCTTATAAGTAAGCACTCATCAAACTAAAGTAAGCACTACATCCACCCCTGTGAATACCCACTTCCCTTAAAGGCACAGTACTTCCCTTATAATATTCTAACATGTCGAGTGGTAGACTACTAGCATCCTCTCCTGTTCTACTGGTTAATCTGGGAATCTTGAGACAATGCTACAATTGTCTCATGTACACAGACAACCCTCTCCTCTTCCCAACAAACACAAATACATGTGAGAGATGCAACTACATAGCCAAACTGAAGGCTGAACTCTCTCAACTCAGGACTGGCAAGACCAGACAGGAGGAGAAGGTAACCACGCACACAACAAACCCAGTCACACATAGACCTACCCCAACTGCAAACGAAACACATAAAAACACAAAAAACATACTCGGAGACTCTGATAAAAAACTTACCAAAACAACAGAGGCTCCCAAAGCAGACACCAAAAAATACACCACCTCAAAACATAACACATGCAACACATACTTCAATAAATCAGTGTGTCAAACAATCACAGCCCTTAAGGCCAAACACTATGCCTGATACACTAGTGATAGGTGACTCTATAGTCAGACACACTGACGTTCCACTTACCAGGCTGAACAAGGAGAGGGTAACGGTGAGCTGCCTATCGGGGGCTAGGATTCGACACATAACACACGCACTCAGGTCACTCAAAGGCACGTACAAATATGACTCGGTCATTGTCCATGCCGGTGTGAATGATCTGAGATGTACCTCCCTGGACTACATGAAAAGAGACATAGAGGAGCTCTCTGATTATGTAGCTCAGTCTGGTATGACCCTGACCCTGAGCAGCATCTTGCCCTCACCAAGAATGATGCCACAATACAAAGACAAGATGATTAGCTTTAATAATTGGCTCAATTACTGGTGTCATTCTAGGGGGATCCAATGTCTGTCTGCTTGGGATGACATGCTGGACAAGCCATGCTGCTTCGCAAGGGACGGCTTGCACCTGTCACCACTGGGCTTCCGGATATTGGCTAAGGCTCTTGCCACCCCCATAGTGCCTTTTTTAGGCAAGGCTCAAAAGACGAACCCACCACCTTAGAAATCAAAAATGGAAAAAAATTAAGGGTAATGCTGCTCAACGCCAGAAGTCTAAATCTCAAAGTGCAGGCTCTCGAAGCACTCCTCAGTATGGAGAACATAGATGTCTGCGCAGTAACTGAAACCTGGTTCAAGGCTCCTGAGAACACCCCAGCGCTACCAGGCTTTACCTCGTATCATGCTTTTCGGCCCCAAAATCCGGGCCGAACCACAAAAGGAGGGGGAGTGTCCATATTCATCAAGGATACCCACACCTCCAGGTTAGTGGCAACACATGAATCTTCGGAGACCATCCAAGTGCAACTAACCATAGGCAAAACTGCTATACAACTGGTTGCATGTTACAGACCACCCTCCCAATCTCAAGAACCCCATTCAGCCTTCCTGAAGACATTGGAGGATATGAATGTCTCACCAAATACCATCATATTGGGAGACTTCAACTACCCTAACATAGACTGGGTGCACTATTCTAGCCCAAAGGTTCCTGGAATTCATAAACTCAAATGCATTGGAACAGCTAGTCACCTCTCCCACAAGGGGAGATAACATACTAGACCTGATCATCACTAACATGGGGTCAAAATGCTCCACACCGGAAGTATACCCCTCACTAGTGAGATCTGATCACAAACTAATCACCCTGGATATACATATCCCACCTCCACCCCCAGCACAAAAGAGTATAGTGAAAAACTTCTCAAAAGCCGACTTTACACTTCTTAAGACTGAGATGGTATCCTTTAAGCCCACTGGGCCAGTGGAAACCACAACCCACAATGCTGAATCCTTCACAAACACTTTCTACGGACATCTCCAAGAATGCATGGATCATGCAATCCCAAATAAAACCAAGACCCTCTCCACCAAGGGAAAGCGCCCTGTCTGGTGGACCCCAGCCATAAACAAACTGTATAACAAAAGAAGGAAACTACTGCAAGACAGAGCTAAATCCCATAAAGGGAAGGCAGCTCTGATCAGCACCAGTAAAAAGCTACATTCTTTCATAAAAACATCCAAGGCCAACTTTGAGAGAAAAATCGCCAAAGACACTAAAGATAACCACAAAGCCTTCTTCAGTTATGTCAGAAACCTGGGCGGAAACCCTCAGATATGCTCAGAGTTAGTACACGACATAAAATTCACTGAACCCACAGATATTACCAACAGTCTGGCAGACAGGTTCAGTGCAAATTTCTCCCCTCCCTCACCCCCAAAAGAAGAAATACTTATCCCAGCTGAATGTAACCTCCCTGTCATCTCAGATGTCCAGGTAAGAGCTGCCCTCAGCAAAGCAAAAAACACAGCGTCAATGGGACCTGATGGTAGGTTGCGTGCTACGTGAACTCCAAGAGGAGCTAAACCCGCATATAAAAATGTTATTCAACCTTAGCCTTGCTACAGGATATGTACCTGAACACTGGCGTACAGCAACAGTGGTCCCACTCCACAAAGGAGGTGCCTCTACAGACCCTGGGAACTACCGCCCCATAAGCTTGACCAGCCTTGTCTGCAAAGCTATGGAAAGAATCGTTATGTAACTCATAAACAGAGACATTGGGGACCTGCAGACACTTGATCCCACCCAGTTCGGCTTTGTAAAGGGCAGATCCTGCCTTTTGAACCTAGTTGACTTTTTCGAAATAGTCACTAGAGCCATTGATGAGGACAAAGCAGTCCACACAGCCTACCTGGACTTGGCTAAGGCCTTTGACACAATACCCCACTCAGGCATCATAGACAAGCTCAACAGCTTAAATATAAATCCATATGTCACAAGATGGGTTGCAAACTGGCTAAAAAACAGAACCCATAAAGTCAAAATTGCGGGTGCCATGTCAGATTCAAAGCCAGTCACAAGTGGTGTCCCCCAGGGCTCTGTCCTGGGACCCCTCTTGTTCGGCATTTATTTTTCAGATGTGAAAGCAAACATGGGAGGGTTGTGGCTGACAAAGTTTGCAGATGACTGCAAACTAGGCGCCATAGTCGATACACCAGCCGACACACACATCCTACAGAATGCCCTCACAGAAACGGACAGCTGGTGCCGGAATCATGGCCTGAAACTGAATGCCAAGAAATGTGTAGTCATCCCCTTTGGGAGAAACAAAGTACCCACAAATTATCACATAGACAGCAACCCACTGAGCACGGAAAAAGAAATCAGAGACCTGGGGACCCAAGTTGATAGTGACCTCTCTTTTGACACCCACATTGCCAAAGTGGTTAGAAAGACTTTCTATCTTGTCCACCTTATCATGAAGGGTTTTTCATCCAGATCAAAGGAGGTCATTGTACCCCTATACTCCTCCCTTATCAGGCCCATGATTGAGTACAATGCTCCATTTGGTATGTACCTCACCCGGCACTTGCAACAGCTGGAGAGACCCCAAAAGTACCTCACCAAGAGGATCAAGGGTCTACAACATATGTCATATGCTTCCAGACTAAAGAAACTCCAGCTCTATTCAGTAGCATACCGCCTACTTAGAGGTGATCTGTGCCTGACATACAAGGCCATGTCCAATCAGGAATTTATGGACATGCTCCACCTCAAAAACTCCAAATCCACCAGAACCACGAGAGCTAAAGATTTGAACCTCAGCACAAATATGAATAGGACATGCTGGAGGGACAGATTCATAACTCAGAGGCTTCCCACACTCTGGAACAGAATCCCAGTTCATGTTAGGCAGAGCCCCTCACTGACTCTCTTCAAGAGAAATCTTGACGAGTGGATGGGAGATCGTAGGTTTACCCCGGGGGTCCTCCCTGTGTCACTACTAGACAGAGGCACAGTCAACTAATTCTATTAAGGGGTCTTCAATGTGTCACTACTAAGACAGAGGCACAGTATTCTAAATCTATTCTGTACACTTAGTACCACTACAAGGGGTGGCGATAGCCACATCACTATGGCTAGGCTTATAAATGCCCTAGGGCAGATAGCCTAGTACTAAACTATGAAACTATGAAAGATGAACAGTGTGGATTCAGATCAGGATGCAGCATGACCGCTTCAAAGAACAAACTGCAAACAAGCATATGCAGGCAACTGCATGGTCACCATCTTTCAGGAGCAGATAACAAGTACCGGAAAGGAAGAATGCAACCATTCAGCTCTAGTGATTGAGATATTCTGAACCAAAATGTTCTGACTAATGCTGTTATCACTTAGTAGCTTGGGTATAAGCACACATAACAAATAGGTGATGGCAGTGAGCCAAAGTACTATTGCTTTTTAGAGATGTATAATAAAGTTGTTTTATTCATCCGCAGTTGCCATGTTGTGTTTTGAAACTGTTGATCATAATGGAGTTTGAGTTGCTAAGGGAAGCTATGGCTGAATACTTCTTGCTACATTTTGATAGAGAAACCAACTGTCACAATGTATCCATTCTGCATAGTCACAGTTTGAAAGTGATTAGTTTCAATGTTTCCATGTTAAGTAGGCTGGGTTAAAGTTGTCATATATAAAGCTGTGTTCAATGTTGCCATTTATAATATATAATATAATTATATACACAGTACATTACTATTTTGATCACTTGCTACGTGAAATATTTGCTTTACTTGCCAATATTCAGGCAGAAACTTGAAATGGAATGCATTTTTAATTTATCAGTCATGTTTGCAACACATGCAGGAAAACTAAGTGCATTAGCTTGAGCACTTTAAAGATATCTTTCTAGAAATACAGAGTGTAAAAATAGTCCCCAGGATACATTAAACTCCAAACATGCTCTGCACAAAGTCTACATGGAGGGTGTCTGCAACTGAGATGGTGGTCAGCATGCAATCTGTATTAAGGAGCTGCAGTGGGCCTAAGCTAGGTTTCATGGCTCGCAACAGTATTGCTGTCTGCGAAACCTTGTAAACAAATATGGAATATCAAGTCCATGTAAAGGAGAGCACATACAGTCTGCAGATTTGCACAGAATGCCACAGTGATCTCCAGGGCCGTCTCAGAGCAAGAAATAAGGACAAAAGGCACAAATAATGTGGGGGCAAAAGATAAGTAGAGACTGTTCCTCTCAAGCTCTTGGCATGAGAAATCTGGACAAAGCAAGACATAATGTAGGGAAAAGGCAAAAATATAAGGACATGTGTTAAATATTATGCCTACTCAGGCATAACATATAAACTTTCCCAGCTAGGCATAGACCTGCATGCTACTAGACAGGTAGCTACCTGGCTCACTGATAGAACCCACTCAGTCAAAAAAGGGGAAGCCACCTTTAGTAGTAGACCCATAATGAGTAGTGTACCCCAAGGATCGGTCTTGGGGCCTCTACTGTTTGGGATATACTTTTCTGATGTGCAAGCCAAAACCAGTGGTCTGTGGCTGACCAAGTTTGCAGATGACTGCAAGCTGGGTGCTGCCTTAAATTCCCCTAGTATTATGAACATCTTTCAAGACGGCCTTACCCAAACTAATGACTGGTGCCAGCAACATGGCCTCAAACTGAATGCCAAGAAATGCACCATTATCCCCTTTGGTGAAAATGACGTCCCCACTAATTATCACATTAATAACACTGTACTAAGTATGCAAGCAGTCCTGAGAGACTTGGGCACCCAGGTTGACAGTAACCTGACTTCTGACCACTACATTGCCTCTGTTGTATGGAAATCTTTCTACATGGCTCACTACATAAGTAAGGGTATTTCATCCATGAACAGGGAAGTCATAACATCCCTGTACTCCTCCCTTGTCAGACCCATTATTGAGTAGAATGCCCCCTTCGGCATGTACCTTTCTAAGCACATGTAGCAGCTGGAGAGACCACAGAGGTTCATAACCAGGAAACTCCAGTGTCTCAAACAGCTGTTCTATACAGATAGGCTAAAAGCCCTGCCCCTCTCGTACAGTCTGCTCAGAGGTGACCTGTGTCTGGCATACAAGGCCATCTCAGACCCAACCTTGATGGAGTTGCTGCATATCCATACGTCAAAATCCACTCAGGCAACCTGCATACAAGGCCTCAGTCTGGTCTGTGACATTAGCAGAACTTGTTGGCAGGATAGATTATTTTATAAAATTGTTTTATATGGTTGTCAGAGTGGTGGTCCACATGTTTGTCTCATTTAGGAATTGGAACATGGGTGAATTTCAGAGACTGTTTAAAGTGATAATGAGCAGTGAGCTAAATCACAAGGGTTTTTGGTTGCTTGGAAGAATCAGCATTTGAGTCTTCATATACATAAAAAACTGCATTATTTTCATAAGAATGGCATCTCCACATCTCACAGAATGAGAAGAGGCACAACTGCAGAGTGCTAAAGATAAAATAAGGGACTACTTGGTTAATATGCATGAGTTTAGAAATATCAGTCAAGCAAATGTTTTTTTTTTAAACTTCAGAGCACAAAAGCTTTTAGCCCAATTGCTCAGGCAACAGAAATTAGAAAGGGTTGTTGCCAAGCTTAGAGAGCCTGTAACAAGGAAAATAACCAGGAGTCCTGTAGAGGTATTATAGGTATTTCAGATAATTTATGAAAATCTATGTAAAGCAGGGCAGTGTGGATGGAAATCAAGAAAAAATATAAATGGAAATATTTATGGAAGAATTAAATATGCAAGGTTACAGGTAGACGAGGCTCCATTAACAGTTATGATAGGACTACACGAGAAAAAATGGTAATGTATAACCAATCTAAAAGAAAGTCTCCAGGAATAAATGGTATTCCTGTGAAAGTTCAGAAGCTCAAAGGGAAGAAAATGACAAAACATTTGGAAATTTTTGTTTAATAGTATTTTAAAAGGAGGAGAAGCAACAGCATCCTTGAAGAAAGCTGTGGTGGCTGTAATAGCTAAAGATGGTTGTTGCCAAGCTTAGGGAGCCTGTAACAAGGAAAATAAATCTCAAAATGCACGCACTCGAGGCCCTTCTCAGTATGGAGAACATCGATGTCTGTGCTGTGACAGAAACCTGGTTCAAGGCTCCTGAGAGCACCCCAGCTATCAGGTTTTACCTCATCATGCTCCGCCCCAAAATCTGGACAATACCAAGAAAGGAGGTATCCATATTCATCAAGGACACCCACACCTCAAGACTGGTGGCAACGCACGATGCATCGGAGACCATCCAGGTGCAATTAACCATAGGCAAGACTGCTCTGCAAATTGTAGCATGTTACAGGCCACCCTCACAAACTCAGGAACCTCACATGGCCTTCCTGAAAACACTAGACGGGATAAATGTATCACCAAACACCATCATACTAGGTGACTTCAATTACCCTAATATAGACTGGGAACACTACTCAAGCCCAAACACCCTAGCCCAAAAGTTCCTGGAATTCATAAACTCAAATGCCATGGAACAACTAGTCACCATCCCCACAAGAGGAGATAACATACTTGATCTCATCATCACGAACATGGGAGCACAATGTTCAACACCGGAGGTGTACCCTCACTGGTGAGATCAGACCACAAACTAATCTCGCTGGAGGTCCTCATCCCACCCCCACCTGAAATAAAAAGACCACAGTAAAGAACTTCTCAAAAGCCGACTTCACACTTCTAAAGACTAGTGTGGTCTCCTTTAAGGCCCCGGAAAACAGTACTCAAGCCGCTGAATCACTTACAAATGCCTTCTACCAGCACCTGCAGGACTGCATGGATAAGGCAATCCCAAGCAAAACAAAGACTCTTTGTACCAAAGGCAAGCGTCCAGTCTGGTGGACCCCAGCCATAAACAAACTCTACAACAAAAGGAGGAAGCTACTACAAGATAGAGCAAAATCCTTAAAAGGTAAGACACCCTTGATCACTATAAGTAAAAAACTAAGAGCTCTCATAAAATCATCCAAAGCAAATTTCGAGAGAAAAATAGCTAAAGACTCAAAAGACAATCATAAGACCTTCTTTAGCTATGTTAGAAACCTGGGAGGAAACTCCCAGATATGCTCAGAGCTAGTTCAAAATGATGTGAAGATTACTGATCCTACAGACATTGCCAACATACTGGCTGACAGGTTCAGTGCAAACTTCTCCCCCCCCCCAAAAGGAGAGATATCTATACCAAACGACAGCAGCCACCCAAACATCTCCAGCCCAAGTGAGAACTGCTCTCTCCAAATCAAAAAACACAGCATCCATGGGACCTGATGGTGTCCCCGGCTGTGTGCTCCATGAACTCAATGAGGAATTAAACCCACAGCTAGGACAGCTGTTTAATCAAAGTCTTACCTCTGGATCAGGAGTGGCGCACTGCAACTGTGGTACCACTTCACAAAGGCGGTGCCTCCACCGACCCTGAAATTACCGCCCATTAGCTTGACAAGCCTTATCTGCAAAGCCATGGAGAGGATCATAATGGACCTCATAAATAAAGACATAGGAATTTGCAGACTTTGGATCCAACCCAGTTTGGCTTTGTCAAAGGCAGATCATGCCTTTTAAACTTGGTTGACTTTTTCAAACAGTCACCAAAGCCATTGATGAGGAAAGGCAGTCCATACAGCCTACCTCGATCTGGCTAAGGCCTTCGATACAATACCCCATTCGGGTATCATTGAAAACTCATCAGCTTAAATGTCAACCCATACATCACAAGATGGGTTGCAAACTGGCTGAGTGACAGAACCCACAGGGTCAGAGCTGCTGGCGCCATGTCAGACTCAAAGCCTGTCACAAGTGGTGTCCCACAGGGCTCAGTCCTGGGCCCACTCTTGTTTGGCATCTACTTTTCAAGTACAAGCAAACACAGGAGGGTTATGACAAAGTTTGCAGATGACTGCAAACTCATAGTAGAAAACACATCTGACACAGATATCCTTCAGAAGGGTCTCACAGAAACGGATAACTGGTGCCAGAGCCACGGCCTAAAGTTAAATGCCAAAAATGCATAGTCATACCCTTGGGAAAAACAAGGTTACCCCTAGCTACCAAATAGGTGGCAATCCACTAAGCACAGAAGAAGTTATCAGGGACCTGGGGACCCAGGTTGATAGTAGTCTGTCATTCGACACCCATGTAGCTAAAGTAGTTAGGAAGACCTTCTACATTGCCCACCTTATCATGAAGGGATTCTCATCTAGATCAAGGGAGGTCATAGTCTCCCTTTACTCATCACTCATCAGACCAATGATTGAGTACAATGCCCCATTCGGAATGTATCTGACCCGACACTTGCAGCAGCTGGAGAGGCCACAAAAGTTCCTCACCAAAAGGATAAAGGGTCTCAAAAATCTGTCCTATGCTGCCCGACTGAAAGAACTCCAGCTCTATTCAGTGCTCAGAGGTGACCTTTGCCTAACATACAAGGCCATGTCAAACCCAGATTTGATGAATATGCTTCACCTCAAAAATCTAGATCCATCAGAGCCACAAGGGCGGAGACTTAAACCTTGACACGGCTATTAATAGGGCGTGCTGGAGGGATAGATTCATCACCCAAAGACTCCTATGCTGTGGAACAAAATCCCGGTACATGTGAGGCAGAGCACCTCGCTGGCCTTGTTCAAGAGAAATCTTGACCAATGGATGGGAGATCGTAGATATACCCCAGGGATTACCTCAGTGTCACTGCTCGACAGAGGCACAGCAAAATAATGGGTATAGTTCCCCATACTAAAGGGGTGGCGTAAGCCACAAAACGATGGGCTAGGCTTGTAAATGCCCTCTGGCAGATAGCCTAGTATGAACCTATGAACCTATGAACCTATGGTAAAGACCCATCAGATCCAGCTTTATAAAGGCCCATTTTGATTCCAAACCATGACTATAAAGTGTTCACCTATAATGGCTAAAAGAATGGAAAAGGTGGTGCCAAAACTGAAAGATATGGATCATAGTGGTTTTGTGGAGGGGAGGCAAACTTTTGACAACATTAACAGAACAACGATGATCCAAAAGGAAGCAGAATATAAGAAAATATCATTGATGTTGGTGGGTCTTGATGCAGAAAAAGCATTTGAGAGAGTAAGCTGAGATTTTCTGAGTGGGGCAAGGGAAGCATCTGCATTCCCTGACATAATAATAAGGTTAATTAAGAGGATATAGGATGGATCAGAGGTGAAAATTAAAGTGGGGGTTCCTCTCTGATGAGTTCTGTTAGAAAGCAGGACCAGGCAGAGGTGTCCTCTTTCCCCTGTGTTATTTGTGTTGCATTTAGAATCATTGGCAAAGAAAACAAGGGGCTCATAAATTCAAGGATACAATTAATAATGTAATCAAGAAAATCTGGCTTCATTTGCAGAAAATATGATTTTGTACCTGATAAAACCACTGAAGGACAATTCAGCATTATGGAACATTCTGAGCCAGTTTCAAGTCTTTTCTGGAGACCAAATTCATGAAGATAAAACAAAGGCAATAGCTGTAAGCTATGTATCCACACACAGTTCAGCAATACCCATATTAATGGGAAAATGATAAAGTGAAATACTTAAAGGAGTACAACAGGTTTCTCTAATGTATTCCTCAACTTCATGGCCCTTTTCCTCCCTATTTACATTGTCCTCTGTAAAGCAACAACAGTAAAGCATTTACAATTTTTATAATTCCCCTTATTTCTGTAACAGAAGCCTACCTTCTCATACTGTGATGGTTTCACTTACAAAATTATTCTCTCACATTTGAATAAAGCTTGCTGGAGTCACCCAATTACTGACATCATCGATGCCAAGCAGTGCAGGTACTTTTTGCTTTTTTTTTAATCAGTTCCCTCCCCCAAAGTGACATCACCACAGCCGTCATCTGATTCTAACTAAAATAATAACACCCACCCATTCTGTGATGTCATGGCTCCCTTGTCCCTCCCCCAGCCTGAGTGATGTTCATTTTATTCAGTAGTAGTGTAGTAACACCGATGTTTGAAAACACAGAAATTTGGTATGCATACTTGTACATTCTGCACGGCAAATGATGCTTAGGTGGTGTATCGCTTGCATACTTCTCTGTTGTATTTGCACCAGATACTGTTAGTGTGCAGTGCGGGACCGGGAATAGAAAGATTAAAACATTACCCTGGTATCAAAGGTGGCAGTGCAACATATTCATAGTGGCTTAACATGAGAGTAGCTCTAAGCAAGCACCATGTGAAACCTGAACAAGCACCTAGAATTATTCAGTGCAGCTAACACACCTTAAGTCTGAAAATGAATTCACATACTCACATGAACAGGAGTAGCTGCATATTGATGGCTAAAGGTGTATGGGCATATCGGGTGGTTACTACACTGCAAAACTGGTATGTGATGGAGGAGATATTTGGAAGACATGATTAAACACACCAGTATATTAAAGCTATAGCACCAATTGAACTGGAGGCTGGCAAATAGATTTAGTAAGGGATTTTGTCCATGCACAAATATTTCAACAGTGATTCTATGCAGTGGCATCCATTATCTGATTCAAGGTAAGTTAACCTTGATGTCCTTTATTTAAAAAAAATCAATAAAAAATTTACTTTGTTATAAGTGACTTCTGGTCACAAGAAAAAGGAAGGGGAAAATATAGCAATGTGGTTTGTATGTACAAAGACAAATCCAGGGACACTGCAAAAGATTTTTTTTGCAAACCAACCAGTGGAGTAAAAACATATGAAGGCAAACATTGCATACCAACACACTTTGCACATGCAAATCTCAATTTTTAACAAGGTGGAAGCATGAAGTGATACCTTAACACTTAAATTAATAAAGATATAAACTGGTTAATAGTATAAATGTTTTATTCTTTAGCTCCTTGGTGCAAGACCTTACTGGATGTGATTGCAGTCAAATAAGGCCATGGCTATAGTGCAGCAAAAAAATGTCCCCTCTAACAAAGGAAATGCTAGAGCAAAGATTAAATTACATGAGTCAAGCACCCTGCTGAGATCTGCCAATCAATGGAATTACCAGGTCAAATTACCCTCAGGACTTTGACAGCTAGGGAAGCTAAGTGTCATGGGGGAGGGGAGAAGTAAATGGACTGGAATTCATTGTCTCACAAATTAGTGCCATTTAAACTAAATCAGAAAAAAAGGCAGCAGTAAATAACACTCTGAGTGTGTTCTGTGGCATTTGTACTGTTTCTGTTTTAAATAGTCATCCAGCATCAGGGAATGTTACTTACACTGTTCTATTTTACTCAGTACTTTGTACGCATGCAACATCTATGAAATGACAGGAACTTTAGGCAAACGGAGGCCTGCATGATATAACATTTTTGAGCCAAACAATGATTTCTGGGATACTGGATGGCAACCTGATTTATCCAAACCACGCCAATATGCTAGCCTCCAGGTGGTCAGAGTCTGGAATTACAAATAAAAATATTTAAAATCCTGTAAATAATCCCAGAGTGCTGTTAAAGTGTAGGAAACATCATGCCATGATATTTTAAACATGTTTTTTGAGTCTGTGGGTGCGGTACTCCTTTAAGAGTAAAGGTTAAAAATAATTTTGTTATGGAAACTAAAGACATGTAGGAAGAGAATAAACAAAAGATAATACAAAAACAGAGAAACTGGAAGTTCTCTTTTATGCATATGAATAGCAAGATACAAACAGTGAAAATGTTTTAGTCCCTTTAGTTTTATACACCGGTCAGACATGTTTTAATCAACAAGAAGAGAAGTTATGGACAGCAATTAATAAAGAGTTGAAGGATTTTATCTTGGAGGAGGAGAGACAAGTGGGATAAGTTGATCCTTCCAAAAGAACAAGGTGGTTTAGGATTACTTGATTTGAAGGGGTATTTCAAAGCTACACAGTTGAGGCTCCTATACATAGCACAAGCAGAAAGTTGTAATAAATGTGGGAAGGGATAATGATGATGAAACAGGGGAGAAGCTCAAAAATAGAGAAACTGTGATTTTGGATACAGATCCTTAAGGAAAACAGTAAGTATACAGAATAATACACTCATAAGCTAGCAGGAAGTATTCTAACTCAACACGGGAATTGAGAAAGGAGATTCTGACAAAAAGGATGACTGCAATTAGGGATGTAGAGAATAGGAAAAAAGTGGCTGGAACTTGCTGAAAAATCTGACAAAGAAACCAAGATACTGGCAGCAAATAATCAGAGAGGGAAAGGTAATGGAATCGGAAGAGTCCAAGAATACATTTGAACCACAGACTAGAGACTGCTGTCCCTATTGAGGATTGATATCAGAGTGGCAAAGAGAAAGGAATAGGGGATCCTAAGTGAAAGACCGGTGCCAATAGAGCTTTTAGCAGAATCTAAAACAGAAGCTGATGTTAAAAAAGTGATAATTAGTATGGCATATAAAATACTGCATGACAACTACATGAATCAATCAGAGGAGGTTAGAAAGGATTGAGATGGGAGACTGGATAAGCAATGAACAAAGAAACAATGGGAGGATATATGTACGATTCCAAAATATGTAAGAAAGTCTATCAGATTTATGTTTTTTTTGCTTGTAAGTGTTTGCATAGACATTTTTATACCCCAAGCAGACTCCAAAGAATTTTTCGTCAGGTAGACTGCAATTGTTGGAGGTGTGATGGGGAAGAAAGAGGTAGCTGGGAATATATTCTTTGGGAGTGTAATGAGTTGGCAGACTAATAAAAATCAATGCAGACTACTCATTCTGGGTGAGGAAATTGGTGCAACTAAAGAAGCACTGTGATATGGAATCGGAATTGCCTATGCACAGTAAGGCCTTCCTAAAGTTTAATTCTGGTGGCTGCTAAAAAAACAGTTAATGGAAAATGGATATTAATGTGTAAGCCAATTATACCAGAAGCAGTGAATATAGTAACAGAGATGAAAGAACTGTATGCGGGATATGTATAAAGGGTAGGAGCAAATTGCATAGAAAAAAAATGGAAATTGTGGGAACAATACAGGTAGAATATATTTTGGAGGAGGAATGAGGTTAAGGGAAGACAGCAATTGAATGAGCTATGCAATGTTCTATTGGCAAGACTGTATAGAAGATTATATGGGATGTATAATGTCTGACACCGAAAACATGTCAAATGGGTATGTTTTCATTCATATAAATGTATGATTGCCTATATCATAAGTGATAATTCAGTAAAGATGTTTCCTGTATTTTAGAAAAGAATGATTTCTCAGTGTTCCTTGTTAAAAAAGAATAGCTTCCCAGCTGCTTGACTTATATATCACACACATAAACACAATGTACTTATTTTTATATAGCGAGAAAGATAGCTAGATATAGATAGACATAGATATAGATATTAAATCTGCAGAAACAAACCCTTCTCAGAGAACGCACTTCATGAATGCACTCTTATAAAAACAAAAAAATGAAGATGTGTCACGCAACAAACCAAGTTTATTATAGTGAATATTTTTGTCCCTCTTGTTAACAAAATTCACTCAGGTGTTTACAAGCTAGTACCAACAACTCTTATGGAAGCACATTGCATGATTTATTACAACTAGTATGATATATGCCCACCTCATTCATGAACCTGTGCCCCTGTTGTACATAAAACTAATCTTAAACTTAAACTTTGCTCTACTTCTTCGGCTTCCAAGCGAGTGCCTAAAAACAGCAGCTAGTAGCATTGCTTATCTTGTTTCAATACTTACAAGTAGGTCAGTCCAGGAATCCCGTATTCCCTCTATCTGGAAAAAGTCACACATTATCCCTCTGCACAAAGGAGGAAATTCAACAGACATGAATAACTCTAGACCTATAGTGATCTTATAACCCCTCACCAAAATACTTGGAAAAATGTATTCCAAAACAATTGCTACACAACCTCCTGCAAGACAAACTCCTATCCCCTACACAGCACCCTTACCCTTACCATAGAATTAGCACTGCCATATGCTTTATAGATACTATCAATAAAGCTAGAGATAATGGAAAACTAGTCTCTTCTTTATTTCTAGACTTTTCTAAGCCTTCAGTACAATTTGTCACAGCAAATGTCTACTTAAGATTTCCTCACTAGATCTCTACCAGCCCATCCTTCTGTGGTTCAAAAGCTACCTGTCCAATAGGTATCAGTCAGTAAAATGGCATTCCACACTCTCTGCTTACCTGGATCTGTCCTTGGTCTCCATTTTAACATTTTCATCAACACTCTCTACTTCCACACAACACGCCACCCTAACAGAATACACAGATATTTCCACTCTAAGTTGCACATCTGAGAACATGGTACACCTCCAAAAAAAGTACTCAGGAAGCTTTAGTACCCAGTGAAACATGGTTTCATAACTCATAACTCATGCTTAACCCAAAAAGACCACTATACTACTTATTTCCCCTACATCCCTTTCTCATGAAAAAATAAATTTAAAATCCTCTGTCTTGATAATACAACCATTGAAGTCATTTCTCATAGCAAACTATTGGGGATGATAGTGGTTGATAATCTTACTTTCAACCTGCATATACAAAATTGCATAAGAAAAACTCATCAAAAACTGGGGATGCTTTACAGATCCAAAACCTTTCTCACCAATACAACTAAAACTACACTTGCCACTACCTATCCCTACCTCACTCTTCGCTATGGCATTTCCATCCTTACTAACCTCCAGGCTTCACAAAAAATAAAACTTGAACAATGCTATAACAAAGTTGCTAAATTTGTAGCACATACTCCTTTCAGAACCCACCACTGTGTTCCACTGAAAAGCCTAAATTTGTTAGAACTGCCATATCAACTAACGGATACACAACTTCTTACATCTATAAAACTATCCAGCACCCATCTGCCTGTCCAGCACTAAAAACACATTCAACACAACTATGTTCACAGTCAGTCATTACAATCCAGTGACCAAAACTCCTGCCCGTCTATAAATCTAGCAAATATGCTGGGTATTGCCTATACTCGTGCAAGGTTGCTAAGGCTGGAACTCCTTACCTGTAGCCATCAGGTCTATACCATCCCTCCCATCTATCAAAACCACTCTAAAAGACTTTCTAGCTAAAGTCTGGCTCTGTGCTCAAAACCAGGATAACCTATATCCCCTAAATGTGAACAGGTATCTTTTCATTCCTTATACTTCCTTACTCTCCCTTCTTCACTTACTTCCTTACTGCTATCTAATTCTCTTCTCTGACTTAGGTTCATAGTACTGACAGGTTCATAGTACTAATCTATGAACCTTACTGCTATATAATTCTCTTCTCTGACTTTCTCTCTAAACATACCATAATCCTGTTTTTCACTCAATTCATATTGCAATTCCTATTTGTATTACACCAATTTACCTTTAATTTCTCTACGGAAATTTTCTCTAAATATTAAACTATTGTCATATACCTTGTATTGATTCTTAACTGGTTATTTTTTTTATTATGACTAATTTGTTATAATGATTTAAAGTGCAGATTTTTTTTTATTTTTGAAGATTGTAAAATTATTGTTCTAAAAATGTTTTGTAATACTTTGGAGCTTTTCTCCCTGGGTCTCAACTGAAAATGGGCTTCTACCCAGTCAGACTTTCCTGGTAATCGAATGTCAGTAAGTAGGTATGTAAATACATACATGAATACTGTGTTACCACATTCTCACAAGCAGAGCTAGGTCATTTGCACCCTAGAGAAATAGGGCGATATACATAGTATGCTAATGACCACATCTGAGAAATAGTATAAGAATCCTATGCAAGTGACCACATACTGGCAAGGAAATGAATGTCATCATACAAATGACAGGAAACAGACAGCAAGGAATGTACCCTCAGTTTAGAAGAAAATGATCTACGAGAGTAATTACTAAATTTAATTGAGATGGATAAACTTATTACGATCCATGAAAGAAATAGATTACAGAAAGTAAATAAGACCAAAAATGTTAGAAGTTTGATGAAACAGATGAAGGCAGTAATTAAGTGTATGAACATAAATTCATGTTATATAGCAGAAGTAAATAGGATATGTTACTGTGCAGTTAAATTTATAACAGATAAGGTCTTACCACAAAAATGCAGAGCAATACGGGAAATGAAGGAAAAAATTAAATGCCATCACAGAACTATCAAACGTAGAAAATTACAAAGCAATTAAGACAAGAAATGTCACTGATAGAAGATTACAGAAATAGTAAGAAGTTCAACTGTACAGAATGAGATAAGATTAAGTAACAGCCATAGAAAATGAAATGGAATTAAAAAAGTTCTTATTTGGAAAACCCAGACTCAGATGCAGTACCCAGCTTCTGGCTAAAAGTACTAATATCTCTACATGATGATTTAGCCATCCTAAAAAAAACTATAGATCAACAGCTTGCCTTCCAATGATGTACAGAGTCTACACTGGAGTTGATGCCAACACAGTTTATAGTAAATAGAGCAGAATAAAAACGGTTAGGGCGAAACACAGCTCACAGATGGTATGTCCAAGGAATCCAAACATTCATCAAAGCTGGAACATGCAAAACGTAGTTCAAGGACACAAGGCAGTAGACAAATCCATAAAGAATAAAAACGTTTTAATTCCAGTAGTAAAACACAGAGTTAGCGCTTTCACCTTTCGGCTTCATCAGACTCAATAAAACAGCACAAACTACAACATCTTAAATATCCCTAAAGGCGGGAAATACTGATAGAATCAGCTGTTAGTGTATAATTAGTATCCAATAGAGATAACTAAAAATAAACAACAACACTAAACAGAATGCTATTCAACAATAGATGAATACATATAAAATAATTCAAAAATGATAACAAAGCATAAAATAAGCATAAAAATGTACTATAAAATACAATTGCTTATACAGATGTGGTGCATATAATAGGTACACATATATATAGATGTGAGAAAATACAAGAAATATATGAAACATTTATAAAAACAATAAATAATGCACCAAAACGAATTGTAATATAAGGTATAATATAGTTCTTATGTCCCCTCCTCACAAAGTAGTCTATGGTTTAAATCTGACAGAGGTTGGCTTTTTCAATGATTTGTCAGATTTAGACCATAGACTCACCCTGAGGGGATATAATGCCACTGATATTTTAAGTGGCATGAATGGACTCATTGAATCGAGGTCTGGAGTAGCTGCTCCATATTTTTCAGACAGCCATTTGGAGAACACTCTATTTGATTGTTCTACTGACGTTGCTCACAAATTAGATAGTTATCCTGCGTTCTCGATGTTCTATACTAAAGACATTGGTGTCATCAAAGATATAGTGAGAACACATTGGGACATTCTTATGGTGGATCCACACATCAAAGGAGTCATTGGTGATGTCCCACAGTTTAGATATAAGAATAAGAAAAATATCAAGAGACTACTTTGTGATAAACGTACCATCACCAACATTTCTACAGTAACTCCATTTGGTACCAGGAAATGTGGGAAATGTAATTTTTGTAATTTTATTAATTCTGACGATATCTTTATACACCCCGTCACTTCAGTTCCCTATCAATTTAAGGTTAGAGGTGATTGCATGTCCAGGGATTTAGTATATTTGGCTTCCTGCAACGCCTGCTCGTCTTTCTACATAGGCAAGACGAACAGGTGTTTGAGGGACAGGATGCGTGAACATCTATACAACATCAGAGTGAAAAATAAGATGAATGCATTAGCTAAACATGTATTGGATACTGATGACACCCATGTTTTTAATTTTAGGATCATAGACATTATTCATGCTACTAGTCGAGGAGGGGATATAAGAACTATAACTGAGAGCAGAGAGAATGTGTGGATCATGAGATTTAGATCTGATGTCTGTCCTGGTCTGAACTCTAAATTGTCCTTAAAGCCTTTTTTGAGAATGAGAAAACTAAAAGTATATAATTGAAGTATCATGGATTGGTTGCACATCTCAGTTCCTGTATACTATTTTAATAAGCCCCTGGTCCTTATATTACAATTCGTTTTGGTGCATTATTTATTGTTTTTATAAATGTTCCATATATTTCTTGTATTTTCTCACATCTATATATATGTGTAGTTATTATATGCACCATATCTGTCTAAGTAGTTGTATTTTATTGTATATTTTTATGTTTATTTTATGCTCTGCAATTATTTTTGAATTATTTTGTATCTATTTATTGTTGAATTGCATTCTGTTTAGTGTTGTTGTTTACTTTTAATTATCTCCATTGGATAACTAATTATGCACTAACAGCTGATTCCATCAGTATTTCCCGCCTTTAGGGATATTTAAGATGTTGTAGTTTGTGCTGTTTTATTGAGTCTGATGAAGCCGAAAGGTGAAAGCGCTAACTCTGTGTTTTACTACTGGAATTAAAACAGTGTTTTTATTCTTTATGGATTTGTCTACTGCCTTGTGTCCTTGAACTACATTTTGCATGTTCCAGCTTTGATGAATGTTTGGATTCCTTGGACATACCATCTGTGAGCTGTGTTTCGCCCTAACCGTTTTTATTCTGCTCTATTTATTTGTATTTGCTGCTTGGATAGGGTGTTCACCCTGCTGCATGCTCTTATTTTTTGGTTTACAGTTTATAGTAAGTTAGAAGAAAACTCAGTCATGGCAGTAGAACAAAATGGCAACAAAACAAAGTCATATGGAACAAAGGATCATTTGTTGTTAAATATAGTGCTAATGGAGAATTGTAAAAAGCACAATGATCTAAGTATGACATGGACAGATTACAAAAAAGCATTTGACAGCATCCCCCATTCATATAAAGCAGTGTTTACAGATGAGTATGACGCATCCTGCATTAATCAGTTGCATTACAGTGACCATGAAACAGTGGCTAACCACTGTCCAATTAGATCATGACAAAGGGCAAATTATCCCGGGGATAAAAATTCAAAGGGGATATTCAAGAGTGATTCTGTTACCATTGTTGTTTTGTCTTGCCCTTAACCCATTAAAATGTTTAACTAAACAGATTAGGTTATGATTTGGATCACAAAAACAAGCGTGGTTAAAGATGCCTCATCTATTTTTTTTGAATGTTGTAAAATCATATAGTTTGTCAGATAAGGAGTTGAAAGCACAACAGCAAGTGGTTAAAACATTTGTAAAGGATATAAGAATAAATGGTATTGAAAAATGTGCAAAGGCAATGTTTAAATAAAGTTGAAATACCAAGAAAATATCAATCTTGGAGAGGAATGTGATGTAAAGGAACTTGAGCAGGAAGTGTATAAATATTTGGGAAATGATGAAGGAACATCACTAAAACATGAACAAATGAAAATAAAACTCAGTAGGGAATATTTCAGAAGATGGAAACTAATGTTGAAAATGTCCCTGACATCTACAAATAAAGTCCAAGCTATAAACCAATTTGCTCTCCCTGTTTTAACTTACAGTTATGGTGTGATTGACTGATCTTAAAACATACTGGCTCAGTTGGACAGAAAAACAATAAAAAACACTTCATGCTTATCAAATGATATATAAAAATTAGTGTACACCAAGAGTATATATCCCTTGATCTGAAGAAGGTATGGGCTTTCTCTAAATTGATTACATGTATAGATCTACAGTCGTTGGACTGCATATATATCTGCAGACCTCATTACATCCAAACACAGTGAAATATTTAAAAAACATAAGGAGAGGACATCTGATGACATCTCTGGTTAATTTAGCAGAAGCATTCAACTGGCAAGCAGGAATGGAAATTAAACCACAGTACAGGCAACACAAGTTTGAGGACCTTAACAGATACCCTGCAATTCTAATCATCGGTCCGGAAGCCACCATTTTAAGCTTAAAATAATACCACTGAAGTATGTGTCCCAGTAAATAACTACTACATAAGCTAATATTTTAATTAATACTAGACTTTATAAGCACAACAAGAATTTACAGTGTTTTTTTTTTTTGCTAATCGCCACGAAAACAGACGCCAGCAGCTCCTATTCTTTCTCTTTGGTTACCCACTATCCTCATACTGTTTCTGTGCATATTCTCCTGTTCTGTACTTTACCCTTCCCTGAATTCATTTCTAGCCTTACTCATAACTGCCTTTCCTAGTGCACCTGCCCTATTTTACTGTCTTCCGACTCTTACATATTGTTTTTTTATTTTTTACCCTGCTTTTAGCTGCTAGTAATACCTCTCTCTTCCCCTCCAAAGCCCCTCTCTCTATTGTAGCTATTTTAACCATACAGCACTGGGTTTGCTTCAAGTAAATCTACTTGTGTAGCTTGAGGTCAGTGTCCTTTTGTAAGCTTACTTCTGCTTACATATTTCTTTTTATTTTATTTCTGGTGACTATATCTTTAGAAACTTTATATCCTTGTCTTTGAAGCTAGTTTTTCACTATCTTTTTCTGAGTGTTTCTATGACTTCATCCTGACCAGGGTGCTAGCCCCATTCTGTTCGCTCCCCTACCCTACCCCCATTCCCACCCACCCACATTACAATTATCTTTATACCTAACTATCCCTCCCCTTCTTGTCCCACTAGCCACTACAATTCCACTTCCTGCCTAATGCCACAACCACCTTACTAATCTGTCAATCTTGTCAACCCCACTTCCTCTATACCACTGTCTCTACCTATTCTATCTGACTATATTTTATTCCATGTATTATTTTCTAATATCTTCTACACTACTCCTTATTCTCTCTATCTGCACCTCTTACCACTCCAATCTTTCTAGCCCACTCCTATGTTCACCAACTTCTCATTCATACAACATATATCCAACTACTTCATCTTTTACTATCTCCCCTAATCTCTTTACTACCTCTACCTCAAGTCTATATAAACTATTCATAATACAGGTTTTTAAACCTTCCCACAAAGCTAAGTCAAAACTATAAAAACTCCAACTAGCATCTACTACACAATCTCTCCTCACTAAAAACCTACTTTGCCCTGGAGATATCCATCCCAGCCCTGCCTTCTGTTCTCTCCCAAAAACTGTCCTGGAGATATCCATCCCAGCCCTGACTTCTGTTCTCTCCCAAAAACTACCTCTACACTGCCCCCATCTTACTCCTCTAACAATAACCACCCTCAGTCACAACAATCTCCCCATCCAAATACTTAACTATTTACTCATTGAATATTCAGAGTCTAGCAAATAAAGTCATTGAGCTGCACTCATGGATAGCTCTCAATACCCCTTACATCCTCTCCCTATCTGAAACCTAGCTCATGCCACAAATCTCAAATAGTGAAATACTCCCACCAGGTTATAATACCTTCCAATCGGATAGACCTGTAAAAAAAGGTGGTGGCGTGGCCATCCTCTATTCAAACAACCTTAACCTCTCACCATACCCTTCCCCAATTCTTGACTTCCCCCCAGCTGAAATCATGATCCTTAACTGCCATCTGAATCCCCACAAAAAACTTGCAATTGCCTCTATCTACCTTCCTCCTGGTAACAATCTACCCATTCTTGAAAACATCCTATCCTGGTTCTCCCACAACATACCATATGAGACACTTATCCTTGGTGATGTCAGCATTGATTGGTCCAAACTCACAACTGATTCCCCCAACTCAGTATCCACCTACACAGCTTCCACTAACTTATAACATCTCCCACTCGCTTCCATAAAAATTCCACTTCCAGTTCCATCATAGACTGGATCCCTACCAATTCCCCCCACCAATACCACAATCCCACCACCTTACCTGACTCCCTCAGAGATCATATCCCTACCACAATCTTAAGATACTACTCCCATATTACTAAACCCCACCTTATCAAAGAATGTCGAAAACTATCAACTTTCAATTCATCCCAATTTAACTCCATTCTCCACAACATAGATTGATCCATCCTAAAACGCCTCCCCTTAAATGATGCTATAAGCACTTTCAATAGCATCTTCATGAATACTCTAAATTCCTTAACTCCCTCTAGGAAGATCAGAGTAAAATCAAATCATGCTCACTGGCTCACCAAAGAGACTAGGTCCCTTATGAAACAAAGATTGTGCTTGGAAAACCTGGACTAAAACTAAACAACCATATTTTCTTCAAAAATACAGGCAACTGAGGAACCTTGCAAAAACATACAACTAATGACAAAAAGTTATACTATAGTTCTGCTGAGCTTAACAAATCCAATCTTCAAAAATTTTAGTCAACTCTCAACAACATCCTCTATCATGGAAAGCCCTCTAATCCCTCCCCATACCCTAACTCTTCCTCTCAGGAAACAGCTACCCTCATGAATAAACACTATCTCTTCCATTCAAAATCTGGTAACCTCTAAGCCAAACTCTACTTTGACACCCACCCCTCCAAGTCCCACTAACACAACTTTGTTTTCTTTTGAGCCAGTTCCCACTACTTACATCAAATCTCTACTACTCAAGTTAAAACCTTGCTCTTCTTCCACTGACAATCTATCTCTACATTCCTCAAACTTGCTGCTGACTCAATTGCCTATCCTATATCTACACTACCTAATCGATATATTCTTGAATCAACTGCCCCCACCCTTTGGAAATCTTTCTTCACTATCTTCATAAAGGTGGAAACTCCACTGACTCCTCAAACTACCGACCCATTGCCATTCTGTCCCCCTCTCCAAGATATTAGAAAAATGTATTCGCTCACAGCTTCTCAATCACCTCCTCACACACCACTTACTTATCCCTACCCAACATGGATTTCGTCCTCACCACAGCACCACCACTGCCCTCCTCTCCTTCACTCCCATCACTGCAGAGGCCCTAGACAACAATAAACTCATTTCCTGTCTCTTCCTAGATCTCTCCAAAGCCTTTGATACTGTCTCTCATCCTCTACTACTATCCAAACGGCAAATCTCCACCTATTCCCCCTCCGCACTTGTCTGGTTTAATAGTTACCTATCTGGCAGGGAACAATCTGTCAAATGGCTCTCATCCTCCTCACCTTCCCTTCCCATCTCCACTGGTGTTCCCCAAGGCTCCATCTTGGGACACCTTTTAACATCTTCACCAATGATCTTTACACCTCATGCAAAGAATCCTCCCTTATTCAGTAAGCAGACGACTCCACACTTATATCCATCTCAAATAACATTCCTGAACTACACTACCTGACCCAACAGGCCCTACTATCCACTGAACAATGGCTCTCTCACAACCTACTGATCCTAAATCCCAAAAAGACCAAACTCCTACTTTTCGTTCCCCATTCCCTTTCTCATCACAAAACCTCCTTTTTTATTACATCTTCTAACAATACAACTATCCAACCTGACACCCACACAAAACTTCTAGGGGTCATTATCGATGACGAACTAAAGTTCAACCTACACATACCCCAATGTATAACAAAAAAAACAAAAAAACAAAAAAAAAAACAGAAACTAGGTCAGAACAAAAAATTCCTAACCCCTGAATCTAGACTTACCCTGGGCCAGGCACTCCCCCTCCCTTCCCTCTTATACGCCGCCCCAGTTCTTACCAATATCCAGGCCTCCACTCTAAACAAACTCCAACAGACTTACCTTAAAATAGCCAGGTTCATTACTAACTCCCCATACAACTCACACCACTGCATATATTTAAACTCTCTTCAATGGCTTGAACTTCCCCAATTTCTGCTATCTTATCAATTTCAAATGCTACACTCTATTCTTTATAAACCCTCCTTCTGTCCATCTCTATCTTCCTCAGTCTCCATCTACATCCCATCCCGGACTCTCTGTACTTCTAACCAACAATTACTTGATATCTATCACCCAAAAAGGTCAGTAGGCAAACTACTCTACAAATACTCCCTTGCCCATGCTTGGAACAAACTTCCCCTTGACATACGTTCAATCACCCACACCTCACACTTTAAAAATTAACTAAAAGCTTATTTTCTCAATTCCAGAACCTGCCCTTGCCATGGCCCTACCTAGTCTTCCTTCCCTTTATGTACCCTCAAAAGGACCATACTTAGTACCTCATTACACCTCTCTCTCCAATGTGTCGACTATGCATTTGCATAATTTTATACAAACATTTTTTATTGCTGACCTATTGAACTATATCAATGTAAAATTATTACTTAGCTTCTTTTTAATGCAACTTTAACTTTATGCATGTAACCCAACATATGTGAATCTTTTTGCTGTAACTGCTATTATATCAATATTGTTTAAAATTGTACTTGTTTAAAATGTACTACTGGAGCTTTTCTCCTCGGGTCTCCACTGAAATTGGGCCACAAGCCTAGTTGGACAAACCCGTTTAACAAATGTCAATAAATAAACAAAATAAATAAGTAGACAAAAAAATCAGACAACTGAATATGCCAAAAAAAAGTAAGGAGAAGGATCAGATGAGAAGGAAAGTAATGTGTAAAAAACATAACTATACTGACAAGTATCGAGATCTCCTGGAATAACCTCACGTTGATTATTATTTTACAAAGGAATGGATAAGGACAGGTGAGTTGAAACTGAAAAATGAAAGGTTAATAACGGCAGCCCTGGATAGTGGACTACATGCATGTGCATTTACAAAGTCCAGTGAAGATATGACAGAAGCAGACAAATGTAGGTTCTGTAAAAAATAATTTGAAATTATTGCACATCTTGTTGCTGGATGCGATGCACTCATGGCAGAGGGCCTGTATACTGAAAGGCACAATAATGTGGAAAGATTGTTGCACTGGGATCGTGCACTCACTACAATATAGAAACAGATGAGAAGCACTGGAAACATGAACCACAAAACATTATAGAGAATGATGAAGTTATATCACATGGGAATCACCAATTATCAACAGTACAAAAAATAGATGTGAGGACAAACAGATATAGTAGTTCATGAAAAAAAAGACAAAAATAGCATTCATCATTGAAATTGCTACATGCTGTGATGACAGTGTCTCATATACAGCAAGACAAAATATCAAGATTTGCAAAGCAGAAATGAGAGCAATGTGAATGAACAATACCCAGACAGATGCAATAGTAGTAGTAACAGGAGCAGTGAGTCTTAAAAACAAACTACAGTCGTATTTAGGTATGCTACTAACAATAGTAGTAGTAACAGGAGTAGTGGGTCTAAAAACAAACTACAGTCATATTTAGGTATGCTACTAACAATAGTAGTAGTAACAGGAGCAGTGGGTCTAAACAAACTACAGTCATATTTAGGTATGCTACTAACAATAGTAGTAGTAACAGGAGCAGTGGGTCTTAAAAACAAACTACAGTCGTATTTAGGTATGCGACTAACAATAGTAGTAGTAACAGGAGCAGTGGGTCTAAACAAACTACAGTCATATTTAGGTATGCTACTAACAATAGTAGTAGTAACAGGAGCAGTGGGTCTAAAAACAAACTACAGTCGTATTTAGGTATGCTACTAACAATAGTAGTAGTAACAGGAGCAGTGGGTCTAAAAACAAACTACAGTCATATTTATGTATGCTACTAACAATAGTAGTAGTAACAGGAGCAGTGGGTCTAAAAACAAACTACAGTCATATTTAGGTATGCTACTAACAATAGTAGTAGTAACAGGAGCAGTGGGTCTAAAAACAAACTACAGTCATATTTAGGTATGCTACTAACAATAGTAGTAGTAACAGGAGCAGTGGGTCTAAAAACAAACTACAGTCGTATTTAGGTATGCTACTAACAATAGTAGTAGTAACAGGAGCAGTGGGTCTAAAAACAAACCACAGTCGTATTTAGGTATGCTACTAACAATAGTAGTAGTAACAGGAGCAGTGGGTCTAAAAACAAACTACAGTCGTATTTAGGTATGCTACTAACAATAGTTGTAGTAACAGGAGCAGTGGGTCTAAAAACAAACTACAGTCGTATTTAGGTATGCTACTAACAATAGTAGTAGTAACAGGAGCAGTGGGTCTAAAACAAACTACAGTCGTATTTAGGTATGCTACTAACAATAGTAGTAGTAACAGGAGCAGTGGGTCTAAAAACAAACTACAGTCGTATTTAGGTATGCTACTAACAATAGTAGTAGTAACAGGAGCAGTGGGTCTAAAAACAAACTACAGTCGTATTTAGGTATGCTACTAACAATAGTAGTAGTAACAGGAGCAGTGGGTCTAAAAACAAATTACAGTCGTATTTAGGTATGCTACTAACAATAGTAGTAGTAACAGGAGAAGTGGGTCTAAACAAACTACAGTCGTATTTAGGTATGCTACTAACAATAGTAGTAGTAACAGGAGCAGTGGGTCTAAAAACAAACTACAGATGCTACTAACAACAGTAGTAGTAACAGGAGCAGTGGGTCTAAAAACAAACTACAGTCATATTTAGATAGGCTACTAATATGTAATTCTTTATGAATTGCAGAAGTCAGTTATGGGGCCAGTGCTGGTGCTGCGAAGAGCAGTTTTGGCTAACATCAAAGACTGTTTAAGACCCTGATTTAGGAATGGGATTCATTCCCATAACAGTATTAGAAATCCAAAAGAAACCAGACACCTCGGACATACATCTAAATGGTATATTTACAAAACAACATGCAACCTGTCAAAGTTTAGCCCAGACATATTCATTACTACGCTATCATCTATTAATTGGAATATCCTAATAATCCTTCTCTGACATGATGCTGTAAGTGAATTCAATGCAACTTTCCTAAATAGCCTTGCACCCCCTAGAAGGAAGAAACTAAAAACAAATTATACAGTTTAGTTATTGAAAATGAATAGAACGCTAATGCATGATACAGAAAAAAGTAAAAGAATGGCAAAAATATAAAACATCACAATATCTTGAAAACGTCAGAATGCTTCATATCTGTACTAAAAAGCAGGTAAACAAATACAAAAAAGTATACTACAACATTCATAACAACTGTTAACACAACCCTAAAAAATATTGGTGAACCATTAAAGAAATCTGACATCCTGACCAAAAATTCAAGCCTAATCCCTCTTCCAGTAACTCACCACTCAAACAGCAATAGAACAACTCTTATTTCAAGGACAGTATCGTGTCCCTAACCAAGGATTCTCATATCTAATCCTTCCTCTGATCAGCAGCCACATATCACTGCATCCACTTTCACCTTCAAACCTATGACCTCTACCTATATAAAACAACTCAAACTCAAGCCATGCTCAGTTTCAGCTGATGACCTTCCAAGTAAGTACCTTAAAACAGCAGCCAATAACATTGCCCATCCTGTCTTAATTCTTATAAATAGATCAGTCTAGGAATCCTACATTCCCTCTCTCTGGAAAAAAAATCACACTATCTTTCTAGAAGAGGAAATTCAACAGTCATTCCTAACTTTGAACCTATAGTAATCTTATGCTCATAGGAGAATAATAGGCTAATTGTTCTGAAGGGCCATTTTAAGCTTAACCAGTAACCAAGGTCTAAGAGGTGAAGACCTTAACCATTCGGCTGAATCCACACACTAAAAGTTTTTTTGAAAAGTGTACACAGAAACAACTGCTAAACTATTTCCTGCAGGAAAAACTCCTATCCCTCACACAACATGGCTTCCATACCTCCCATAGCAGTAATACTGCACTTCAAACCCTTAAAGCGACTGCCAGTAAAGGTAGCTATAATGACAAACTAGTGCCAAAGCCATGGATTAAAACTCAACACGAAGAAATGCACTATAGTGCCTCTGGGAAATTGTCCACCCAAGCTAATTACTCCTTACTTTATTGGTAAAAGCTCATCCAGACTCTTATTACAACTTGCTGTGAGGGAAAGGTTAGTTTGATTTTGCTGATTTGCATTTTCTTCTGTTTTTTTATGCTGTGATTTGTTTTCTTTACATTGAGGTTTACTTGCATTCTGCTTTTAATTGCATATTAAAATTAAGAAAGAGACCACAGTTGTGTCTGTTGTGAGTCACACAGAACTTTTACCCACCCTCACACCCCGGTGTTGTTGTGTTCTTAAACACAACCGTCTTTCTAGTTGCCTGCCCCTTATGTTAATTTGACCACACATCTCCTTCCCTTTCCTTTCATTGGCTGTTGAGTAAGTACAAAATTATCATTTTGTGAAATCAATCCCCCTCAACTATTTAAATTCATCGGTCATCCCACTGTATTTCATAGAACCAGAATAAAAAAAGTGTCCACCACCTTTTAATCTATTTTGCTCTTTTAAAATTGGTGGCTCACCATTTAGCTTACTTACCCTCTCCTTCATATCTAACTGCTTAGTGCACACTGCAGTGCATAGGATATTAACCATCTTTTGTTGTCTTATCTTTAAAATCTGCAACATCTATCGTAAGACCACCAATTATTGGAGAACACACATTTTGCCTCTCAGTAGTCATCTTGGGATTAGTGCTTCTGTTTTCTCCTGGTGACAGAGCACAGAGAGATTAATTCCTGGAGACTGCTGATCACCAGAAAGCCTAATAACTGCTTCATAGGTGACAGCTTAAATTTGTGCTTGTATTCTGTTCCTGGTGAGTGAAGGAGCAGATTGCATTGATTCCTGGCTGTTTCTGGCTGGGCAGTGAGTGTCTGTGCTTGACATTCCTGATTGATCTGGTTGCGATTCAAGGCATCTATCAGAAAAAGGCTACAAGCCTACAGACTCTTATATCATCTGGGACAAGACTGTGGATCACCAAACAGGCAGTGGCTTGCTTCTCATCTTGGGATTGGTGCTTTTTTTTTTCGCTTCTTGTGAGAAAAGAAGTAAAGGAGCATTGCATCCCAGCATAGTGAAGTTGTGGTGAGACCAACACTAGTAGTAGTCAGGTAGTAGCCATTCAGATGACACCCTCTTTTCATCGTTCTTGGCAAGCTAAGTCTTTGTTTTCAGAAAGTACTGTTTAATTTGTTTCTAACCTCAAAATATCTGTCTAAATACCTCATCCTCGAATTTTCAGGGTCTCCTTATTAGATTTCCCTCAACGGTTTGGCAGTGCCCTGTATAGACGCAGGGACCTTGAGTGACATTTATCCAGTAAAATCACATTTGAACTTTCACCAGTACACAGGACAACTTTCACCAGTACACAGGACAACTAGTTTGCAGTGATAAACACTGTCCTCAGAGCTGCAAACCAGATACTTCTGACACTGCTTTATAGTCTCACTCCAACACTCTAATCAATAAAAATGGTCTGTTGCCATGGATATGAACTTTCCCACTATTTCCATTACCAGCTTGGTGTACATGGGCATCCTGAGGCACTATAGAAATTGCCTCATGTTTCCTGACAACCACTTAATTCTCAAACAAACTGATATAGTATGTCAGAGATGTATCTAAACAATGTCACGGGAGACCAAGCTCTCACATAAAAGTACTCCTAATCTGAATAAGATCGTCAGTAGTACACTCGCTGTACCAATCACACACAATTCAAAGCAGACATATAGACCCCCAGATGCTGAGGCATTTAAATGTAACCTTTCTAAACCCCAAAGACCTCCAGGACCAAGTCAACTTAACAAATGCCCTCAGCAGCTCCAAATGCACTCTTTCAAAACACCCACATCAACACATATAGTCACATCTCGTGGAGCCTCTACTTCTTAAAGTCCATAAGGCAAGCCAACATTCTGGTCACTGGAGACTCCATCATGAGACACACTGATGTCCCTCTTACCAGGCTGAGTAAGGAGAGACTCAGTCAGTAGCTTATCAGGGGCTAGGATCTGCCACATTATGTATACACTCAGGTCACTGTACCACAATTACCAGTATGACTCAGTCATAGTCCACTGTAAGTGTACATTATCTGAGACGTACCTCCCTGGACTATATGAAGAGAGACATCATAGAACTCTTGGAATATGTGTCTCAGGCTTGTATGAGCCTAACATTAAGCAGCATTTTACCTTTTCCAAGGATGATGCCACAATACAAACAAAAGATGAATAACTTTAATAACTGGCTCAGTTTCTGGTGTCATTCTAAGAGAGTGCAATATTTGTCAGCATGGAAGGAGATGGTCAACAGACCACACTGCTTTGCCAGGGATAGTCTGCACCTCTCCCCTCTATTCTTTCGAATATTAGCTAAAACATTGTCTTCCCCACAGTGCCTTTTTAGGCAATGCCAAACTGAAAGTACTTCCTAACAAAGCAAATCAAAATCATGAAAATTGAAAGGTATTACTGCTCAGTGCTAAATGAAAAACTTCACTCCCTAGAAGCTCTCCTCACCCTAGAGGATGCTAATATCTGTGTGGTCACTCAGACATGGTTTTAAAGCAGCAGAGAGCACACCAACAGTGCAAGTTTATAATGCTTTCCACACATTTAGACCAGCTACTACACAGACAGGGAGTAAAGGTAGCGGTGTCTGGATTTACATCAAAAATAAATATATCTCAATGCTGGTCAAACAGGACAGTACACTTGAGCCACTTCCTATTTCAAATTACCATAAGCAAAATCCAATACCACTTCCCTGCAAGTTATAGGTCCTCCTCTATGTCCCCAGAAACCATTTAAACCTATTGGAAACACTATCTAACCCAATATCATATTTGTGGTAAACTTTTATTACCCTAGTATTAACTGGGAATCCTATATGACACCAAATGTACAGGCACAGAGATTCCAGGATTTTGTAAACACAAACTCCCTGGACCATACTGTTAGTACACCAACCAGGGATGCAACCATACTGGATCTGGTCCTCACTAATATGGGAGAGTGCTGCACACCCCCTAGTTTAATGTCTTCTCTGTTAAGGTCTGACCACAAAATTGCCTCCTTTGAAGTAAAAAGAAAACCTGGACCACCAACTAACCCCGAAATATTCAAGAACTACTCTAAGGCTAACTTCCTGCTATTAAGTGATAGCCTGGCATATTTTGAGGCCCCATAAACCCCAAGAACACTATCATCTATGTAGAACTGTTCACAAAACTCTTACTCACGCACATTAATAGCTGCATTGAGACTGCTGTTCCTACCAGGAAGTACAGAACTAACTCAAAACACAAACCACCCTGGTGGAATCACAAAATCATTGGGCTGTATAACAGAAAGAAAATCATGGCAATAATTAGGAGCTGCAGCACCCACCAGGATAAAAGCAGCCTCATCAAACTAAACAACTCACAGGACAAATAAAGTTGACCAAAGTCAAATTTGAGGTAAATTTGGCCTCCTAGACCAATGGCACCCACAAGGCATTCTTTTGTGTAGAGTTCATTATAAATGGAGCCACCTATACTGAGGTAGAAGATATAGCAAACCTACTGTCCAACAAATTCAGCTGCAACTTTACCCCTCTCTTCCCCTCAATCTTCCCTCAGGAAATACCATCAAGTATAACACCCTTATATCACTAGGGAACAGGTCCTTACTGCTCTCTCTAAGGCCAAGAACACTGCATCAATTGGCCCAGACAATATGCCATGGTGCCCTTTAGATAACACAAAACATGACTATCAGTCCATCTGGAGTTGCTATATAATTGTAGCCTCCAAACAGGCTCCATGCCTCATGAATGGAGAACAGCAACAGTCATCCCTCTGCACAAAGACTGGCCATCTACAGACCCTGGAAACTACAGACCAATAAGTCTTGTATGCAAAGCCATGGAAAGATTATCGTAGAAATGTTCAATAATGATATATTGGACCTCCAGACACTGGACCCAACCCAGTTTTGTTGCATCAAGGACAGGTCATGCCTTCTCAGCCTGGTGGACTTCATAGAGAAGGTCACCAAAGCAATGGATGAGGACAAAATGGTTTACACTGCCACCCTGACCTGGCCAAGGCATTTGACACAATACCCCACTCAGGCATTGTTGACAAACTCAAAAGGTGAGGTACAAACCCTTATGTTACCAGGTGGATAGCCAATTGGCTGACAGACATGACCCAGGAAATTAGAATTGGGGAGTCCACCCCTAGAGAGAGACCAGTCACAAGTGGAGTCCCTCAGGGATCAGTCTTTGGACCACTCCTTTTTGGCATTCACTTCCCTGAAGTAAAGGCCAATGTCGGTGGTCTCTGGCTGACTAAATCTGCAGAGGATTACAAATCAGGAGCTGTTACTGAAGCCACACAGACACAAATGTTCTCCAGGAAGGGATGACACAGGCAAACAGCTGGTGTCAGAGCCGCAGACTAAAACTAAGTGCCAAGAAATGCATAATAGTATCCTTCAGAAAGTCATCCACCCCTGGTAACTATCATATTAACAACATACTCCTTAGAGATGACCCCATAGTCAGGGACTTAGGGACACACAGACAGTATTCTACCCTTTGACCAACACGTCTACAGTTTTGAGGAAATTATTCTGTGTTGCACAACTTATAAATAAAGTATGACTTCTAGGTTCAAGGAAGTCATTGTTTCACTGTATTCAGCATTCATTAGACCTATCATTGAGTACAATGCCCCCTTTGGTATATACCTAATCAGGCATAGCCACAAAATGGAATGTCCATAAGGTTCCTAACTAAAAGAATACAGGGCATAAGTGAAATGTCCTAAGCAGACCACCCCAAGGCCCTATCTCTGCATTTTGTCTCCTACAGGCTGTTGAGGGGAGATCTATGCCTGGCATATATGGCATTGTCAGATCCCACTCTGATGAACCGCCTGCATATCAGCAAAACAAACAGCACTAGAATTACCCATTCTAAAGACTTAAATCTTGTTTGTGATATAAATATGACCTGCTGGAGAGACGGGTATGTATCCCAGAGACTACCCTGTCTCTGGAATAGGCTCCCCATCCATATTAAGCAGAGTTCATTCATAACCCAATTCAGGTGTAATATGGGACGTTGGATGGGGAACAGGAAATTCATCCCAGGCTAGGCACGTATGTCTCTAATGGACACAGGCAATCTGTAAATGTTTCATCTCCCAGGTCCCTTGTTGTAAATGTTTCATCTCCTTGCATAAACTTATCAAGGGTACCAGAACTTGCCAGAGATTTGGGATGCATGGCTAGGCTTAAAAAGGACCTTGTGGTTGTTAGCTTAGTAAATGGTGGACCTATGAACGATACAAAACACCTCTAAGAGTTGACTCAATAGTTAAGGATCTAGGAAAATATATAGACAGCAATCTGGCCTTTGCCCAACATGTAGACAGTATAGTAGAATAATTCTACGTCACACAACTCATAAGCAAAGGTATGGCATCCAAGTCTGAGGGAAGTTATAGTACCACTATACTCAGCCCTTATCAGACCCATTATTGAGCACAATGCCTGGACAGAGGTCAGTAGTAAGTAAATTAATCCACAACTAACATCTCCCCCACATGCACACACAAACATTAGCTATCTTTTTATTGACGTACTCCACCAAATAGGCATCCAAGGAACTTGAGGATAAAACTGGATTGGGTTGCACAGCTAGGCTTGTAAAGACCATGGTGGCTGTTAATCTAGTATAAACCTATGAACCTATTACTTATGCACAAAACTTGGCACAAAAATACACCAACTACATCAGTTATACTTATTTTGTCAAGATTTTACTTTACTGGCTCACCAGATGCGCAGTAGCAAGCACCACCCAAACCCCGCTCCAGCTGGTTGATGCGTCGCTGTTCTCATGAATAACCAACACAATGTGGTTTTCAAGGCAGAAAACGCGATTTCCATGTCTTTTCAGACGCAAATTTCAAAACAATTACATGGCTTCCCTTTGGTTTTGCAGGGGGCAGGCCCCCTGCACCCCCCTGGAGGGGGGGGGTGCACTGCTCCCCCACATCCCCTGCAACTTGGATATACCAACTCCGGCTTACACAGGACCCACTGCCTTCCATTAGCACCAGCAAAAGTAATGCTCCATGACACAATTACATGAAATATCCGGGAAAAAGAAGGGTATATTTAGACACTGGCATGCTATGTATGATGCATACAATGACAGTAGATGAGCAGCTGAGTTAGGCAGAATTTACTAAGGAACATTATGATGAACTTCTTTTGGTAATCTCCAAGTGTAGTACCTCGCAGTTAGTTCTGCCCAGCTTTGGGCGTGGCCTGGGCATGGCTTAACTGACTGGCAGGGGAAAATCGAGTGCGAGTGACAGGCATGCTAATTTCTGCACTGGAGTGACAGGCATGCTAATTTCCACATTCTGTATACTCTGACTAAAACACCACATTAAGTAAATAGCTAACACACAAATTCCAAAACAGTAAAAGTCCCCATCACACGTTTGACTGTAACATAATAACACGTTTGAATCAAACATAATAGCCACAAAAATAATAAACCACAGTAAGAATTTTGCTGACCCTCGGACTGGCGCACATACAAATGTTGTTGAGGGCATGTGGTCCCGATGCAAGAAATAACTGAGCTAATCGGAGGAAGTCGGAAGAAGGGCTCTGAGCTAACTAATCTATGATATATAACATTAAGTATCCTGTTTTTTGCTTATTTCTGAGTTATTTATAGCACTTTTATTTTACTCACTGTGTGTGAGGTATTTAGTAGAATTTTCTACAATTGTTAAACATCTGGTTGGGTTTGTTTGTTCTGATTTCCTGCTAGAAGTGTATCATATAACTTGTTTGCATTTAAAAGCATTCTCTAGAGTCTCCTTGATCCTTTATCTGTTTAAAAATTTCTGCAGATTTTTCTACCTAAGTAGCGTTGGTAGTGTAGCGTTGTCCATACTCAGGCTTGTGTTTTGGGCCTAGTTGTTTGTTATTAGAGGCTGTGTTGTCTGAGTATGTCCCAGGCCATCATAGTTTAGCCAAGGCAGGTATAGCATTTCAGTGAGAGTGAATTGTTTGTGGTCACTGGCTACTGGGGTTGCCTGGACTACGCCTTGGAATAAGCACCTCATTGGTTCTTTCAAGCTTTTTTTAAAGTTGTTTCAGGTTTCAACTTTGTTATTTAGAAGTTAACTTGTGACTGTTTCTGCCATTTCACACTGAGCTAATCGGAGGAAGTCAGAGGAAGGGCTCTGAGCTAACAAATCTGAGATATATAACATTAAGTATCCTGTTTTTTGCTTATTTCTGAGTTATTTATAGCACTTTTATTTTACTCACTGTGTGTGAGGTATTAAGTAGAATTTTCTACAATTGTTAAGCATCTGGTTGGGTTTGTTTGTTCTGATTTTTTGTTTCCCTCTCTCCCTCCCTCTTGGTATCCTGTTTTTATACTTGGTGGCTTTGCAGTTGCCCGGCCCTACTGTAAATTTGATCTGGGACACTCCTCCCAGTCTAGTGTCATTGCCTCATTCTACCTATCTAGGGAGAACATTTGAGAAGGCCAACCCAGTTAGCTTCTGCTCCTCCTTTCCCCTTTACAAAAAAAAAAATTCTAAGCTTGTTTCCTGCCTTTCCTATAAGTTGTCTTCTCCAGATACAGATTTGCTGTATCCAGGACTATTTGTAAGCTTCTGAGCCCCCAAGCCTTTCTGTGTTGGAGGGAAGCCTTATAGCTTAATTTTGTTTCTTAGAACTAGCAAGTTTTCTAGTTTCAGCACTCAAATCTGTTTCTTTGAGCTCAGCACTTGTTCAGAACTCACTGAAAGCACTAACTAAGCTACAAATTACTACAGCACTCAACTTTCCTCACTTGTCTAGAGGAAAACAGTTTTTAGCACTTAATAAATAAGCACCTATCCAGGCATGTCTAAGGGTCAGCTCCCAGTGTTTTCCCGTCTACCTGATGAATCTGGGCATCTTGGGGCAATGCAGCAATTGCCTCATGTACACAGACAACCCTCTCCTCCTACCACCCAGCACCACAACCTGTGAGAGATGCACTTATATAACCAAACTGGAAGCAAAGCTCTCTTCACCCAAGACTGGACTAGACAGTCAAGAGGAGAAGGTAAACACTTGCACCACACCACACTCATCACATAGTCCCTCAAAACCTACACCACCAAAACATACACATAGAAACACAAACACACACCTACATTCGTGGAGGCTCTCAAAAAAAAAATCTACCCAAGCAACAGGGACCTCCAAAGCAGAAACGCAAGCAACCTCCACCCCCAACACAACCCAAATGACACATAGCCCACAAACTCAGTGTGCCACTCAACCACAGCCCATAAGGCATAACATACCTAACACTCTAGTCATAGGCGACTCTATAGTCAGGCACACTGATGTTCCACTCATCAGGCCAAACAAGGAGAAAGTCACTGTCAGCTGCCTGCCATGTGCCAGGATCCGCCACACAACGCATGCACTCAGGTCATTCCACAGCAAGTACAAATATGACTCTGTCATTGTCCATGTTGGTGTAAATGACCTGAGACGTACCTCCCTGGACTACATGAAAAGAGACATGGAGGAGCTTTCTGATCTTGTAGCCCAGGCAGGTATGACCCTAGCCGTGAGTAGCATCCTGCCATCACCCAGAATGATACCACAGTACAAGGACAAAATGATTGACTTCAACAATTGGCTAAGCTTCTGGAGTCATTCTAAAGGGATCCAGAATCTGTCTACCTGGGATGACATGATCGACAAACCACAATGCTTTGCCAAAGATGGCCTGCACCTGTCGCCCTTGGGATTCCACATACCACTACAGTGCCTTTTTTAGGCAAGAATCAAATGACAAATTCACCACCATAACAGGTACAAGCAAGCAAAATTTGAGGGTAATGCTACTCAATGCTAGAAGTCTAAACCTCAAAATGCACTCACTCGAGGCACTCCTTAAAATGGAGAACATCGACATCTGTGCAGTGACAGAGACCTGGTTCAATTCCTGAGAGCACCCCTGCATTACCAGGCTATAATTCATACCACATCTTTTGGCCACCTAACTTGGACCGAAGCACTAAAGGCGGAGGCATGTCCATATTCATTAAGGATATCCACACCTCCAGACTAGCTGCTCCGCATAATGCAGCTGAGATTATCCAAGTGCAACTAACTCTGGGCAAGCTTGCTACAGATCCCCCACCATACCCCAGGATTCCCACTCCTCATTTCTTGATACACTGGAAAATATTAGGGTACAACCTAACACCCTAACAATGGGCAATTTCAACTACCCCACCACTAACTGGGAAAACTACTCATGTACCAACTCTTGTGCTCAACGTTTTCTGGATCAACATATCCACACCCCCACCAGGGGCAGGAATATCCTAGACCTGGTCATTAAAAACATGGGCAACCAGTGTTCCACACCAGAGGTCAATTCCTTGTTGGTCAGTTCCGACCACAAGCAAATCACCCTAGACATCCACATGCCAGCCCCCCCCACCCCCATTAGGGAAACCACCATAAAAAAATTTCTCCAAAGCCAACTTCACGCTTTTTAAGACAGAAGTGGCAAACTTCACTTCGTAGGTTTACCCCGTGGATCATCTCTGTATCACCGCTGGACAGAGGCACGGCAAACTAATGGGTATAGTATTCTTCAACCTAAGGGGTGGTGAAAGCCACACAACTCTGGCTAGGCTTATAAATGCCCTAGGGCAGATAGCCTAGTATGAACCTATGAACCTATGAACACCCATGCTGACGGACAATAGAGATGCGACTGCTGAATCCTATACAATTGCACTTTATAAGCACTTACACGAGTGCATGGATCGTGCAATCCCTAACAGAACCAAGATGCTATCCTCCAAAAAAAGGAAGCCAAACTGGTGGTCCCCTGCTATAAACACACTCTACAACAGAAGAAAAACTGTTGCAAAAAAAGAGTAAAATCCCATGACTGGAGGAACTCTGTGGTCAGCCTCAGTAAGAAGCTGAGATCCCTCAAAATCCTCCAAAGCTAGTTACGAAAACAAAATCGCCACTGATTCTAAAGACAACCACAAAGCATTCTATAGCTATGTCAAGAATCTCAATGGCAACACTCAGATCTGCTCTGAGTTGCAGCACAATGGCACTAAATATACAGAACCAACTAATATTGCCAACATCCTGGCAGATAGGTTCAGTGCTAACTTTACCCCTCTCTCATCCCCTAAAGGGTCAATCTCTATACCGGAAGAATGCAAAGTACCTGTAATCATGGCTGCAGAGGTAAAAAAACACTCTCCAAAGCCAAGAACACAGCATCCATGGGACCTGACAACATCTCAGGCTGCGTCCTACATGAACTACAGAACGAACTGGCACCCCACCTAAGTACCATGTTCAATCATAGCCTCACCTCAGGCTTTGTGCCTACTGAATGGCGCACAGCAACGGTTATCCCGCTCCGCAAAGGGGGAGCCACCACTGACCCCGGGAACTACTGCCCCATTAGCCTGACGAGCCTGGTCTGCAAGGCTATGGAGCATATTATCATGGAACTTATAAACAATGACACTGGTAATCTCCAAACTGTGGACCCTACCCAGTTCGGATTTGTAAAAGGCAGATCATGTCTCCTAAACCTGATAGACTTCTTTGAAGTAGTCACCAAAGCTGTCGATGAGAGTAAGGTAGTACACACAGCCTATATAGATCTCGCCAAGGCTTTCGACACCATTCCCTACTCTGGAATTATAGACAAACTCACTAAACTTGGTATAAATCCCTATGTCACAAAATGGATTGCCAACTGGTTCACTGACCGAGCCCACACTGTGAAAGTAGCAGACTCCAAATCCAACTTCGGACCAGTGACAAGTGGAGTACCACAGGGTTCAGTCTTAGGTCCTCTCCTGTTTGGTATCTACTTCTCTGAAATACAGGCTAACACAGAAGGTCTTTGGCTAAGAAAGTTCGCAGATGACTGCAAACTAGGAGCCATAATCAAATCTCCTAACGATGTGGACATCCTACAAAAGGGCCTCGCTGAGACAGATGCCTGGTGTCAAAGCCATGGCCTCAAGCTCAATGCCAAAAAGTGCACTGCCTTCCCTTTTGGTAAAAACTCTGTACCCATAAACTACCACATACGCGGAAGTCTACTTAACACTGAAAGTGTGATAAGAGACCGTGGGACACAGGTGGACAGTAGTCTCTCCTTTGATAGGCACATCACCACAGTAGTCAGGAAATCCTTCTATGTGGCACACCTCATCACAAAAGGTTTCTCATCCAGGAAAAAAAGAGGTCATTGTTCCCCTCTACTCATCACTCATTAGACCCATTATAGAGTACAACGCCCCTTTTGGTATGTACCTCACAAGACATCTACAACTGGAAAGGCCACTGAAATACCTCACAAAGAGGATTACTGGCCTCAAACAAATTCCCTATGCAGACTGTCTCAAAAAACTGCAACTTTACTCCATCGCATATCGCCTACTTAGAGGCGAACTCTGCCTAACATACAAAGACATGTCAAACCCAGAGCTGTTGGACATGCTCCACGTAAAGAAATCCCAATCCCTCCGAGCTACACGCTCTAGGGACCTAAACCTTGTCACCACAATAAACATAACATGCTGGAGGGATAGATTCCTGTCTCAGAGACTTCCCATACTCTGGAACAAACTACCTATTTATATCAAACAAAGCTCCTCATTAGCACTCTTCAAGAAAAATCTTAATGATTGGATGGGAGATAGGAAATTCACCCCAGGGATCACTTCTGTGGCATTACTTGACAGGGGCACAGGAAAATAATTTTTTTGGGTGGCAAAAGCCAGGGTATGTTTGGCTAGGCTTATATAGGCCCTAGGGCCAATAGCCTAGTACCTACCTATGAACCTATGAACCTATAAGATGAATGGGACTCTGAGGCATATGGTGGACAGCCACTTAGATGAGAAATACAGCAAGCAGGATGAAGATTTGTTCCTATGCCTACTTGGACATATGAAAGAGTACCAGGATTCGCATGAGCAGGAACTGGGTGGCTGTGCGAATGGTTGAAATTTTGATGGCTTGACTTGAATAAAATGGCTGTTTGAGACTGCACCTTGTGAAGATAAAACTGACTTTACTACTGTACAGAGTTTTTACCAAAAGGGACAATGGTTTTATGACTTAAACGGTATGGTCTGTGTGTTGTAAATATTATATGCTTTAGTTGTGTGAATTGAATAGTTTTTCTGACTGCTACGGCGTGAGCCAAATGAATATTCATACGGTTATGGGGTCCATGCGGCTGGAGGCGTGTTTGGGGTGGGATTTGCTACTGCACATCCTGCGAGGTACTACACTTAGAGATTACCGTTGTTTTAATAATTGTTAGCAAGCCTGTTGGAAATGCTGCTCATCTACAATCAGTGTATGCATGATGGCAGTGGCTAATATGCATGGCATGCCAATCATGCCTTATTTCATATTCAGATTCGCTTGTCAGTCATCTGGACCACACCCACTCCTGCGCAAAACTGAAAGTGACCCAGTAAAGTACAATATCGCCCTTATTTCTTCCTACAACATATACTCCAAATTCAAGAGTTGATATAAATAACTAAACAGAATTTAAATAATCTCTCGAAACATGACAATGTACACTAACCTGTAGGATCCTTCAGTAGGCTTGTAAACATGTACCTCAATGTCTTACTGAAGCAATGTTTTCGTGTGAAGCGGGCCGCTGTTTCAACTGAGCCAGCAGTAAAACCTACCCAGTATCTAAACAATAAAACATGGCAATAAATGCTACCACATACAGTACCGGGAGGTTAAATCAGAACTCAGGTTTCACAACCCCTCAGGAAAACTACTTCTAAACTATTTTTTTTACTATCCACAAAAGGAAAACACAATAAATACTGTAAGAAAATATCTAACTAATAAGATGCACAAAAATTTCAACAATGACCGCATGCTCTCAGCTGAGCTAAAGTCTTGCAGAGCAAAGCAAAAGAACATGGCACAACTTCTGCAAAACTTGACTCCCAACTAGTCACTGAAAAAGATAGTCACCACAATAAATACCCCCCCCCCAAAATAAATGCACAGAGTGCAGTGAAACTAGCATCCTCTTACAAATTAAACCTGTAATACAAAACTGTACATTATAAACACCATACAACGTGAAAACTAGTACACCAACTATATACTGTATACTTTCTACTTAAAATTCTCTAGTAATTACACCAAACATGAGAGATAATATCAATAATACACAGTTTAAACAAGAATCTTCTAAACACAGAAATGTTCTCTTACCTGTAATGTCCAAGTGTGTAGTCTAAACTTCTTCTTTCGGCTTTTTCCCGGTTAGGGGTCACCACAGCGGATCACCTGTCCGCTCATGATTGGCAGTGGGGTTTTACAGTGTCGAGTTGCCAGCCCGGCACCCAACCTTCCACAGAAGGCACACACACACTCACACCTAGAGCCAATTTAGAGTGTCCAATCCACCTACAACGTGTCTTTGGGATGTGGGAGGAAACCGGAGCACCTGCAGGAAACCCATGTGACTACAGGGAGGACATGCAGACTCTGCACAGAAGGCACCCCAGCCGAGAATCGAACCAGAGAACCTCTTGCTGTGAGGTGACAACGCTAACCGCTGCACCACCGTGGACGCCCCCAAGTGTATAGTCTAAATAAGCCCCATTAATTCTTCCAGTAGCCAATCTCCTACAAAATGGACTGCTTCAAGTGACTTGCACAAAATCTACATACAGTTTAAACAACATAATATTACTGGAAAATTCAAGCCACCTAAAGCAAATCATGACAGTCATCTATAATCCCACTCTCACTAGCCACAAAAAGTAAAATTCTTAGACAAGTAGCAAGTATAAAAAAAGCTGCACTAACCTCTTGTCCAACCTTCCATCGTAACTGCAAGTCCCAGACTGAGCTGAATTCTGCAGAAAATGGCACATACCATTTCCTAAAACAGCACAGCCACTTTCAAACAATTAATTCAAGCCTTGTCTCTCCACAGGATGCACCTAGGCAGTGTCTGAATATATTACTTTGTTATGAATGCATGAATAGATTACACTGGCTGATACATTCAAATAAATACATAGAATGAAATGAATAAGACATGTTAAGCAGCATCATTTAAATCTCTCATACAGTGAAATGAAAATCACTGTCAATCCAAAAAAACAATGTAGTTAGAACCTCATCAAGTTGAATAGGGCCATTTCACCTCTGCTGGCATCCATGTCCAATATGAAAAACACTTAGCACATAGCCAAGGATGACTACAGCAATTTTAGAAGAATTAACATGCAAAATGATTGACTCAGGCTTCATTTACCACAAACTGAGAATGATGTAATTATTTTTTATATATATTTAGTCAAACTTTTAGTTAATGTAACAAACTATACGAAACTGTGGATTTTTAGTGGAGATTGATATCAGCAGAAAATTATAATAAAATTACATATACAGTTTTAAGTGGCATATTTAACAGACTTGGAGCAGCTATGAAAAAATAATTTCAGTAAAATTCTTGGGAACAACAAATAGCTGTCCAAGAGGAGAGTTTTAGCAATAGAGGTTGGCATGAGTAAACACATTTATTTTAATGATACACTTGCTCTGCAAAAAATAAAACCTCTAAACATATGAGTTGGATTAACCTTACAGAAACTGGCATCTCAAGATGTTCTGAACCAGAAAAGCAAAAAGTACATTAAACTCTTTTGATTGAATTTTTTAGTGGCCATTGCAATGCACTCACCAGTGCCATACTGTCTATAAAAATACCATGCATATACATTTTGTCAAAGTCGTCTACACACACTGTAAAATATCTTAGCCTTTGGCGCAGACAAGGCAGCATGTACTCCTCTTCTACTCCCACATACTGCAAGTCCATGCAGGTCACCAAAGAGTCCTCAGGAAAGCAGGCCTAACTAAATCTGCTTCCATACAGGGATGTGACTTAGTCATATGTTACAGGTTCATAGCAGTTGCAAGTCAACTGAGCTGCAAGGACATTTCCCCCCTTTGCCAGTACCCACCCTTAAGCCATTCCTCCCTTTTCAATTATTTGAATATCCAACCAGTTATGCTTTTTAAAGGCAGAGTATGTGTCACACTGTTTAACTTGGAGATTTAGTTTCTTCCAGAGAAGTGGGTAGGTGGTATGTTATAAATCTATTCCTCCACCATGTTTTATTTACTTATTTTTTGTTGGAGTGAATTTAGAACTATGGCCATAGTATTAGCTGGACTGTGATTTCTAGATGTACAAGAGTTTTTGGGCTACTGGATCCATTATAGCCAACAAAGCCTCCATGTTGTACTTAACACGTGATAACCCTGCCCCTAACTGTAACCTGCATCATCTTAAATATAAAAAAGCTGTTCCCATAACGTACCACTACAGAAGACAGTAGAAACACTCATCACACACATGCATATGTATGTATATATATATATATATATATATATATATATATATATATATATATATGTATATAAATAGAGAGAGAGAGATCAACAGATATAGATATATTCATGGATTCATAGAGTCGTAGTTTATTAGGCTAAAGACCCTGGGGGCCTTTGTAAGCCAGTCCAGGTTTTACAGAAAGAATAATGATGTCCTCTAGTCAAATTGGAAAGTGAAGACCAGTCATTTATAAGCTGCCTCTGTTTGTAAGGGACATGAGTACCAGGCTTGGTGTGTTTCCTATTGCCATCCACTGGTCTAGGTTTTGCTTAAACTGGGAAATAGACAAACTTAGCTTCACATGTATGGGAAGTCTGTTCCATAGAAGGGGCAGTCTCTGGACACATACCTGTCTCTCCAGTATATTCGGTTTAAGTCACAGACAAAATTCAGTTCCCTCTACTTGTTATTTATCGTACTGTTTGACTTACAAATATGTAGGACATTCATATGTGTGAGGTTTGTGGATGCTGTATAAGCTAGGCATAGATTACCCCTCAGCAGTCTGTAGGACACTGTGTAGTGGGAAAGGTCTTTAGGGCACTCTACATAAGGCAGGCTTTTTATGCCTTGAATTATTTTTGCACATACATAGGGAAGTTTCTTTGCTCACCAGTGGGAGTGGGGAGCACTGCGCTGCCTGTTTGTCCTCAGAGGAGTGGTTTCAGCCAGAAACTTGTAGTTCATTGGCCATTTTGGGTCATTTCCTGCTTTTTCCAGCTCCCTGCTATAAAGCACGCTTTGGCGGGCTTTTCTGGCTATAGAGAACTCAGCACAGCTCCTCGTGGTGTCCAGCAGAGTTCCTATTTCGATTGTTTGTGCTGTTTGACCACTGTTTCTGCTTATTTTATAGCTGTATTACCTGTTTTTCTGTTTTTTCTAAGCCTGAATTACTGTTTGCACTTCTTAGGTTAATTTTGCTTAAAAGTTAAACTACAAGCTAATACACTCAAGTGTACTAGCTTTTCATAGCAATTAATCGAAAATCTAAGCATTTATTGTGTTTTTCTGTCTGCCTGTGAAAAAAACTTGAAAAAAAAAAAAATATCTTGTTTCCTACTTTCCTAGCTAGTTTGTTCCAGTTATCAGATTTTGCTGATCCCTGGGCTTTGTCTTGGTTCCTGTGCTTTTCCATTTCCTTGTTTGGTCGAAGGGAAGTTTCTTTGCTCACCAGTGGGAGTGGGGAGCACTGAGCTGCCTGTTTGTCCTCAGAGGAGTGGTTTCAGCCAGAAACTTGTAGTTCATTGGCCATTTTGGGTCATTTCCTGCTTTTTCCAGCCCCCTGCTATAAAGCACGCTTTAGCGTGCTTTAGCGCGGAGTTGCCACTAGAGCACCATCGGGCAGCGCCGGTTTAACAAGGTTAAACTATTTCTGGCTCCATAAAGTCTGCTCTTCATTTTTTCCCTTAGAACTACTCTATTAGTAATCTAAACAGTATATCCTTGATCTGAAAAGCGCAGCACTTGCTCCTTTAAGCCTTTTTTCTTCTAAAAAGCTCAGCACTTGTTCCTAAAGTATCTACTTGTCAGGTTAAGTACTTCTACTTTATACAAAGTACTTCACTAGCGAATAACCCCCCAGGAGTACCCACTTCCTTATTAAGTCCCCTCTAACTCAGTTACACCCCAACTTCTCATTTCTTCTAGCATGTCGAAGGGCCAGATGCTGGCGTCCTCTCCTGTCCAGTTGGTGAATCTGGGAATATTGAAGCAATGTTACAATTGCCTCAAGTACACAGACAACCCTCTCCTCCTCCCACATAACACAAATACTTGCGAGAGATGCAACTATTTAGCCAAGCTGGAGGCTGAGCTCTCTCAACTCAGGACTGGCAAGACCAGACAGGAGGAGAAGGTAACCTCACACACCCAGTCTCACATAGAACTATCACAACAACAAATCAAACACATAAACACACAAAGACATACTCGGAGGCTGTGATTAAAAATCTACCTAAACAGCAGAGGCCTCCAAAGCAGACACCCAAGCAACTGCCACCTCATGACACAACGCAGGCAACACATAAACCACAAAATCAGTGTGCAAAGCAGTCACAGCCCTTAAGGCCAAATACAATGCCAAACATACTTGTCATAGGTGACTCCATAGTCAGACACACTGACATCCCACTCACCAGGCTGAACAAGGAGAGGGTCACAGTAAGCTGCCTATCGGGCGCTAGAATCCGCCACATAACACAAGCACTCGGGTCACTCCACAGCAAGTACAAGTATGACAGTCATTGTCCATGCTGGTGTGAACGACCTGAGACGTACCTCCCTCGACTACATGAAAAGAGACATAGAGGAGCTCTCTGATTATGTAGCCCAGGCAGGTATGACCCTGACTCTGAGCAGTATCCTACCTTCACCAAGAATTATGCCACAATATAGAGACAAGATGATCAGCTTTAACAATTGGCTTAACTTCTGGTGTCATTCAAAGGGGATCCAGTGTCTGTCTGCCTGGGATGACATGCTTGACAAGCCACGCTGCTTCGCAAGGGATGGCTTGCACCTGTCACCCCTGGGATTCCGGATATTGGCAAAGGCTCTTGCCACTCCCATAGTGCCTTTTTTAGGCAAGGCTCAAATTCTAAACCTACCGCCCTAGAAAACAAAAATGGGAATAAATTAAGGGTAATGCTGCTCAATGCCAGAAGTCTTAATCTCAAAATGCACACACTCGAGGCCCTCCTCAGTATGGAGAACATCGATGTCTGTGCTGTGACTGAAACCTGGTTCAAGGCTCCTGAGAGCACCCAGGCACTATCAGGTTTTACCTCATATCATGCGTTCCGGCCCCAAAACCCGGACCACACCACAAAAGGAGGGGGTGTATCCATATTCATCAAGGATACCCACACCTCCAGGTTGGTGGCAACGCACGAAGCATCGGAAACAATCCAGGTGCAATTAACCATAGGCAAAACTGCACTACAATTTGTAGCTTGCTACAGGCCACTCTCTCAAACTCAGGAAACCCACACAGCTTTCCTGAAGACATTGGAGAGTATAAAGGTATCTCCTAATACCATCATATTGGGTGACTTCAATTACCCGAATATAGACTGGGAACATTACTCAAGCCCAAACCTTCTAGCCCAAAGGTTCCTGGAGCTCAAACTCAAATGCCATGGAACAACTAGTCACCGTTCCCACAAGAGGAGAAAATATACTTGATCTCATCATCACAAACATGGGGACAAAATGCTCCACACCGGAAGTATATCCCTCACTGGTGAGATCAGATCACAAACTAATCTCACTGGAAATCCACATCCCGCCCCCACCCCAAACTAAAAAGACCACAGTGAAGAACTTCTCAAAAGCCAACTTCACACTACTTAAGACTGGTGTGGTATCCTTCAAGGCCCCCGAGCCAGTGGTAACCACAACCCAAGCCGCAGAATCCCTTACAAATGCATTCTACGAACACCTCCAAGGATGCATGGATCAGGCAATCCCAAATAAAACCAAGACTCTTTCCACCAAGGGCAAACGCCCAGTCTGGTGGACCCCAGCTATAAACAGACTTTACAATAAGAGGAGAAAGCTGTTACATGATAGAGCAAAATCCCTTAAAGAGAAGACACCCTTGATCATTATTAGTAAAAAAATAAGAGCACTCATAAAATCATCCAAGGCCAATTTTGAGAGAAAAATTGCCACAGACTCAAAAGACAATCATAAGGCCTTCTTTAGCTATGTTAGAAACCTGGGTGGAAACTCCCAGATATGCTCAGAATTAATCCAAAATTATACCAAAATCACCGAACCCACAGAAATTGCCAACATACTGGCAGACAGGTTCAGTGCAAACTTCACCCCTCCCTCCCCCCCAAAAGGAGTGATAACTATCTCAGCGGAGTGTAGCCTCCCCAGCATCTCAAATGCGCAGGTGAAAACTGCTCTCGCTAAAGCTAAGAACACAGCATCCATGGGACCGGATGGTGTCCCCGGATGTGTGCTACACGAACTCAATGAGGAACTAAACCCGCACATAAGGCTGCTATTTAATCTTAGCCTTACCACAGGATACGTGCCCAAGGAGTGGCGTACAGCAACTGTGGTCCCACTTCACAAAGGCGGTGCCTCTACGGACCCTGGAAATTACCGACCTATAAGCTTAACAAGCCTGATCTGCAAAGCTATGGAGAGGATCATAATGGAACTCATAAATAAAGACATTGGGGACCTACAGACATTGGATCCAACCCAGTTTGGCTTTGTCAAGGGCAGATCATGCCTTTTGAACTTGGTCGACTTTCGAAACAGTCACCAAGGCTATTGATGAGGGAAAGGCAGTTCATACAGCCTACCTCGACCTTGCGAAAGCTTTCGACAATACCCCACTCGGGTATCATTGAAAAACTTACCAGCTTAAATGTAAACCCATATGTCACAAGATGGGTTGCGAACTGGCTAAAGGACAGAACACACCGGGTTAGAGTTGCTGGCGCCATGTCAGACTCAAAGCCGGTCACAAGTGGTGTCCCACAGGGCTCAGTCCTGGGCCCCCTATTGTTCGGCATCTACTTCTCAAAAGTACAGGAAAACATAGGAGGACTATGGCTGAAAATTTGCAGAGGACTGCAAACTGGGCGCTATAGTTGAAAATACATCAGACACAGATATCCTTCAGAAGGGTCTCACGGAAACAGATAGCTGGTGTCAGAGCCATGGCCTGAAGTTAAACGCCAAAAAATGTATAGTCATACCCTTTGGGAAAAACAAGGTAACCCCAAGCTACCATATTGGAGGCAATCCACTAAGCACTGAAGAGGTCATCAGGGACCTGGGGACCCAGGTTGACAGTAACCTTTCTTTTGACACTCACGTTGCCAAAGTGGTTAGGAAGACCTTCTACATTGCCCACCTGATCATGAAGGGATTCACATCCAGATCGAGAGGTCATTGTTCCCCTGTACTCTTCACTTATCCGACCAATGAATGAGTACAATGCCCCATTCGGAATGCATCTCACCCGACACCTGCAGCAATTGGAAAGACCCCAAAAGTTCCTTAACAAAAGGATAATGGGACTCAAAAACATGTCCTATGCTGCCAGACTGAAGAAACTCCAGCTCTACTCAGTCGCATACCATCTTCTCAGAGGTGACCTGTGCCTGACATACAAGGCCATGTCCAACCCGGAGTTAATGGACATGCTCAATCTCAAAAAATCCAAATCCACCAGAATCACTAGAGCAAGCGACTTAAACCTCAACACGGATATAAATAGGACGTGCTGGAGGGATAGATTCATCACCCAGAGACTCCCTATGCTGTGGAATAAAATCCCGGTCCATGTAAGGCAGAGCACCTCGCTGGCTCTGTTCAAAAGGAATCTTGACCAGTGGATGGGAGATCGTAGGTTTACCCCGGGAATCATCTCTGTGTCACTGCTGGACAGAGGCATGGCAAACTAATGGGAACAGTATTCCTCAAACATAAGGGGTGGTGCAAACCACAAAACTCTGGGCTAGGCTTATAAATGCCTCAGGGCAGATAGCCTAGTATAAACCTATGAATCTATATGTATGCGATACATACATATACACATATATATATATATATATATATATATATATATATATATATATATATATATATATATTTACTATCAAAATGTCGAAAGTTAAAATAAAATGTGTACGTATTAGCGAAGTGTTTCGCCGAAAGTACACATTTCCGTACATATATAATGTCGAAAACAGCTGTGAATTGTCGAAAATGTCGCTCACGACATTTGACAATTAACAGCACTCCCACCCTTCCCTTAACTCCCTACCTAACTAGCCTAAACTCACATTTATGCAGGGGGGGCAAGCCCCCCGCACCCCCCTAACTTAATATTCCAACTCCGAGATCGCACTACAGTGAGGAAAGGGATGTATTTCCCTAACCGCACTGTACCGCAATCCCCTTACATGAGCGAATGTTATAATTGTGAATGCACAGTCCATTCACAATAATAATGGTCGCTCACATAACCTGCCAAACTATGAAGTATTCGCACATATGTTGTTCAAATACTTCATAGCCGTGCAACTGCACGGCGAAATTGTGATAGTAAACCATATATATATATATATATATATATATATATATATATATATATATATATATATATATATATATATATATATATATACATACACACACATACATACACACATATGCAAGAGTTTGAAGGTCACCTGTGTCTTTGTTGGTAAGGTCCATGATAATTCACTCCATGGCCTTGCGGATAAGGCTGGTTAGGCTTATGGGTCTATAGTTCCCAGGGTCGGCTGATGGACCCCCCCCCCCCTTGTGCAAGAAAATTACTGTTGCTGTTTCCACTCTGCTGGGACAAAACCAGTACTTAGAATGTGGTTGAAGAGTGTGCCAAGTCATTCCATTAGGTACTGTTTCAGACCATTTATTAGGCAGCCTGGGATGTTATCTGGTCCCATAGAGGCTGCACTTTTAGCAATGGAGAGTGCGGTTATGACCTGCTGTTTGGAGATACTAGGCAGAGGACTGGTGACAGGTATATTTTGGGGTATGTCTGGTGGGGACAGGGAGGTGACCTTTGTGCCAAATCTATCAGCTAGCAGGTTGGTGATGTCCTCAGGGTCAGTATGACTGCTACTGTCCACTACTAGTTTGGCAGAAAGCTGGGCCTTCCCTTTTAGATTTCTGATGTAGCTAAATAACTTTTGATTATTCTTGGCCACGGATGCTAGTTTAAATTTGTAACTGGTTTTAGAAGACTTTACAAGATGTCTAATTTGCTTGTTCAAGCTGTGGAGGGTGTCCTTCCTCTGCTGAGTCAGTTCCCTCTTGTTCTTAGACATTAGTTTATTCTTGTTGTTGTATAACCTATTTATGCTTGATGTCCACCAGGTTGGCTTTTTTTTTTTTTTGTAAGGACTTTGTTTTGACCCATTCAGGTACAGCAGAGTCTATACATATATATATATATATATATATATATATGTATACATATATACTATACATAGGTGTTTATACAAAGCATTTGTGCATTTGTGTACAGCTCTATATAGGAGTCATTGTTGACAGTGGTAGCAGGGGGTTTGAAACTGTTTATGCCATCGCTTAGGACACTATAGCTTACTTTTGAGAAAATTTCCATCCTTTTTGCTCCTTGGGGGGAGGTCAGGTGCGACTGTTACTTTGAATGAGACTGATTTATTATCAGACCTTACCAGGGAGGGCAACAGATAGGGGGTAATGCAGAGACCCCCTATGTTGGCGAGTACTAAGTATAGGACATTCAAGTCCCTTGTGGGGGGTAAAGATTATCTGTTCTAGAGCATTTGTATTAATAAAGTCCAGGGACTTTAGAGGGAGCATATTTGTGCTCGTATATGCCTCCAAACAGATGGAAGGATATTTGAAATAACCTATGACCAAGGTGTTCAGCTGTATAGTGAGTGACTCAAGCAGGTCCAGGTAGGCAGAGTGGTTCCCGTGGTGCATGGTGGGGGATCCTACAGCTAACAATGATATGGAAGGGTGTTTTACCTACAGTTAGTTGGACTAGAGTACCTCTAGGTAGGGAGTCATACAGTTTGACCAGTCTTGAGGTGTATTTGTCTTGAAGATGGATACACCTCTGCCTTTGCTTCTTTCAGGCTCGTTTTCAGGTCTGAAATTGTGGAAGGCATTGTAGCCTTGCATGGCTAGGGTGCTCTCTGTGGCCTTGAACCATGTCTCTGATTGCACAGACATCAGCATCTTCCAAGGTAAGGAGTGCTTCCAGTGAGTGCAGTTTCCGAATTAGACTACTAGCATTAAGCAGCATAACCTTGAGTTTGTCTCTAGTGGATTTTGTTACATAGGGAACTTTGTTGTTATGACATTCCCTAAAAAAAGGCACTATAGGGAAGCCAAGTCAATAACTGAAAGCTAAAGGCAACAAGTGAAGACCACCCTTGGCAAAACAGTGTGGTCTCTCGACTATATCTTCCAAGGCTGACAGATAACTGGACTTTCCTGGATTGACACCAGAAGCTAAGCCAATTGCTAAGTCAATCATTTTTGTTTATATTGAGGCATCATCTTGGGTGAAGGTAGAATGCTGCTTAGGGCTAGGGACATACCTGCCTGGAACACAATCTGACAGCTCAGTCATGTCTCTCTTCATATAGTCCAGTGGGATATGTTTCAAGTCATTCACTCCAACATGGACTATGATAGAGTCATAACGGCACTTGTTGAGAAACGTGATCGCATATGTGATCTGATGGATCCTGGCACCTGACACATAGCTGACCGTGACCTTCTTGTCCAGCCTGTTGAGGGGGACATCTGTGTGTTTTTCTATGGAGTCGCCTATGATCAGGACCATATAAATACATGCACAGTTTTACACACACACACACACATGCACTCATACTTATATACATAAACATAGTTATATATGTATGTGCATACATATATACAGACACACAGACACACCCACAAACACCCCCATATACATGTGTGTCTGTGTATATATATATATATATATATATATATATATATATATATATATATATTCACATATACACGCACACATACATACTTACTCACTCACACCCACATATTGATAGATACATACATACACACACAAGCGCACATCAAGGGCCTCTGGCTAGACTTGTCTGAAGATGGTTACAAACTAGATACAGTCATAGAATCCTCCAAAAACATAAGTACCCTCCAACAAGGCTTGATACAGACCACTAACTGATGCCAGAGCCATAGTCTAAAACACACTGTTGAGAAATACATAAAATATCCTTTGGGAAGATGGCTACCCCTGCAGACTAACACATTGATAATATACCCCTAAGACTACACCCAATGGTAAGGAATTTCATCCTGCATATAGACGGTAACCTGGCCTTTGACCATGATGTGTCTGCAGTAGTAAGGAAATCATTCTATTTTGCACACCTTTTAAGCAAGAGTATGCCATCTGGGTCTAAGGGTGCAATTTTTATGCTCTACTCAGCCCTCATCATACCAGTCATTGAATACATCTCCTTTGGTATGTATCTGACCAAACATATGGAAAAACTGGAGCATCCACAGGGGTTCCTCAAAGAAAGGAAGAATACAGGGCATAAACAACATGCCCTATGTGAAACACTTCAAAGCCCTATGCCTGTACTCAGTCTCCTACAGACTGCTGAGAGAATCTATTCTGGCCTACAAGGCATCCACTGATCTTCTTCTGATGGACTGGTTGCACATCCACAAAACAAATGCCATCAGAATTATCTGAGCTAGGGACCCAAACCTCATTTGCAGCATAAATAGAACATGTTAGAGGGGCAAGTATGTGTTTCACAGACTAGCTCTTCTCTGGAACAGGCTTCCCATACTCATGAAGCAAAGATCTTCCCTTACCCAATCAAGTGTGATGTGGACCACTGCATGTGGAATCAGAAATTTATTCCTGATCTAGCACCTATTTCACTAATAGACAGAGGCAGCTGGTAAATGCTTTACAACTCATGCCCAAGCTTACATTTACCCTTAAAAGGGTCTATATTTGTTCATCAAACTGTATCTTCATCAAATCACTCTCGATAGAACATAATACAGCGAAAGCTAACTTAATTGAACATTCACCAGAACAAAGTTTTTACCCAGGGAAACTAATTAGTGGACCAACATAGCAACTGTCACACAAACCACATTATTTAAAACCACCCACACACCCCTATCTAAACATACCAATTCCAAGATTGCACTACAGTGGGAAAAAGGCAAATTCCTGACTGACAACTAGTTAGTTTCCTTGTGCATAAAATTAATTGAATATTCGATTAATTTATCGTTCCCTGTATTATGTTTGATCAACAGCGATTTGACGAAGGTACAGTTTGACAAACTAATATAGACCCCTTAAATAACTATAGGGTAGTAGAACTTGCCATTTTGAAAGCATGGCTAGGCATAAAAAGCCCCCCCCCCCCGGGGTTGTTAGCACAGTAGTCACCTAAGAAACCATGTAATATATATTTGTCTTGCAAATCCAAACATATAACAGCAAACTGTAGTGATAGTCATACCTTTCAACTTCTTAGAACAAGAAATCTGGACAAAGGTATAAACAATGGGGGGACAAAGGCCCAAAACAGGGACATTTTAAATATTGCTCTTACAGACTTAGAAAGTTGATAAAATAACTTGTTTTGCATTAGCATGAATTTTCTGAATAGGTATGACGTCTGAAACTCAAATGTTTATAGTCATTTTCTGACTTTAACCTGCAATGACTTGCCAGTGATTTCACCGAAAACCACAATTTCATGAGAAACAGACCAAAAATATGAGGCAAAAATCTGGACATTCAGCAAGGCTCATCATTTTATCCACAGTCAACCTTCATACCCATTACCTGTCTAGAGCATTTGGTTTGACCCGGCCTGGATAAAAACAGTGAAAGAAAAATGGTTACTGTAATGTATTTACACACTGGTCATACAAACGGGATATAACCTGTATCCCTCCTTTATTCAAATGCTCATTAGTCTGGCAAACTCAGAATTACTGCAGCAAATAACAAATCTGACTTTGCAAGTCTAATCACTTTATCCACAAGCAGCCTCAATATCCACTGCATAACTAAAGTATCTGGTTTGACCCCGCCAAGATTAAAAAATAATGTTAAATATGGTCACAGTAATGTGTATTTGTTATACAGACAGAGTAGTCATAGCCATACATCTCAACTTCTCAAATGAAAAAATCTGAACAAAGCCTAAAAAATCGAGGGACAAAGGACCAAAATAGGAACATATTTTAAATATTGCTGTTATAAACTTAGAATGTTAATAGAATAACAGTTTTTATGTTAGCACATGTTTTCTGAATGATATAAAGTCTGCAACACATATGTGGGTCATTATTTAGTGTCTTCAGCCCTCAGTGATTTGCCAAAATCTGCACAAATCTGGACATTTAAGAGATATGGTCATAGCTTGAGTCAACAAAATACACATTACTATGTACTACCTTAGTACTACAGGGCCAGTCATTTAATCTACAGACAGCCCCAGTGCCCACTGCTTTCAGCAGTATCTGATTTAACCCTTACAGGATTAACAACAACTACAAATACAACTAAAAGCCTGGTAAGTAAAAAAAAAAGAAGTTATGTTCTTACCATAACGTTCCATGTGAATTATTCATCTCGCCTTTGTTCTTACGTACGGGTTCGGAGCCGACCCTTGGCGCAGAGTCGGCCACATCGCAAGCTCTGCATCTAAGAGAAGCTCGAGGCCCAGTTCCTATCCCATGATCCCCTGCTGCTTTCCCTTAGATCTAGTTTGCTAAGAAACCAGACTTCAATAACATAACTAACCCCCTTTGCCAACTCTCTCATCCACACGAGATTGAAATACTCAAATTATATACAGAAATGAGTACACCTAAAGGAAGCAGATAGTGCCAGGTAACTCAAAGAAAGTAACCAGACACCAGTCACAACCGTTCTTCCAAAATATGGAGGGGGATGGAGGGAGGGATTGTAAGAACAAAGGTGAGATGAACAATTCACATGGAATGTTATGGTAAGAACATAACTTCATGTGAAATTGTTCGATCTCGCCGTTTGTTCTTGCGTACGGGTAGCGTCCCTAGCACTGCAACCCTGGGTGGCTCACAGAAGAACATTCCTGAGAACCGTAGAACCAAAGGAAACCCTGTCCCTGGAGGCCCTGTCCACTTTGTAGTGAGTAATAAACGTATGAGGTTTGGCCCAAGTACCTGCCGCACATATGGTATCCAACGGTAAAAGATCGGCGTGGGCCAGAGAAGTGGACACAGCCCTGGTAGAATGAGCTCTAGGTTTGAACGGAAGAGACTGCTTAGAGGATGAATAGACAAAATTTATACAGTCTGATAGCCACTTAGATAGCGTGCATTTTGTCACTGCCAGTCCATTCTTATTTTCCGCAAAGGAAACAAAAAGTTGATCTGATTTCCTACATTCCTTGGTTCTGCCCAGATAAAATCTCAACTGTCTGTGGACGTCCAATATGTGTAACATGTATTCCAGTTTAATAGAATGGTTCCTGAAAAAAGTGGGAAGCTCAATGGATTGATTAATGTGAAATACTGAACATACTTTCTGCAGAAAGGATGGATTAGTACGCAAGGTGACCCTGTCTGGGTGAAAGACTATATACGGGGGTCTAATCGACAATGCCTGTAGTTCCGAGATTCTGTGAGCTAAAGTAATTGCCACCAGAAAAGTACAGCTGTGTACACCTACCATAAATGTAGATGTTCGAGTGTCTTCACTGTTGCAGTCATGACTGTAGGGGTGATCCTGCCGGCAGGCAGCCCTCGGTCGGCCAGAATTCCAAAGTCTGGGTCCGGCGTCGGCTGTTCAGGCATACACCCTGACGTCAGAACGCCAGGAGTATAAAGCTGACAGCCGACGCCATCTTCTCCAGTTTTTCTTGCCCCAGATGTCAGGAGTCCCCAAAAATGAAGAAAGTTCCCAAAAGGTATGCAAATACACCTCTGAATAATGATGAGGAGAGAAACATAAAAATAAGAGGGGACAGGAGGGAGGGAAACCCAGACTGCAACAGTGAAGACACTCGAACATCTACATTTATGGTAGGTGTACACAACTGTACTATGTTCATAGTGTTTCACTGTTGCAGTCATGACTGTATGGTAGAATCCCAAAGCTGTGAAGGGAGGAGGTCATGAAGAAGAAGGGGTGGTTAAAAGACCCTGCAAAACTGCAGAAGCAAAGCCCGCCCTAGATTTAGAGTATAGAGGGAGATTGTAGTGCTTACAAAAGGTATGCACTGAACTCCAAGTTGCAGCTTCCAAAATGTCTTTGGTAGGAACTCCTCTGAGGAAAGCCGCAGAAGTGGCAGCAGCTCTAGTGGAATGAGTCCGAATACTGCCCAGGATCTGTTTTCCATGGTGAGAGTAACAAAACCTGATTCCATGAGCAATCCATTTGGAAATAGTCTGCTTAGAAATGGCATTGCCTTGAGAGCTAGAGGCATAAGAAATAAGCAATTGATCAGATTTTCTGAAGTCCTTAGTTCTGTCCAGGTAAAAACGTAGTTGTCTGTGTACATCCAAGGAATGCAAGATCCTTTCCCCTTTATTCTGAGGATTTGGAAAAAAGGTAAAGTGGATAGTTTGGTTTAAAGCCACTTTAGAAATCACCTTAGGCATAAAAGTAGGATTAGTCCTCAAAGAAACTCTGTCTTGGTGGAAAATATAAGTTTCCACAGCCATAAGAGCTTGTAACTCTGAGACCCTCCTGGCAGAAGTCAATGCCAATAAAATAGCTGTCTTCCAGGATAAAAACTTGATGTCCGCAGCAGCAGCAGGCTCAAAAGGAGGCAAAGTTAGTTTTTCCAAAACATAATTATGATCCCAAGCAGGAATGGGAGGAGACCTGGGAGGCCTCAAATTCTTAGCTCCTCTAAGAAATTGTCTCATAAGTTGATGGGAAAAGATAGGAGGATCTGTGTTATAATGAGCAGAAATAGCAGAGGCATGGATTTTAATGGAAGGAAAAGAGAGACCTTTATGTAAAAGATCTGACAGGTACAGTAAAATAGAAGAAATATTAGGCAAAAGGGGATCACAACCTTGAGCCTGCATCCAAATACAAAATCTTTTCCATTTTCCAGCATAAGATTTTCTAGTGCTAGGACGCCTTGCTTCTAAAAGAACATCCATAACCTGCTGGGGTAGAGAAGAAGGAATCAGAGGTCCTGGAAATGCCAAGCTGCCAGGCAGAAAGTTTTGACCTGAGAGTGAAGCATCTGACCCTGATGCTGGGACAGAAGAGTAGGAGAGAGAGGCAGAATCCAAGGAGGATCCTGGCAAAGGTGTTTCAAAGTTGGATACCAAAATTGCCGTGGCCAATTTGGAGCCATCAGAATGATTGTCTTGGGCTTGTCCTGTTTTATCTTCAGTAAGACCCGTGGAAGAAGAGGAAGAGGAGGGAAGGCATATCCAGAGATTCCTCCAGCTGAATGACAGGGCATCCACTTTCCAAGCTGTTTTGTGGAAGGTCCTGGAGCAAAAGAGTGGCAGTTGATGATTGAGATGGGATGCAAATAGATCTATGTGAGGACATCCCCAGACTGCAGTTATCATACTGAATATCTTGGTGTCCAGCATCCATTCGTGAGGATCCAAAAGGTTTCTGCTCAAACTGTCTGCTAAAAAATTCTGTTTCCCTGGAAGGAATTGAGTTTGAAGATGTAGATTGTGAGCTAGAGCTGTGTTCCATAAATTCATGGCTAGTCTGCAAAGGGGGTAAGAATGAGAGCCCCCCTGCTTGTTTATGTACCACATGACTGTGGTGTTGTCTGTCCGTATCAGTAGAGGCCCTGGTTGCAAAAGATTCTTGAAGGCCAATAGAGCATTCTGAACGGCTAACATTTCCTTCAAGTTGATGTGCCAGTGTATGTGCTTCTTTGTCCAAGAACCCTGCTGGCAATTGCCCTGAAAATGGGCTCCCCATGCATAATCCGAAGCGTCCGTGGTCAGGATCTGAGAAGCCGGAGGCAGGCGAAAGGATTTTCCTTCGTTTAGAGCACAAGCCCTGGACCACCAAAGGAATTCCTTTTGGAGGCAGGGAATTACTGGAATCATTGTGTCCAGACTGTGGCAATGCTGAGACCATACACTCTTTAGGTAACATTGTATTTTCCTCATGTGAAGCCTTGCATTTGGAATTAGAAGGATGCAAGAAGCCATGTAACCCAAAGCCTGCAGGAATTTCCTTGCAGTTAGCTGAGTTAAAGTTGCCAAGGTTTTGAAAATTGAAGCCAGCTGTAACTGTTTTTCGGAAGTCAGGAAAGCCATCTGGGATCTGGTGTTTAGGAGAGCTCCCAGAAAAATCATCTGATGAGAGGGGATCAAATTTGACTTTTTTGTGTTCACAGAGAATCCTAGAACCAGGAGGAGACGTTGAACAAAATGCAGATGTTGTAGTAAAACTTCGTTGGTGTCTATCTGAATAAGACAATCGTCCAGCTAGGGGTAAATTTGGATCCCCTTGAGTCTGCAGTACGCTACTACTGGAGCCAGGCACTTGGAAAAGATCCTGGGCGCAGTAGATAATCCAAAGGGCAGTACAGAGAATTGAAAGTGCCTCGACCCTGCCTGGAATCTGAGGAATTTTCTGAGATCCTGCCTGATGGGAATTTGTAAATAAGCCTCCTTTAAATCCAAAGTTACCATCCAAGCATCTTTGGATAGCATTGGAAGAAGTTGCTGAAGAGTAAGCATCTTGAACTTTGGAATCTCTAGAAAGGTGTTCAATACGGAAAGATCCAGAATGGGTCTCCATGAATTTTGTTTTCTTGGGACTAGAAATAGCCTGGAATAAAAACCTTTTCCCATCTCTGATAGTGGAACCGGTTCTATGACTCTCATAGCCAACAGAGCATCCACTTGACTTAAGGCCTCTGACCATTGATGTTTTGGAAGGTCTGGCCATCCGTTTGACCATGGCAAAGTATGAAAATGGAATTTGTAGCCTCTTAAAACCACATCTAAAACCCATTTGTCTTGAGTTATGTGAGTCCAATTTTGATAAAAAAAGAGTGAGCTTTCCTCCGAGGGTGGCTTCCAGGCAAGAAGATCCTGCAGCCCAACGGACTGAGTCATTGTGTTTGCTTCCTTTGAAATAGTGACCTGTCTTCTCCACCTCTAGGGGTTGAAGCAGTCCATTGTCTGGACCTATAAGAGGCTTGCGCTTGAGACCGTCCTCTGGAGCGTCTGTATCTACCCCTCTGAGGCCTGTCAGAAGTGGGGAAGGACCAATTTTTGGAAGGCAAATTCCTGTTAAATCTAGGTGGCTGTACTTGTAAGAAATATTTTACAGTCTGCATAGATTTCGCTTTGTCCTCCATCTTTTTAATGACTTCTTCAGCCTTAGAACCAAACAAAACATCATGTTGAACAGGGGCATCCAATAACTTAGCCTTAACCTGTTCTGGTAAATTTTGCTCCCGAAGCCAAGCATGTCTCCTAATGACAGTGCCCGAGGCTGCAGCTCTGCAAGAAGCCTCCAAGGCATCAAAACCACAATGTAAACCATGTTTTCCCACTTGTTCAGTGGCATGTAATAAATCATGCAATTCTTTATCATCTGCACAAGCAGAAATAGAAGAGCTTTTGTTTTAAGACAGACAAGAGGAACTGCTGATACTTAAACATATGAAATTGACAGTTAAGAGCCCTAACGGACAGAGTAGCAGAAGTGTACACCTTCTTGCCCCATTTATCTAAAGAACAAGAATCATTTTCAGTAGGAATGGGATTTTTGGCAGAAGCAGCCTTAACTCCCTTGGGGCCCTGAGAAATGGTTTCTGGATCAGCAGAAGGGTTCTTGAACAAAAAATTGATGGGAATCAGGAACCCTGTAGAACCTATCAGGCTTAGCAGGAGCAGGTGGAAAAGAATCTGGAGTTAGCCTCAGAAAAGGCATCATCTACAGTATCCAAAACAGGGGGAATAGCCAGAGGTCTGTGCTGAGGAAGAAGAAGAAAATCCCTAAGCCTCTTCTTGGATTCAGAGTAATCTTGCCCTTCCCAGTGGAAATGCTCCCTCATTTCATGCAAAGTCTCCCCAAAAGAAAAATCCTCAGGGGGAGAAGCAGAAGGAATGGAGTCCTCCGCATCAGAATCCTCATAAGGAGGGAAAGTATAATCCTGATCAGAGGAAGAAACTGAGGAAACAGAAGCCTGATCAGAGGAATCATAATAAACATCCTGCCTAGGCCTTTTGTCAGGAGGGGGATGAGAGCCCCTAATCATAGTAAGTAAATCCTCAGCCATCCTGAGTAACTGCTTCTGTGTCTTGGGAGCCGGTTCAGAAGAAGCCTGTGTTGAAGCCTTTGATTTTGAAGGAGTCTTTGCCTTTGTCTTTGGCTTTGTCTTTACGGTAAGATGAGAAGCCTGAAAACCCCTTCAGAAGCCGGTACCTGCACAGCGGTTCCAGACTCATCTGAAGGAGCGATGTCCGAAGGTCCTGCTGCAGAAATAATAAAAGGCCTTGATGGCTCCCCATGAGAGTCCGTGTCAGCCGTCGGTTCAGAAATGGCTGACGACAGGGGCTGCAAAAGCGCCTCACTGACTACTGCCGAACCTGAAGCTGGCTCCGCTTGTGCGCTATCAGTCTTGGACCTCGGAGGCCTGTCTTTATCCTTGCGTCATTTATGAACTCCAGTAGTTGGTGCTGTATCCGATGACATTTTATAATTAAAGCGTCTACCAAAATAATTGAGAGCCCAATCGTACCTACGCTTAATAGTATGAGAATTGAATCTGGCACAAAACCGACAATAAGCGACGTCGTGGTCTGGGCCTAAGCAAGGAATACAGTAAGAAAAGAAATCCTGATGAGGTATTTGCTTCCCACATGAAATACAATTATTAACTTTCTCTGACATCGGAGTGAAGCAAGAAAAAAGTTTCCCAACAGGGTACTTAGCTTTGAGAAGAGAAGAAGAAAATCTTCGGACAGATGACAACAGGAAAACGCTGTCAGGAGTCAGCAGACCAGCATTTGCAAACTGCTTTCACCGCACGGCAAGTAAGACTGGAGAAGATGGCGTTGGCTGTCAGCTTTATACTCCTGACGTTCTGACGTCAGGGTGTATGCCTGAACAGCCAACGCCGGACCCAGACTTTGGAATTCTGGCCAACCGAGGGCTGCCTGCCGGCAGGATCACCCCTACATTCATAACTGCAACAGTGAAACACGATGAACATCAGGGTTTTCCAGGATAGATACTTAAGTGGACACGTTGAAGCTGGCTCGAAGGGTTCCAACATAAGTTGAGACAGCATTAGATTCAAATTCCAGGGACATACCGGGTTTCGTATGGGTGGCCTGAGATGGAATGTACCCTTCATAAATGCTCTACAAAGTCTGTGGGACATAACTGTAGCTCGCCCTTCACCCACATGAAAATTTGATATGGCAGCTAGTTGAACTCTTATCGTGGACGTCGAGGACCCTTGATGAAAGAGTGAAGAGAAATTCTAAAATTTTGTGAATAGGGGCCACTAAAGAATCTATACCCTGTCTGGAGGCCCAACACGCAAAACGTTTCCACTTGCTCCTATACAGCTTTCTTGTGGTGGCTTTGTGGGAAGAAACTAAAATGTGCTGCACTGCCGGGGATAAAAGGTCCGACCTGGCTAGGTTGGGAAGTGGAGCAGCCAAGCTGTCAGTTTGAGGGACTGAAGAGATGGGTGAGGAACTCCTGACGAGTGGGTCAGCAGGTCTGGCATTGGGTCCAGAGTCCAAGGTTCCTCTATCCGGTGAGCTTGAAGAAAGGGAAACCAGATCTGTCAAGGCCAAAATGGTGCTATCAAGATGATCGTCCTTCCCAGACCTTTGGCTTTCTGTAGAAATTTGGGAATTAATGAAATAGGAGGGAAGGCACAGAGGAGACCCAGGGGCCAATCGTGTACCAGTGCGTCCCTGGGGGCACCCCCCGAAGGGGGAAGTAGGGTGAAGTAGTTTCTGCATTTGGCATTCAAGGGGGAAGCAAAGAGATTGCAGCAAGGCTGGCCCCATCTGCAGAAGATGTCCTCCGCAACTTGATTCTTGAGGGACCACTCATAAGGTAACAGGATGGCTCTGCTCAACCTGTCCGCTATGACATTGGATGTTCCCGGGATGTGCACTGCTATTAGAAAGCGTCCGGTGGACACAGCCCATTGCCAGATTCTCAAGGCCTCTCTGCATAAGGGGTAAGACCTGGTTCCTCCCTCTTTGTTTATGTACCAGACTACTGACATATTGTCCATCTGAATTGCCACTGTTCCCAGATGCAAGGAGTCGTGAAAGTGTTGCAACGCCAAGAACACTGCTCTCAGCTCCAGGACATTGATGTGCACGTTGTACTCTATTTTCGACCACTCTCCTTGGACTGTTCTCCCCTGAAAAAGTCCCCACCACCCTATCAGGGAAGTGTCCTTGGTTATTGTGGCTACAGGGGCAGGGAGTGCAAACTTGACGCCCCATCGTCAGTTCCTGATTGTTTATCCACAAAGACGGCAAAACCAAATGTAGAACCACAGACCAAGAAGCAAATAAGATATCTGCCATGGAATCCAGTGTCTGGATTCCGTGGCAGATATCTTACCTGATTGTTTATCCACTAACGGAGGTCCCGCTTGCAAGTTTCCGTGATTAAGATTCTGTGTGACAAGGGTAACTGTTGGAATGACCACTGAGCAAAGAGGAGCCACTGGAGGATCCTCATGTGCATTCTGCCTAGGGGGAACTGAAATAAGGGTAGCTGCCATCATGCCCAATACTTTCAATATTTGCACCACGGGGACTTTTTTGTTTTGAAGAAGAAAAGAGACCTGATCCCTCAGGGCTGACACTCTTGCCTGAGGAAGTCTTATCCGTGCTACGGAGGTATCTAACTCCACCCCTATGAATAAGATATGCTGTGAGGGCGACAAGGAAGATTTTTCGAAGTTCACTGTTATTCCTAAGCTGGAACAGAGGTTGATCGTATAGTCCCTGGCTTGCATTAGGTGATGCTTGGTGGTGGCGGTGAGGAGCCAGTTGTCCAGATACGGAAACACTTTGAATCCCCGTCGTTTCAGGTGAGACACCACTACTGCCATGCACTTGGTGAACACCCTGGGGGCTGAGGTGAGGCCAAAGGGCAGAGCTCGAAACTGAAAATGACTGGCTCCCAGCCGGAAGCACAGGTGATCTCTGGATGGCCTAGCCATATTTATGCGGTAGTACACAGCCTTGAGATCTATAAAGCACATCCAATCGTTTGAAGAAACGGAAGAATCGATTGTAGCGTGACCATCCGGAATTTTTCCTTCTTCACGAAGGTGTTGAGTCTGCTGAGGTCCAGTATTGGCCTCCAGTCCCCTGTTTTCTTTGGAACTAAAAAGAACCTTGAGTAAGTTCCGGATCCTATTTGGTCCGCCGGGACTGGCTGGATGACTCTTTCTAACAGCCTTTGTATTTCTGTGGCTGCTTGATCCCACAGAGCGGGTGGAACATCTGGGAATCTTTTTTGGGGGGGTGGTTTGTTCAGAAAGGGAATATCATATCCTCTGGTTATTATGGTTTTTACCCAGGAATCTAATGTGTGATTTAGCCAGGCCTCCGGGTATAAAGCCAAGCGACCCCCGACTGCCTCCGGAGCAGGACAGCCGGGCCGCCATTCAGGAGTGCTGGAAGGGCTTCCCAGGGACGGTATCCCTGTCGCCCTGGTTTTGCGGACCCCCTCTGCCGCCTGGGCGGCATCTTCCATTCCTTCCCACTCCTCTGCCTCTGGAGGGGGTATCGCTAGGTGCAGACTGGAAAGATTCCAGAGTCTTCCAGAACCTCATTTTCCTGCCTCATTGCCCTTTGGGGTACGGTCTAGAGGGGGTGGAAAAACGGACCCCTATGGCAGACAGGGTCTTTCCCTCTTGCTCGCACCCAGTGAGCGTCTCCTTCACTTTGGGCCCAAACAAAGAGGCACCATCAAAGAAGGCATTAGTAAAGGAAGACTTAAAGGCTTCCGCAAAGGAGCACAGGCGCATCCAGGATTGTCTCCGCAGAGCAATCGCTGAGGCTGCCGCCCTACTCGAACCTTCGGCCACATATGATATGAGCCTCATGGACGAGTTAACTATTGAAGTAAAGGTGTTAAACTGTGCTGTCACCTTGTCTGAGACAGCAGCATCTGTGGTACCCTGGAGAGTATCTCAACTCTTTAATGAGATCTCTCTGAAGGCACGTAAAATGGGTAAGGTAGTTCAGCGATCGCATGGTAAAAGTCGCTGAACTAAACACGCGCTTCCCATACCTGTCCATAGTCCTAGAATCCTTGTTAGGAGGATCAACAGAGGAAGATGTTTCGGACATTTCCTTTTTGGTGGCTGCCGCCACCGCCATAGCATCAACAGGGACTCCCTTGGTAAGGTAAGCTTTATCTTGGGGGGCAGTAATATATTTGGTCTTTGAGGGACTGGTTCTACGGTATCAGGGGCCTCCCACGCCCTTCAAGCTATTAAATCCATTAGCTCGAAGGGCGGAGTCACCCAGGAAGTGGAAGGTTGAGCCCCAAATGCCTTCAGCAACACTAACTCGTCCTCAGTGGGGGCAAGCGTCTGCCAGCCACCCTTCTGTTTTAAAATTTCTAAGATGTCAGCGAATGAGACATCCTCGGGGGGAGGACCGTGGGGACCCCTCTGACTCATCCAGGTCGGTGTCCGATGTCAATGATTCCTGTGGGGAATCAATGTGCCTCCTCTTGCACAATTTCTTCCTCGGAATTTCATCAGAAGGGACATCTGGTGAAGCTTCTGAGGAACTGGGTTCACCCTCTGGGGCTGACTGAGGCATTGGGTCTCTACGCTTGGTGGGGATCAAGGGCGCAGAAGCAGAACACAGTCCCTTCAGGGAAGGAGAAGTGGATTCTGATGATGTGAGTGTCTGACCAGACAAGACCTTCCTCATGGCGCCGAAGGCACTGGAACCCCAGGCCGAGGACTCCACCGGATCCGAAGAACATGGTAACTTCCCCGGTACGGGAGCCACGGGCTCCGATCCAGAGGACGGAGCCGAGCTAATCTGCGCAGAGGCCCGGAGGGGAAGAGTTGGCACTGAAAGCTCAGTTCGACTCTCCACCCCAAAACCAAGGAGAGACTGTCTGCTCCGAGACCCATCGAGGGGCTCCGAGGGTGTCGAGGTCAGTGGTGCCGACAGCACTAAGGAAGGCTTCGGCATCAGGGGATCAACAAATATCAGATCCTTGACTCTCGGATCCGAAGACTCGATGGGTCTCGAAGGAGGATCTATGGATGGGACAGGGAGGGCTTCAAGTTTTGAAACCAACTGGGACAAAACTGCAATGAGTTTGGACAGAGCCGTGTTCTCCATAAGCTTCTGTACCACTCGATCCACATCGGTGTCGGACATCACTCTGGAAGAATGGATCGAAGGGGCCGAAGAGGTCACTGAGCGAAGGACTGAAGACGGAGGCACCTCTGACACCGGCTCCAAGAACTGGGCCTCAATTCGAGACAACCGTTCGATGCTCGGTTCCAAGGTCTGTGGAGCCGGCGACCGAATCTTGATCAAGGTGCTTGGAGCCGAAGACTTGGGCTCCGATACCTTCAAAGTCTTCGACCCCTTCGAAGAATTTGATGCCTGGTCGGCCTTCTCTAAGGCCTCTTGAAAATCGGGCTTTAGAAGGCCCCTCCAGTAAGCTTCCTGCGTCTCTCCATCATGACCCTTCCACTAAAGGAATGACAGATGTAACAGTCTTCCTGAAGGTGGAGAGGGCCAAGACAGTAGACGCAGGAAGTATGATTGTCCGTAATGGACATCTGTCCACATTGACAGCGCTTGAATCCTGATTTAGCTTTCTCAGACATAACTACAAGCTACTTTTAAATATAATAACACTAATAACACTAATGTAGAAAACACACAGCAAACCACACTAAACTATAGGTGTAAATATAACTGCAAAAAACACACTAAGAGTAAAACCGGCCGGCTAAGAACTTGCTGTATTCAACTGGACGTATAAGAGAATTTAAGTACCTTTATCTGCACTTTTTTTTCAAAAAATACAGTATTTAAATTGATTTTAACTGTGTTGCAAGAATATTAACTGAACTGGAAATTAATCAGTGTTTGCTGAATTTTGTTATTTGCTAGTAATTACAGGTGTGGGGGTAGCCACATTCTTTGATTTCCTTTCCTTGCCTATTTAAGTGGTACAGTGTGAAATATTTTCTGCTTAAAAACCTCAGCTTTGGCCGGCTAAGAACTTGCTGTATTCAACTGGACATATAAGAGAATTTAAGTACCTTTATCTGCTCTTTTTTTTTTAAAAAAATACAGTATTTAAATTGATTTCAACTGTGTTGCAGGAATATTAACTGAACTGGAAGTTTTGACTCTGCTCTTCAGTTAGTAAAATCTTAGTGGCCTTGAAACTGCCCGCCCCTCTTGTAAATTTGTGTTTGGATACTCCTTCTGGGCCCATCTCATTTGCTCACTCAACTGAGTGCAGTGAGATCATATTCTGATTTCAGGCACTCCTACTGTGTACAAAGAGAGCATCTGGGAAACAGAAAAAAAATGTAAGCTTGTTTCCTGCCTTTCCTGTTAAGTGGTATACACTATTTGTAGGCTTCTGAGCCCCCAAGCCTTTCTGTGTTGGAGGGAAGCCTTCTAGCTTAGTTTTTTTTCTTATAACTAGCCAGTTTTCTAGTTTCAGCACTCAAATCTGTTTCTTTGATCTCAGCACTTGTTCAGAAAAAAAAATTTCATTTACTGTACTTGTGTTTCTACCTACTTTCTTTTAATTTTGCATCATCTTAAAACTACTCAATTGTATTTATTACTGCTTGATGTAACTCATTCTAATCCTTTTGGTTTAAACACTTGGGCTTCGGACCAGTTGTTTTGCACTGAGAGGGTTTGTGGTCTGCACTGTAGTGGCAGAACAGGTAGCTTACATCCTTCTAGGTTGGGAACTGCTGATTGAGGGCTCAGTTGTCTGTTATTCTAAAAGTGTATTAATTCTGGTTTAAGCACTTGGGCTTTCAGGCCAGTTATTTTACATTAAGAGGGTTCGTGGTCTGCACTCTTGTGGGAGGAGAGGCTGGACTCTGCCTTTCTGAACTGAGAATTTCTGGTTGAAGGCTTATAGTGCATGCATATCTGAACTGCCTCTTACTGAAGTTGGTGCGCCTTGTTTGCTGTGGCATAGACTGGATTCGGGCCTGCTGGATCTAGCTTTGTTTGTGTAACTTGAGCACTAATCCAGGCATTCTCTAAAGTATTCAATTGTATTTATTACTGCTTGGTAGTAACTTGATTAAAATGTAGCTATCATTCTAAGTCTTTTGGATTAAGCACTTGGGCTTCAGACCAGTTGTTTTACATTAGGAAGGTTTGTGGCATGCACTGTGGTGGCAGGACAGGTAGCTTTCATCCTTCTAAGTTGGGAACTGCTGATTGAGAGCCCAGTGTCTGTTATTCTTAAAGTGTATTAGTTCTGGTTTAAGCACTTGTGATTCAGGCCAGTTATTTTACATTAAGAAGGTTTGTGGTCTGCACTCTTGTGGGAGAAGAGGATGGACTCTGCCCTTCTGAGCTGAGAATTTCTTGTTAAAGGTTTATAGTGCCTGAATATTTGAGCTGTATCTCACTGAAATTGGTACACCTTGTTTGCTGTAGCATAGACTAGATCCAGGCCTGCTGAATCTAGCTTTGTTTATATGCTTGTTGTTTGTTTGCTTGTTATTTCCCTGGAACGCTAATTCCACCTAATACATGGCTTCTCAGCGCTTCTGTGGATCACTAGTGATATCTGCATTGCTTACTGTACTTATTTCCTTGTTTCACTTGAAAGAAAGTTACTGTTTTGCATTTAAGTTACCTGTAACACAATGCACTTAATTTACCTGGCACTTGCTCACTAAATCAATTATATAAGTCAGCACTAAAAATTAAAAGCACTACACCCTCACTCCCCACTGGCCCTTGTTTTCAATTAAGGAATTCCCAATATTATTCTAGCATGTCCAAAGGTCAGTTGTCAATCTCCTCTCCGGTCCTGCTGGTGAATCTGGGAATCTTGAGGCAATGTGACAACTGCCTCATGTACACAGACAACCCTCTCCTCCTCCCAACAAATTCCAACACATGTGAGAGATGCAACCATATAGCCAAACTGGAGGCTAAGCTCTCTCAACTCAGTACTGGCATAACCAGTCAGGAGGAGAAGGAAACCACACTCACTACAATTCCAGTCTCACATAGACCTACCACAACAGCAAACCAAACACATAATCACACAAAAACATACTCGGAGGCTCTAAATAAAGATCTGCCTAAGTAGCAGAGACCTCCAAAGCAGACACCCAAGCAACCGCTACCCCAAAACAAAACACATGCAACACATCTCACAAAGCCAGTGTGCCGAACATTCACAGTCCTTAAGACTAAACACACCTGTTACACTTGTAATAGGTGACTATCATCAGGCACACTGACGTCCCGCTCACCAGGCTGAACAAGGAGAGGGTCACGGTGAGCAGCCTGTCGCGTGCTAGGATCCGCCACATAACACAAGCACTCAGGTCACTCCAAGGCAAGTACAAATATGACTCAGTCATTGTCAATGCTGGTGTGAATGACCTGAGACGTACCTCCATGGACGACATGGAGAGACAAAGGAGCTCTGAGCATGTAGCCCAGGCCGGTATGACCCTGACCGTGAGTAGCATCTTACCCTCACCAAGAATGATGCCACAATATGAATACAAGATGATCAATTTCAACAACTGGCTTAAGTACTGGTGTCATTCAAAGGGGATCCAATGCCTGTCAGCTTGGGATGATATGCTCGACAAGCCACGATGCTTCGCTAGGGACGGCTTGCACCTGTCACCCCTGAGCTTTCGGATATTGGCAAAGGCTCTTGCTACCCCCATAGTGCCTTTTTTAGGCAAGGCTCAAAAGACAAACCCACCTCCATAGGTATCACAAGGGATAAGAAACTAAGAGCAATGCTACTCAACGCCAGAAGTCTAAACCTCAAGATGCATGCACTCGAAACTCTCCTTAGCATGGAGAACATCGATATCTGTGCAGTAACAGAAACCTGGTTCAGGGCTCCCGAGAGCACCCCACCACTACCAGGTTATACCTCATACCATGCTTTTCGGCCCCAAAACTAGGACCGAACCACAAAAGGAGGGGGAGTATCGATATTCATCAAAGATACCCACACCTCCAGGTTGGTGGCAAAGCACGAAGCATCAGAGACTATCCATGTGCAACTAACAGTGGGTAAAACTGCCTTCCAGTTTACAGCCTGCTACAGACCACCCTCCCAAACCCAGAAACCCCACTTGGCCTTCCTGAGAACACTGGAAAATATGAAGGTCTCTCCAAAAACCATTATATTGGGCGACTTCAACTACCCACACAGACTGGGAGCATTACTCTAGCTCCAACACTCTAGCCCAAAGGTTCCTAAAATTTATAAATTCAAATGCTAAAGAACAACTTGTTACCACTCCCACAAGAGAGGAAAACATACTGGACCTGATCATCACCAACATGGGGACTCTATGCTCAAGACCAGAAGTGTATCCCTCACTGGTAAGATCAGACCATAAACTAATCTCACTGGATAGTCACATCCCGACCCCACCCCCTGCCCAGAAAACCACAGTGAAAAACTTCTTTAAAGCAAATTTCACACTCCTCAAAACCGAGGTGGAATCCTTCAAAGCCCCGGGCCTGTGGAAAATGCCCAGACCGCAGAATCCTTTATAAACGCATTCTATGAACACCTTCAGGAATGCATGGATCATGCGATCCCAAATAAAACCAAGAACCAATCCTCCAAAGGCAGACATCCTGTCTGGTGGACCCCAGCCATAAACAAACTATACAATAGAAGGAGGAAGCTACTAAATGATAGAGCAAAATCCCAAAAAGGGAAGGCATCACTGATCAGTATTAGCAAAAAACTACGGGCACTCAAAATTGCCTAAGGCCAGCTTCGAGAGAAAAATTGCACAGGACACTAAGGATAATCAACAAGGCTTTCTTTAGTTATGTTAGGAACCTGGGTGGTAATTCCCAGATATGCTCAGAATTAGTCCAAAATGACAAAAAATACACTGAACCCACAGACATTGCCAACATCCTAGCTGACAGGTTCAGCTCAAACTTCTCCCCCCCCACCAAAAGGGCAAATATATATCACAGCAGAGTGCTGCCCCCCTGACATCTCAGATGCTCAGGTAAGAGCCACCCTCTCCAAAGCAAAAAACACAGCATCAATGGGACCAGACGGTGTCCCGGGCTGCGTCCTACATGAAATCCAAGAAGATCTAAACCCAAACATAAAATTACTGTTCAATCTCAGCCTTACTACAGGATATGTGCCCAAAGAGTGGCGTACAGCAACAGTGGTCCCTCTTCATAAAGGTGGTGCCTCAACGGATCCTGGAAACTATCACCCCATAAGCCTGACTAGCTTGGTCTGCAAAGCTATGGAAAGGATCATCATGGACCTCAAATAAAGATTTTGGGGACCTACAGACACTGGATCCTACCCAGTTCGGCTTTGTTAAGGGCAGATCCTGCCTCTTAAACCTGGATAATTTCTTTGAAACAGTCACCAAGGCCATTGACGAGGGGGAAGGTGGTCCACACAGCCTACCTGGACCTCGCAAAAGCCTTCTATACAATACCCCACTCGGGCATTATAGATAAGCTCACCAGCTTAAATATAAACCTCTATGTCACTAGATGGATTGCAAACTGGTTCAAGGACAGAACCCACATGGTTAGAATTGCTGGAGCCATGTCAGACTCCAAACCAGTTACAAGTGGTGTCCCACAAGGCTCAGTCCTGGGACCTCTCTTGTTCGGTATATATTTCTCGGAGGTACAGGCCAACACGGAAGGACTGTGGCTGACCAAGTTCGCAGATGACTGCAAACTGGGCGCCATAATCGACTCTCCAGCTGACACAAGCATCCTCCAAAAGGTCCTCATAGAAACAGACAACTGGTGCCAGAGCCATGGCCTCAAGCTAAATGCCAAAAAGTGTATAGTCATCCCCTTTGGCAAAAACAAAGTGCCCACAAATTACCACATAGGTGGTAATCCATTAAGTACAGAAGAAGTAATTAGGGACCTGGGGACCCAAGTTGATAGCAATCTCTCATTTGACAACCACGTGGCCAAAGTGGTTAGAAAAACATTTTATATAGCCCACCTAATCATGAAAGGATTCACATCTAGATCAGGGGAGGTCATAGTGCCTCTTTACTCATCCCTCATCAGGCCCATAATTGAGTACAATGCCCATTTTGGGATGTACCTTACCAGACACCTGCAGCAACTGAAAAGACCCCAAAAGTACCTCACCAAGAGGATCAAAGGTCTCAAACAGATGCGATATGCTTCCCGGTTAAAGAAACTCCAGCTCTACTCAGTGGCATACCGCCTGTTCAGAGGCGATCTGTGCCTGATGTATAAAGCCATGTCCAACTCGGAATTAATGGACATGCTGCACCTCAGAAAATCCAAATCCCATCGAGCTACACGCTCGAGAGACTTGAACCTCAGCACTGAAATAAATAGGACATGCTGGAGGGACAGATTCATAACCCAGAGGCTCCCTTCACTCTGGAATAAAATCCCAGTCCAGGTGAGGCAGAGTCCCTCATTGACTCTCTTCAAGAGGAATCTTGATGAGTGGATGGGAGATCGTAGGTTTATCCCGGGTATCACTTCTGTGTCACTGTTACACAGAGGCACAGTATATTAACCTCGAAAAAGGGCATAGCAAAATTAAAATGGGTGGCGAAAGCCAAACACACTCTGGCTAGGCTTATAAATGCCCTAGGACAGATAGCCTAGTATGAACCTATGAACCTATGAACCCTGCAACATTAGGAGTCTAAATCTCTCAAGGTCAAGGATTGCTGCCTTTCTTAGGTTAGGCAAACTGCTGATTTACATAAACTGCAGTGAATGCTTTCACTTCACGTGGTAACAAAGTGTCCCTGTTTGTGAAGCACTTGACAGTTTAGAAATAAAGACAAACTCAAAATCACCTCTTTATTACAGGTACTAAGTACACTTCCAAATACATGTTACTGCCGGAGAGTGCGCTTCTTCCTGTACTATGTGGCTGGTAGCAGCTTTTTAATTTTCACCTGAATATAGCTTTCTGACTTGCCCCATCCCAAAAAAGGGAACAAAACCATCCCTACTGTGTTTTTGTTTGTTTGCCTTCTCTGAAGGATTCCTTCCAGACACACAAAATAAATCCATTCGTCAGAATGGCAGCAGGCATGACAATTCAAGCGTGCATCTGTAATGCAAGCTGAAAACAGGAAGAGGGTTTTCTCAAACGTTTTGTCTTCCAGAAGGTAATACAAAGTTAGTCCATAGCCAAAATGACTCACAGCACCACCTTACAGTGCTTCATGGTCTCGTTTGTGCAGAAATATAGAAAAGTCGCAATCACAAAATCTGGTTGCATAAGTACCAACAACTGCAGAAGCCATTTAACATTACTGATATGTCTTATTCAGACACTTGTTTATTAAACAATAACCCACAACTGTGCGTGGGTATATCAGGATTTACTCACTGGTTGGTGTGGTTTGATCACAATGGTGAAGTTCAAGTGGTTAAGTGAGGTAGACCACAGGTAAATCCCAATATACCCACAAACAGGCATGGATTATTGCTATTATACGATTACATTACTTAAGAAAGAAATTGTTTACCTTTCTTAAATGATGTCTTTTTATAAAGGAGCTGTAGTGTTCCTCTGCATTCTTCCTTGTCTACTGATGTACTGTGCATGCATATGGCACTTCTGCTCTCTTTCATTTGCATCAGTGTGGTGCAGGAGAAGCAATGAAGAAACGAAATTATCTGCTGTTTTTTTTTTTTATTGTCTTTTTTATTTTTTATACTGATGAGATTTCATAGTGGGCGGTGCAGAAATACAAGGAAAATCAGGTACATCTATGAAGCTTTAGTTTTGCAGAATGTATCTGATTTTTATCATATTTTGTTCTGTCCTCTAACCATTTACCAACAGAATGCCTGGTCGCTCAATGATGCTTTAGTGGTTGGACCTTTTTCTGTCGATATATGCTCGATTTACAAAGGGCATCCTGCTTGGTCTGTTCAATCAGTGTGCTTGTTTTTGAATAGTAATGAGTCTTTATTGTATAATTAATATTAAATCAACATTTAAAATTGCTGAGGCAATGATAAAAAAAAATACCTCACTCTCTCAACAGCTGCTGTAACTCTGCTGGAGCTTCAGTGCTTTTAATGCAGTCGTTACTCCTTACATTTTTTTATTTATTTAGGTGTCTCAACTCTGTTTCTAATGATCCTTCAGAAATGTTCCTCTGCTGGGTGTCCCTCACAGGTACTTTCCCATTCATACCAGGTAACCAACACCAACCAAAAAAAATGATCCACGGAGTAACAAGGCACTTCCAACCAGCTTTATTGCAAACAAAAAACACCAGTGCTCCACCACTGACCTAGGTTTCGTCCAAAACTGACTTCTTCAGAGTGTGTGGAGCCAAAGCTTATACATACACTCCCCAATTTAACAATTAAGACAGTTAAACAATTAAGCAATAAAGAAAACAATGAAATGAAATACAATGAACACCTTTTCTGTGTTACAAAAAAGGAAACTAAAAAACCCACATACATAACCTAAACAATTACAATGTTAAACTTCAATAGTTACAAAAAACTTTTAATATTAAATAATGTTAAAATTTCTATATAAAAGTAAAATAAATTATGCATGTATGAAGCAACAAAAAATGAATAAAAATGAAATAAAAACATTGTTGTAATTTAAAAATATAAGTATAATATATGTCTTTAATTCTACTACCAACACACAAGGGTGTTGACTGAAATACTACCCTAATATGTGTTGGAGCTTTAAATAAGGTTTTATAGAGATGAACTCATTCAGACCGGGATGATGGTGTGCATTAAGACGCAACTGCCATCTAAGCTCACCAGTGTCCAAATGGTAATCCGTGATTCTCCCCTGTGCATCCTTTACATACTGTTGTATGACACAGAATAGGAATTTGTGATCAGGCCAAGGCCCTACATGAAATCAAGAAGAGCTAAACCCAAACATAAAACTACTGTTCAATCTCAGCCTTACTACAGGATATGTGCCCAAAGAGTGGCGTACAGCAACAGTGGTCCCTCTTCATAAAGGTGGTGCCTCAACGGATCCTGGAAACTATCGCCCCATAAGCCTGACTAGCTTGGTCTGCAAAGCTTTGGAAAGGATCATCATGGACCTCATAAATAAAGATTTTGGGGACCTACAGACACTGGATCCTACCCAGTTCAGCTTTGTTAAGGGCAGATCCTGCCTCTTAAACCTGGTTGATTTCTTTGAAACAGTCACCAAGGCCATTGACGAGGGGAAGGTGGTCCATACAGCCTACCTGGACCTCGCAAAAGCCTTCGATACAATACCCCACTCGAGCATTATAGATAAGCTCACCAGCTTAAATATAAACCCCTATGTCACTAGATGGATTGCAAACTGGTTCAAGGACAGAACCCACATGGTTAGAATTGCTGGAGCCATGTCAGACTCCAAACCAGTTACAAGTGGTGTCCCACAAGGCTCAATCCTGGGACCTCTCTTGTTCGGTATATATTTCTCGGAGGTACAGGCCAACACGGAAGGACTGTGGCTGACCAAGTTCGCAGATGACTGCAAACTGGGCGCCATAATAGACTCTCCAGCCGACACAAGCATCCTCCAAAAGGTCCTCATAGAAACAGACAACTGGTGCCAGAGCCATGGCCTCAAGCTAAATGCCAAAAAGTGTATAGTCATCCCCTTTGGCAAAAACAAAGTGCCCACAAATTACCACATTGGTGGTAATCCATTAAGTACAGAAGAAGTAATTAGGGACCTGGGGACCCAAGTTGATAGCAATCTCTCATTTGACAACCACGTGGCCAAAGTGGTTAGAAAAACATTTTATATAGCCCACCTAATCATGAAAGGATTCACATCTAGATCAGGGGAGGTCATCGTGCCTCTTTACTCATCCCTCATCAGGCCCATAATTGAGTACAATGCCCCTTTTAATTGAGTACAATGCCCCTTTTGGGATGTACCTTACCAGACATCTGCAGCAACTGGAAACACCCCAAAAGTACCTCACCAAGAGGATCAAAGGTCTCAAACAGATGCCATATGCTGCCCGGTTAAAGAAACTCCAGCTCTACTCAGTGGCATACCGCCTGTTCAGAGGCGATCTGTGCCTGACGTATAAAGCCATGTCCAACCCGGAATTAATGGCATGCTCAGAAAATCCAAATCCCATCGAACTACGCGCTCGAGAGACTTGAACCTCAGCACTGAAATAAATAGGACATGCTGGAGGGACAGATTCATAACCCAGAGGCTCCCTTCACTCTGGAATAAAATCCCAGTCCAGGTGAGGCAGAGTCCCTCATTGACTCTCTTCAAGAGGAATCTTGATGAGTGGATGGGAGATCGTAGGTTTATCCCGGGTATCACTTCTGTGTCACTGTTAGACAGAGGCACAGTATATTAACCTCGAAAAAGGGCATAGCAAAATTAATTTAAAATGGGTGGCGAAAGCCAAACACACTCTGGCTAGGCTTATAAATGCCCTAGGACAGATAGCCTAGTATGAACCTATGAACCCTGCAACATTAGGAGACTAAATCTCTCAAGGTCAAGGATTGCTGCCTTTCTTAGGTTAGGCAAACTGCTGATTTACATAAACTGCAGTGAATGCTTTCACTTCACATGGTAACAAAGTGTCCCTGTTTGTGAAGCACTTGACAGTTTAGAAATAAAGACAGAAACTCAAAATCACCTCTTTATTACAGGTACTAAGTACACTTCCAAATACATGTTACTGCCGGAGAGTGCGCTTCTTCCTGTACTATGTGGCTGGTAGCAGCTTTTTAATTTTCACCTGAATATAGCTTTCTGACTTGCCCCATCCCAAAAAAGGGAACAAAACCATCCCTACTGTGTTTTTGTTTGCCTTCTCTGAAGGATTCCTTCCAGACACACAAAATCCTACCTTCACCTAGAATGATGCCACAATACAGTGATAAGATGATCAGCTTTAATAATTGGCTTAAATTCTGGTGTCATTCAAAGGGGATCCAATGTCTGTCTGCCTGGGATGACATGCTGGACAAGCCACGCTGCTTCGCAAGGGACGGCTTGCACCTGTCACCCCTGGGCTTCCGGATATTGGCAAAGGCTCTTGCCACCCCCATAGTGCCTTTTTTAGGCAAGGCTCAAATTCTAAACCTACCACCCTAGAACACCAAAAGGAAAAAACTAAGGGTAATGCTGCTCAATGCCAGAAGTCTCAATCTCAAGATGCACGCACTCGAGGCCCTTCTCAATATGGAGAACATCGATGTCTGTGCTGTGACAGAAACCTGGTTCAAGGCTCCTGGGAGCACCCCAGCACTAACAGGTTTCACCTCATATCATGCGTTCCGGCCCCAAAATCCGGACAACACCAAGAAAGGAGGGTGACCATATTCAAAAAGGACACCCACACCTCAAGGTTGGTGGCAACGCACGATGCATCGGAGACCATCCAGGTGCAGTTAACCATAGGCAAGACTGCTCTGCAATTTGTAGCATGTTACAGGCCACCCTCTCAAACTCAGGAACCTCACATGGCCTTCCTGAAAACATTGGAGGGGATAAATGTATCTCCAAACACCATCATACTAAGTGACTTCAACTACCCTAATATAGACTGGGAACACTACTCAAGCCCGAACACTCTAACCCAAAGATTCCTGGAGTTCATAAAGTCAAATGCCATGGAACAACTAGCCACCATCCCCACAAGAGGAGAAAACATACTTGATCTCATCATTACGAACATGGGATCAAAAATGTTCAACACTTGAAGTATACCCCTCACTGGTGAGATCAGATCATAAACTAATCTCGCTGGAGGTCCTCATCCCGCCCCCACCTGAAACAAAAAAGACCACAGTGAAAAACTTCTCAAAAGCCGATTTCACACTTCTAAAAACTAGTGTGGTCTCCTTTAAGGCCCCTGAGCCAGTGGTAAACATTACTCAAACCGCTGAATCACTTACAAATGCCTTCTACCAGCACCTACAGGACTGCATGGATCAGGCAATCCCAAACAAAACTAAGACTCTCTGTACCAAAGGCAAGCGTCCAGTCTGGTGGACCCCAGCCATAAACAAGCTCTACAACAAAAGGAGGAAGCTACTACAAGATAGAGCAAAATCCTTGAAAGGTAAGACACCTTTGATCATTATAAGTAAAAACTAAGAGCTCTCATAAAATCATCCAAGGCAAATTTTGAGAGAAAATCGCCAAGGACTCTAAAGAGAATCATAAGGCCTTCTTTAGCTATGTTAGAAACCTAGGAGGAAACTCCCAGATATGCTCAGAATTAGTTCAAAATGATGTGAAAATTACTGAACCTACACACATTGCCAACATACTGGCTGACAGGTTCAGTGCAAACTTCTCCCCCTCCCCAAAAAGGAGAGATATCTATTCCAGAGGATTGTAGCCCCCAAACATCTCCAACGCCCAGGTGAGAACTGCCCTCACTAAGGCAAAAACACAGCATCCATGGGACGGATGGTGTCCCCGGCTGTGTGCTTCACGAACTCAACGAGGAATTAAACCCACAGTTAGGACAGCTGTTTAATCTTAGCCTCACCTCAGGATACGTACCCAAGGAGTGGCGCATCGCGACTGTGGTCCCACTTCATAAGGCGGTGCCTCCACAGACCCTGGAAATTACCGCCCCATTAGCTTGACAAGCCTTATCTGCAAAGCCATGGAGAGGATCATAATGGAACTCATAAATAAAGACATAGGGAACTTGCAGACTTTGGATCCAACCCAGTTTGGCTTTGTCAAAGGCAGATCCTGCCTCTTAAACTTGGTTGACTTTTTCGAGACAGTCACCAAGGCCATTGATGAGGGAAAGGCAGTCCATACAGCCTACCTCGACCTGGCAAAGGCCTTCGACACAATACCCCACTCAGGTATCATCGAAAAACTCATCAGCTTGAATGTAAACCCATACATCACAAGATGGGTTGCAAACTGGCTAAGTGACAGAACCCACAGGGTCAGAGTTGCTGGAGCCATGTCAGACTCAAAGCCTGTCACAAGTGGTGTCCCACAGGGCTCAGTCCTGGGTCCACTCTTGTTCGGCATCTACTTTTCAGAAGTACAAGCAAATACAGGAGGGTTATGGCTGACAAAGTTTGCAGATGACTGCAAACTGGGCGCCATAGTCAAAAACACATCTGACACAGATATCCTCCAGAAGGGCCTCACAGAAATGGATAACTGGTGCCAGAGCCATGGCCTGAAGTTAAACGCCAAAAAATGCATAGTCATACCCTTCGGGAAAAACAAGGTTACCCCTAGCTACCATATAGGTGGCAATCCACTGAGCACAGAAAGTCATCAGGGATCTGGGGACCCAGGTTGACAGTAGCCTTTCGTTTGACACTCATGTTGCTAAAGTAGTTAGGAAAACCTTCTATATCGCCCACCTGATCATGAAGGGATTCACATCTATATCAAGGGAGGTCATCGTCCCCCTGTACTCATCACTCATTAGACCTATGATTGAGTACAATGCCCCGTTCGGAATGTATCTGACCAGACACCTGCTGCAACTTGAAAGGCCCCAAAAGTTCCTCACCAAAAGGATAAAGGGTCTCAAAAATATGTCTTATGCTGCCCGACTGAAAGAACTCCAGCTCTATTCAGTCTCATACCGCTTGCTCAGAGGTGACCTGTGCCTGACATATAAGGCCATGTCAAACCCAGATTTGATGAATATGCTTCACCTCAAAATATCTAGATCCCTCAGAACCACAAGGGCGGGAGACTTAAACCTTGACACGGTTATAAATAGAACGTGCTGGAGGGACAGATTCATCACCCAGAGACTCCCTATGCTGTGGAACAAAATCCCGGTACATGTGAGGCAGAGCACCTCTCTGGCCTTGTTCAAGAGGAATCTTGACCAATGGATGGGAGATTGCAGATATACCCCAGGGATTACTTCAGTGTCACTGCTTGACAGAGGCACAGCAAAATGATAGGCATAGTTTTTATTCAAACTAAAGGGGTGGCGAAAGCCACATAACTATGGGCTAGGCTTATAAATGCCCTTGGGCAGATAGCCTAGTATGAACCTATGAACCTATGAAGCGTGCATCTGTAATGCAAGCTGAAAACAGGAAGAGGGTTTTCTCAAACGTTTTGTCTTCCAGAAGGTAATACAAAGTTAGTCCATAGCCAAAATGACTCACAGCACCACCTTACAGTGCTTCATGGTCTCGTTTGTGCAGAAATATGCGGAAGTCGCAACCGCGAAAATCTGGTTGCGATAATACGCAAGTACCAACAATTGCAGAAGCTATTTAACATTACTGATATGTCTTATTCAGACACTTGTTTATTAAACAATAACCCACAACTGTGCGTGGGTATATCAGGATTTACTCACTGCTGGTGTGGTTTGATCACAAGGGTGAAGTTCAAGTGGTTAAGTGAAGTAGACCACAGGTAAATCCCAATATACCCCCAAACAGGCATGGATTATTGCTATTATACGATTACATTACTTAAGAAAGAAATCGTTTACCTTTCTTAAATGATGCCTTTTTATAAAGGAGCTGTAGTGTTCCTCTGCATTCTTCCTTGTCTACTGATGTACTGTGCATGCATATGGCACTTCTGCTCTCTTTCATTTGCATCAGTGTGGTGCAGGAGAAGCAATGAAGAAATGAAATTATCTGCTGTTTTTTTTTTTTATTGTCTTTTTTATTTTTTATACTGATGAGATTTCATAGTGGGCGGTGCAGAAATACAAGGAAAATCAGGTACTTCTATGAAGCTTTAGTTTTGCAGAATGTATCTGATTTTTATCATATTTTGTTCTGTCCTCTAACCATTTACCAATAGAATGCCTGGTCGCTCAATGATGCTTTAGTGGTTGGACCTTTTTCTGTCGATATATGCTCGATTTACAAAGGGCACCCTGCTTGGTCTGTTCAATCAGTGTGCTTGTTTTTGAATAGTAATGAGTCTTTATTGTATAATTAATATTAAATCAACATTTAAAATTGTTGAGGCAATGGTTTAAAAAAATGAGTAAGTCAGAAGCAACAAAAGTTAAGGGGAAAAGATATATCTGAAGGATAGAAAAAGAGAAGTCCTACTTATAAACTGCCTTCTTTCATTTATGAATTTACAAAATGGGGAAAGCCAAATTAGAATAAAAGATTTTGTTAAGAAAACATTCATTCTGGCTCTCTTACAACAGTTTTTTTTTTGTGTGTACACTAGAGCAACACAAGACTGTAGAAGCTTTGTCAAAAAGGTGTTCCCACTTACAGGAAAGTGTAGAAGACTCAGACAGACAGGTAAAAGAGCCAGCAGAAGAAATAAAAGCTTTATGTAATGAAATTAAAGGAAAAACTACAATGCCACATGCTCAAATTTGGGTAGGAGACTATTTAGATATGTATTTTATAGATATAAGAACCACAGTTAACATTACTACAAGAACATTCCCATGAGCAAAAACTATAAACTTGCAAAGACTGGGAGGAGAAATCTCCCAAGCTCAGGTAAGTCTCCCTGTAAAAGCAAAGATAGTGGAAGATACTTGCCAGCACGCATGGGCATCAGGTCCTTATCTACAAAACAACATTGGTAATGACATCTTGAAACAAAAAGGTTACATTATGGATTTGTGTAACAGAGAATTGATTAGGGGACCATTAAATTAAGTATTAGTAATTTCTGTAGCTTTATAGTGTCAAAGATCCAGGACAGTAGGATTTAGTTGAGTTATTAAAAACACCAAATCAAGAGTTAGCTCAGCTAGTTTATTGTTAACAGGATATTTTTGCTAAACATAGGAATGGTAGTGGACAAGTCCCTAGTCCCAAGAAACTTATAAAACAATATTCAGTAAAGAGGCAGAACAGGCAATACTAAATACTGTGAAAGCTTTAGAAGCTCAAGGGGTTGTGAGGAAAATGAATTCACCAGCTAATAGTTCATATTGACCTGTACAGAAGCCAGATGGAAGTTATCATTTCACTGTTGATTACAGAGAACTTAATAAGGTGACACCTCATTCTCTGCCAATAGTAGGAAGCCTGCCTGATCTTATTGCTCAGATTCATGAAAAATATGAAAAATTTCTCTACATTAGCTGTAAGTATTGGTTTCTGGAGTATCACTCTGGATGAAGACTCACAATGGAAATTTTTCTTTTATTGTAGAAGGTCAACAATATACTTGGACAAGAATGCCTCAGGGCTTTCATAATCCTCCAACAGTTGTTCATCATTTAATGCAGGAAATATTAAAACCACTAGAATGCAGATCTTCTATTATTCAATATGTAGATGACATACCTTTAGGGACAGAAACTGAAAAGTAGCACTTAAATACACTGGCAGAAATCTTCCAAGCAATAAGATAAACAGGATTTAAACTAAACCCTAAAAATCGTCAATTTATGAAAAATTCTGTTAATGTCTTGGGTGTCATGGTATCAGCATGATAAAGAAGCCTTAGTGAAGACAAAAACAATTGATCAGATAATTACCAATTCCAGTTATGTTCACAGAGTTAAGGCAAGCCCAGGAATCTTTGGATTCTCAAGGGAGTGGATACCAGATTATACAGGTAAAACAAAACATTTGACTGATATGCTTAAAGGAAACAAACAGGGAGATTAACCTCTCAATTGAAATGATGAGTCACTAGCAGCTTTCTCTAAGGTCAAAGAATAACTCATTTCTGTACCTACTTTGGGTGTCCCAGAAGGAGAGTTCATCACACAGTTTGGACACAATGGTCTACCTATGATGGCCACAGTGTTGCAAAAAAAGAGGACCTCGGTATCAGATATTGGGTTATTATTCCCGAATTATGAGTCCAGTTGAGAATGGTATGAGAGAATGTGAAAAGCAAGCCATCATAACAGAATGGTCATGACATCATAACAGAATGGTCTACTGAAGTGACGTGACATGATTCAGCTTGGTACACAGATAGACCCAGATATTGGAGCTCTGAAAGGGGGTGTTTTGTGACAGGATGAGCAATTTACAATGCAGAGACAAAAGCAGAAAAGAAAGGCAGTGTCCCAGGGGGATGCTCAGCACAAAGAGCTGAACAGTTAAACACATTTTGTTATTGCCTAGACCTGTAAACATTTATACAGACAGTGAGTGTGTAGTCCAAGTTTTAAAATTATCTCTTCCCATTTGGGCAAGAAGAGGCTTGATTACAGCTGATGGTAAACAAATCAGTGATCACGAAGTGCTAACAGAAATCTGGAGTTTGATAAAAGATGACAATCCTTCTACACTGAGTATAAATAAGGTTGAAGCTCACACCAAAAATGAAGTGCATAGTCAGGCTAATAAAACAGTAGACCAACTGGCAAAAGAAGGGGCCCTTGACTCTAAACAAACATATCCAATATAAAATGTTCCTCCATACCGGGCATGGAAAGTAAATATCATAGGTACATGAACATAGAGTGGAAAGTGAGGTAGGTAAAATCACTCAAATCGAATGTGATGGGATCATCATAACATCTACTGTATGTGGATTAACAGTTATAGGAAAAGACAAAATGAAACTGTTATGGAGTCCTGAATTTGAACAAGGTGCTCATAAAACCTTAAATGCAAAAACAAACAAAGATAGTCAACAGGAAACTTAGTAAAAATGATGAGACGACAGCCAATCATCATCAAGAAAGATAAAATAGAATTTGAAATACAAGAAAGTGACTGGAAATGGGTTAGGTTTCCAGACTTTTGGTCGGTACCAGAAGAATTCAAAAAACGTCCTTTACATAGAGTACAAACAATTGAGCCTGAAAAAGGAAAAGTGTTGCTGACCGATTATCATAATTTCCTAGGTCATCTGGGAAGGGAAAGATTACGACAAATTGTTAGTTCCAGATTTAAATGGGAAGGAATGACAACAGGCATCCAAAACCATATAGATTGATGTGTCACATGTGCCATGCGTAATGTAGGAACATGAAATAGGAGAAAACAATATAGACTCCCACAAGCATTGAGACCCTGGGAAAGGGTACAAATGGACTTTGTAGGACCTCTTCCAACAACATCAGGAGGATTCCATTTCCTACTTACCCTGATAGATGCATGTACTGGATGGGAGGATGCTCATCCAACAAAAAAGGAAGATGCCAACTCAGTAGTTAGAAGAATAAGTGAAAGGATCATTTCAACATGGGGAGTACCCTGAAAAATACACAGTGACCATGGGACTCACTTTACTGGAAATGTAACAAAGCAAATGTGAAAAACTTGAGGAATGAAGCAAAGGTTTCATACTCCTTGTCATCTTCCGAGTTTATTTACTTATTACTTATTTATTGACATTTGTTAACCGGGTTAGTCCAGCTGGGCTAAAAACCCATTTTCAGTGGAGACCCAAGGAGAAAAGCTCCAGTTACAGACAATAAACATAAAAATTCATAATTCATGATACAGTAATAGTTAAGGTACATCAAGAGATACACACAATAGTCATAAGTTTTTTAGTCATGAGTTCTGGAAAAGTAGAAAGAGCTAACAGAACTCTGAAGGAAGGATTAAAGAAAATAATTACTGAGTATGGGAATCATTGGGTAAAACATTTACCCAACATTTTGATAAAGATGCAAAATTCTCCTCAAGGATGTGGGTTAAATTCACATGAATTAAGGACAGGTTGACCTATGAATTTACAAGCAGGAGAAATCCCGTATGGGATACCATTAAAATAAAAGTTGTGGGACCAGCTCCAAGATCAAATTAGTTGGGCAAAAGGGAGTCTGGGAAGCTGGAGAAGCCCATAACCTAGAACTTTGCAAGGAAAATGAGATTTGGGAATCGAGGGATGTACAACTGGAACAAGGAGATCTTGTAATGGCCCACCAGTTTGGAAACCCAAGCAAATGAGATTCAAAATGGATAGGATCCTACATTGTTACCAAAGTGGGGTTAGTGGCTGTACAAGTCCAGCCACATAAGAGTAAGCCAACAAAGAATGATTGCATTCATAAAGATCATGTTAAAAGATTAAAAAGGAGGGGAGAAAATTAAATAAGTTGTGAATGTAATAACTGATAAAAAGGGACACAATATCAGATACAACTAATAAGAATATTATTCTTTTCTCTTACAGGTAACTTTGAGAAGAAAAGACTGAATCATAAAAATCCTAATATTAAATTATGATCCTGACAAGTTTTTACTCCCCAACATAAGGAAAGGTGGACTTTTATACCTTTACCAAATCACTGCAAATAAACTTTTAATGCCGAACAGTGTTAGATATGTGCTGAGACACCACAAGATGCGAACAGTGGAATTCCATTAGACCTATTCCATTTAGTCTTCTGGAAATGTTGAACCTCACAGACCATGACTGGGTTCCAAGAAATGAAGACATAACCTTTCTTGAGGCTTGTCCATACAAATGTGGCTGCTGATGTTTATTCACAAGGAACAAGTAATCACCCATTTATCTGGAAAAGTTCTTGTAGCATCCTCTATGCTACCCAAAATACCAGTGAACAGTGTTCTGAATGTTTTAGCAATGAAACTTGCTGGACATTTAAAGGAGCTAAAACTAAATACTGGGTTACATGAACAATTCCAGTTTGAGCAGGCATATGTTACACATGTGGTAAAAGAGCCTACAAATGGCTTCCTGAGAACTAAAATGGATTGTGCTACTTGAGACATGTAATTCCATCCATTAGACATACCACAACATTGCCTAATTATAATATTAGAAATTTTAGATTAAAAAAACATATTAACAAAGGGAAATGGATGAAGGAGATGATGTCCTAGCAGGAACATCAATCTTCCTGTTCTATGGAGCAGGAAAAGCTATTTGGGAAATTAATGCCACATTTGAGGCAACAGATGAAGTTACCATAGAAATGTCTGCCATGAGAACTGTGGTCCTAAAGAACCACGTGGCATTAGATTTTGTTCTTGCTAGTAAAGGAGGTACTTGTGCATTGATAAGAGAGAATTGTCATACTTATATTCCTGATAATGAACCTGAAATCAGGAGCCTCCTCAAGCTATTTGAGGAAATTTCTCAAAAAGCACAAATAGAAAAAGAAACATAGTTCTCTTGGCTGAGTGGTTCTATCACTGGCTGGGGATGAAACATAATGCAGCCTATACTGGTCATAGTTGGCATTTTAAAATGTATAAGCCTTATAATTATTGTTATCAGCACTGATTTTGACAGTGGACTATGCATCAGGTCCAAGACATCATGCGATTTATGAAGTACTCTGAATCAATGAAGCTTGATGATATTCACTGAAATAAAATCAACATGCATGAGCCTTCATGTCTGTTCAGAAGTGTTATAGCACTGGGATCTCAAACGGCTTTGACACACCAGCTTACAAAATCTTACTTGAGCAACATGTGCAAAAAAGAAGTTATGTATTCACCATAATGTTCCATGTGTTTTGTCCATCTACACCTTCATTCTTACTGGTTGGGTTTAGATCTGATCCTCTGATCCATCTCAGCCTTATCTTCAAGCTTGAGGCTCTCTGCCAGCTCATGGTTAAATCCTATATCCCAGCATGCAATAGGACCCTCCTCAGATCTTGTTTTCCCTAATTTCAGGGTTAAGGTCATTGAAAGAAATAACTAGAGGCTGATTAAGAAGGTCAGAGACCATGGAAAACCAATTTTTAGACTTGGTCCACCAGGGTATAGAATGGTAGGGGGAAGGAGGGTGGGATGTAAGAATGAAAGCGTAGTTGGACAACACACATGGGATGTTATGGTGAGTACATAACTATGTGATGTTGTCCTATCTTGCCTTCATTCTTACTGTTTGGGACAGTGTCCCTAGCACCTATCATATTGGGTAGCTCAAGGGAGACTATTCCTCAGAATCATGTACCTGAAAGAGGCCCTATCCCTGGAGGCCAAATCAACTTTGCAATGAGTGATAAAGGTATGTGGTTTTGCCCATGTTGATGCTGCACAAATGGTATCAATTAGTAATCTAGCAAGAAAAGCTGAAGAGGTTGCAATGGCTCTGCTAGAGTGTGCTTTAACTATTTTGGGAAGATCCTTATTCTGGGACTTATAGATAAAAGTTATGCAATCTGAAAGCCATTTTGAAAGCATCACCTTGGAGACTGAAGAACTTTTATTTGAATCTGAGAAGGAAATAAATAGATTTTCTGAAATCCTTAGTTCTGTGCAAATAAATACATAATTGTCTATGCACGTGTAGTTGATGCAACATATATTCTGCCTTGTTCTCATAGTTTGGGAAGAAGACTGTCAGCTCTATTGTTTGGTTCACATTTTACTCTGATGATACCTTGGGTAAAAAGGAAGGATTTTTGTTTTGTAAAGACACCCTGTCCTTATAGAAGAACATGTTTGGGGGGTTTATCGACAAGGCTTGCAACTCGGGCATTCTTCTAGCAGAGGTGATTGCTGCTAAAAGAATTATTTTCCATGTTAAAATTTTGAGTTCACAAGATTATGCTGGTTCAAAGGGGGTGGGGGTGGGGATTAAATGAGATAAGACAAAAAGATAAGACAAAATTTAAGTCCCATGGAGTTGGAGGATCTCTTATAGGTGGTCTTAACAAGGCTTTGCATAGCTTATGAGACACAATGTTTGCACCTGAATCGCCAAGATGGAAATTGGATGTGGCTGCTAGCTGAACTCTAATGGTAGCTGCAGCTGCACTCTCATTGAAAAGTTTTGCTAGGAATTCTAAAATGGAATTGACCGGGACAACATTTAGTTATGAGAGGCCCATAAGGTAAATCTTTTCCACTTGCTTTTATATATTTTTCTTGTTGAAGCCTTATGAAAAGAGATTAGGATGTGTCTAACTGAAGAAGAGAGGTTTGGAAACCTGGCTATAGTTGGAATCAGAGCAGCCAAGCTGTCAATTCGAGGGTGTGAAGGGATGGGTGGAATGTTCCTGACATGAGTCAGAAGATCTGGAACCGGGTCCAGAATCCAGGGCTCCTTCCAAAGATGAGGCCACAGGAAGGAGAAACAGATTTGATGAGGCCAGTATGGGGCGATGAGTACCAAGTCCCTTCCCAAACAATTCGCTTTCTGAAGTACTTTGGGAATTGACAGGACAGGAGCAAAGTGTAGAGGAGATCCGAGGGGCAATCATGAACAAGTGCATCCCTTGGTGACTCCCCTGGAGGGGGGATAAGGGCAAAGTAGCTGCTGCATTTGGCATTCATGGATGTTGCGAAAAGGTCACAGCATGGCTGGCCCCGTTTGCGAAATATCTTTTCCGCTACCTCTTGTTTCAGGGACCACTCATGCGGCATGAGAATCGCTCTGCTGAGTTTGTCATGCTGGATTTCCCCGGGATGTGTGTTGCTATCAGAAAACATTGGGAGGAGTTTGCCCACTGCCATACTCTGAGGGCCTCTCAACAAAGGAGATAAGATCTGGTTCCTCCTTGTTTATGTACCACACAACTGATATCTTGTCTGTCTGTATTGCCATAGTTCCCAGGGGAAGAGAGTCCCAAAATGTTTGCAATGCTAGAAGTACTGCTTTATGTCTAGGGCATTGATATGCAAGTGGGCCTCATAATCCTGCCATGTGCCTTGGACTGTCTTTCCCAGATAATGCCTCCCCCACCCTATCTGAGAGGCATCCGTGGTCACTGTGGCCAGTGGTCTGGAGAGTACAAATGGATGACCTAGAGTTGCCTGAGACGAGTAAAGCCACCAACGAAGGTTCTTCTAGCAAGTTTCCATTAATATCTTGTGAGACATTGGTAGGTCTTGCATGGACCACTGAATGGATAGCAACCACTGTAGAATTCTCATGTGCAGATGTGCTAGTGGGATCAGAACTATCGCTGCAGCCATGATTCCCAGAACTTTTAGAACTATCCTTGCTTGTACCTTCTTTCCTAGAAGGTATAAAACTTGGTGTCTTAGAACTTGAATTCTTTCTGGAGGGAGTCTGGCTGTCATGTTTCTTGAGTCTAACTCTGCCCCTATGAAAACGACATTCTGAGAAGACAGCAAGGCAGATTTCTCGTAGTTTATTGTAATGCCTATGTGAAAGCAAAATTGTAAGGTTGTGTCTCTTGCTTGTATCAGTAGATGCTCAGTTGTGGTGGTTAGAAGCCAGTCGTCTAAGTAGGGAAACTCCCGGAATCCTAGACATCTCAAGTGAGCTACTACTGCTGTACATTTGGTGAACACTCTGGGGGGCTGTAGTGAGGCCAAAGGGCAGAGCTCAAAACTGGTAATAACTGGCTCCCAGCCAAAAGTGCAGGTGTCTCCTGGATTGCCTGTCCATTTTTATATGGTATTACGCATCCTGGACATCTATCGAGCACATCTAATTGCCTTTTCCCAGGAATGGGAGTATTGACTGCAGTGTTACCATCTGGAACTTGGTCTTTTTTACTGATTTGTTTAGAATGCTGAGATCCAGAATTGGTCTCCAGTCCCGTTTTCTTTGGAACTCAAAAGCATCTTGAGTAAGTTCCGGATCCTATTTGGCCTGCAGGGACTGTCTGAATGACTCTTTTTTTCTATCACCTTTTGAATTTCTGTGGTTGCTTGTTCCTTTTGACTGGGTGGAATGTCTGGAACCTTTATCTGTGGAATGGGAAGGGAAAAAGGTATGATGTAACCTCTGGATATGATGCTTTGCACCCATTTGTCTTTTATCTGTTGCCAGGCTTCAGGGTACAAAGATAAGGGACCCCCGACTGCCTCCAGAGTTGGACAAGCAGGCCTCCTTTCAGGAGCGCTGAAAGGGCTTGCCAAAGAAAGAATCTCTGTCGGCCTTATTCTGTGGACCCCCTCTGTCGAGTGGTCAGCTTCTTCCATTAGTAGTTCTTGGTTTACCTTTATTTAGTTGGGAGTCCGTTGTATGATGCATCAAAGTGAGAAAATACAATGGCAAGATTTGGGAATGTCAACTTCCATTGTTGTGAATTCAAATGAGCAAATGTTAGTGTGCATTCGCTTATTTGAAGTCAGCATTCTGGGTGCAGATTGCACTATAATGGGGATCGGGACATGTACCCTTTCCTTCACTGTAGTGCAATCTCTGAGTTAGTATATTAACATAGCAGGGGATGCAGGGGGGCTTGCCCCCCTACATAATAATGTTTGGAGACATTAGGAAATATCTTCTAAGTGTGCATGTTGTGCTGCAGTTTGAAAATGGTCGAACTGGATTTTCCACTTTACCATTTTCAACATTTTACTCTGTACACATTTTGAATTTCACAGTAATAAGTCATATAATAGCACGATTGCATATTAAACTTTTAACTAAATAAAGGTAAATCGTAGTTCCCCCTCTGCCTCTGGGAGAAGCTTTGCCATGTATGTTCTGAAAAGATCTCGTACATTTTCAGAACCACATTTCACCACTTCCTTTCTGACCTTCGGGATAAGGTCTGGTAGGCATGGAAAAATGGACTCCTACAGCAGACAGAGTCTTTCCTTCCTGTTCACACCTGGTGAGTGTGTCCTTGACTTTTGGCACAAACAGAGATGAGCCATCGAAAGGGACATTCACAAAGGAAGATTTAAAAGGTTTCACAATGTCACACAAACTCATCCAAGAATGTCTCCTTAAGGGAATTCCAAAACCTGCTACTTTACTTGCTCCATCAGCTGCATATGATATGAGTCTCACGGAGGCGTTGACAACTGAATTTAAGGTAGAGAGCTGAGAGGATACTTGATCTGAAACCCCTTCAGCTACTGAACCTTGGAGAGAAACTCCTAGCTCTTTTAGGAGGTCTCTCTGTAACCTTGTAAAATGGGTACAACAGTTTAGCGATCTGAGGGAAAAAGCTGCTGAAGAAAAAAACAGGCTTTCCATATCTGTCCATCTTCCCTTACTCCTTGTTTGATGGATGGACAGTAGAAGTTGTCAGAGAGTTCCTTCTTGGTGGCTGCTGCCACAACCATAGCATCTACAGGGACTCCCTTTGTTAGAAAAGCCTTGTCTGAAGGGGATGTAATATATTTGTTTTGTTTTCAAGGAACAGGTTCCACTGAATCTGGGGACTCCCACACCTTTTGAGATACTAGGTCAATACGTTCATCTAAAGGCAGAGACACCCAAGAGGTGGAAGGGTGAGATCCAAAGGCCTTCAGGTAAACAGACTCCTCAGCAGAAGGGTTGGTGGACTTCCAGCTGCCCCTTTGTTTAAACATTTCTAGGATGTCTCCAAAGGAGACATCAGGAGATGGCTGTGGAGACCCTTCAGCTTCATCGAGCTCCTTATCAAAACTGATGGACTACTCTGGGGAGTCTAAATGCTTCCTCTGCACAAACTCTTCCGAGGGACCTCTTCAGAGGGGTACCCTGGAGAGGTTTGAGTAGAGGGGTACCCTGTGGGGCGTCCTGAGGCCTAGGCTTTCCACATCCTTGTGGATGTGAGAGAACAGAAGCAAGCACCGACGTCTTCGGGGGAGAAGCGTACAGAGAAGACAGTGGACCTGTCTGTGGAGACAGTACTCTCATCACCTCAAAAGCCCCCTGTCCCTGATCCAAGGATATCCCAGGATCCGAGGAAAGTGATAGATCCCCCAAAGTCACAGAGACTAATGACACAAGGTTGAGGTAGGAGCCAAACTCATCCAAGAGGCAAAGTCAGATCCAATGGCTGTCGGATCTGACTCACCCCAACCCGATTGGAGAGTATCAGCTCCTAGATTGCTCCAGCTCCAATGGAGCCAAGGACGTCAGAACCGTGGTCAGATCTGTAGAACCTGAGGTGGGTCTCAGATCTGAACTTTCCACCAATTTAACTACTGGACTTTCCGGCTTCGAAGCAAGAGGTTGGAACGGAGGAGGAGGAGAGGTGGATTGAGTGGGTGTTGTGGGATCCAAAGCCTTCAGGGTTGGATCTGACAGCAACTTGGTCAGTGCCGGTGTCTTCAAAAGCCTCAGTACCACTTGATCCACATCATCGTCAGATAATCTCCTAGAGGACCGAGTCGAAGAAGTTGGAGATCTGGATCGCTGTAGTATGAGAGATCGTAAAGTAGGGGAGATTGGCCCCACAACTGGAGAACGGCTCCGTAATTCAATCGGCACCAAAATAGGGGTAGTCAGAGCTGAAGGCTTGTTGGATCCAGAAGTCTTCGGATCTGAAGAAGCCAATTTTGGTATTTTTTTACTCGGCTCCAATGAAGTGGAAGGGGAATACCTCTTTCCAGATTTGTCTGATCTGTCCGATTTAGAGGAGGGGAGACTTGTCTTTTTTAGATGAACCCAGACCTTCTTCCAGAGCCTCTGAGAAGGGGTTTTAAAAGACCTTTCAAAATTAACTTGTTCTTCCTCTCCAGGAGTGATCTTTGATTAAACCAGTGGCAAACAGAGCAAGACTCCTGGAGATGGACAGCCCCAAGACAAACACAAAGTGTGTGTTTATCTTCCTGCCAAAATCATTACATTTTTTAAACCCCATGGGTTTGGAATCCTTGCCAGACAAAATACTAGATAAACAGAAATACAAAGAGGTTTTTTTTTTGAACACTAGACCCTTTAATTTAAACGGATTAAAAATTAAGGTGAAAGTGGCCCGATCCTCTAACTAAAATCGACTATACCAAGAAAGGAACGAGAGAGAGAAATAAAGCCCTCTAACTTAAGGCAGAGCTACAGCCCTCTAACTTAAATGGATTGAGCTCAAGTTCTCTAATTTAAGTGAACTGATAGAGAAAGATAATAAAAAGGTAATAAAAATATATAATAAACAATCCCCAAGTAAATGGGGGTTATTAGAGCCTGGATAGGAAGGACGAGGCCTAACAAACGACGATGGCCTGTCACAAAAAAGCACCACAGTAGCGGATAAAATAGAAGGACAATCTAAGCTATAATAGAAGAAATTTAACAACAAAAGTATCACTATAAGCTAAATAACAAGTAAGAAAAAATGGTACTTAGCTAGAGCTGACAAATGAACACCCAATCTTATTTAACGGCAAACAAGATCTGAGGAGGGTCCTACTGCATGCTGGGATAGGGGTTTAGCCACAAGCTGGCAGAGAGCCTCGAGCTTGAAGATAAGGCTGAGACGGATCCAAGAATCGGATCCAAACCCAAACAGTAAGAATGAAAGCGAGATAGGGCATCACATCAATCTTTTGTATTAATGTCAGTGACTGAAAATATGACAGGAATTAAAAACAAGAAAAAGCTGAAAGGAGATGCAATGTCTAGCTAAAAGGACATCAACCAAGATAAGATAGTGCTTATGTATAATTCCTCTCTCTATCAAGGCATAATTATCAATATGAATAAATATTTGTTGAAAATAATTCCTCTAATAGATGTAAACTAGTTGCAAGACTTTGCAGAGGTTCTTAGAACTACTAGCTCAGCCTGCTATTACAGTAAAAATAGTATGAAAAGTTCACAGCAGACTGGAACAAGGGTAAGAGACCGACATACTCTGATGTATTGTAACAGTAGGGAATGGTTCTTCTATTAGAAGTTTCATAAACATGTATTAATCAGTAATTTTCTATCAAAACACTCCTAAAACATGTGTAAAGAATACAGAAAATGTAAAATACATGTTCTGTAAAATGTACATACATGTTACAAACATCAAAGAATAAGAAAATGTATATTATTCCATTTTATACATTATCTATAGAATGAGACAGGAGCAGATGTGCCTTGTATATACATGCTGCATATTTTATATGAAGTTTTATTAAACTTTTGTATTACTTTGTAAGTTGCAAACTTTCATTAATTCTGAATAATTCGAGTAATAATATAAATAACTGCAGCTGTAGCAACAATAAATAGCCTTTCTTATTAGAAAGGTTAGATAAATAATAAAACATGATAAAGCTATGCATGAAATGCTTGCGTCTGTCTTCTTCTTCTTTCGGCCGCTCCCATTAGGGGTCACCACAGCAGATCAACTGTTTCCATTTCTTCCTGTCCTCTGCATCTTGCTCTGTCACACCAACCACCTGTATGTCCTCTCTCACCACATCCATAAACCTTATCTTAGGCCTTCCTCTTCTCCTGTTACCTGGCAACTTCATCCTTAGCATCTTTTTCACAATATACTCTACATCCCTCCTCAGCACATGTCCAAACCAACATAATCTTGCCTTCTCTGGCTTTGTCTCCAAACCTTCCAACCTGGGCTGACCCTCTAATATACTTATTCATAATCTTGTCCATCCTCGTCACACCCAGTGCAAATCTTAACATCTTCAACTCTGCTACGTCAAGCTCTGACTCCTGCCTTTTTGTCAATACCACTGTCTCCAACCCATATAACATAGCTGGTCTCACTACCCTCTTGTAGACCTTCCCTTTCACTCTTACTGGTACTCATCTGTCACAAATCACTCCTGACACTCTTCTCCACCCATTCCATCCTGCCTGTACTCTTCTTCACTTCTCTTCCACACTCACCATTACTCCGAACTGTTGATCCCAAGTATTTAAACACATCCAACATTGCCACCTCTACTCCCTGCATCCTCACCATTCCTCTATCCTCCCTCTCATTCACACACATATACTCTGTCTTAGTCCTGCTGACCTTCATTCCTCTTCTCTCTAGAGCATATCTCCACCTCTCCAGGGTCTCCTCCACCTGTTCCCTACACTCACTACAGATCACAATGTCATCTGCAAACATAGGTTCATAGGTTCATAGGTTTATACTAGGCTATCTGCCCCAAGGCATTTATAAGCCTAGCCCAAAGTTATGTGGCTTACGCCACCCCTTATGTTAGAAATAATGTGCCCATTAGTTTGTTGTGCCTCTGTCCAGCAGTGATACAGAGATGATTCCCGGGGTAAACCTACGATCTCCCATCCACCGGTCAAGATTTCTCTTGAACAGAGCCAGTGAGGTGCTCTGCCTCACATGGACCGGGATTTTATTCCACAGCATGGGGAGTCTCTGGGTGATAAATCTACCCTCCAGCACGTCCTATTTATATCCGTGCTAAGGTTTAAGTCACTTGCTCTAGTGGTTCTGGTGGATTTGGATTTTTTGAGGTGGAGCATGTCCATTAATTCCGGGTTGGTCATGGCCTTGTATGTCAGGCACAGGTCACCTCTGAGCAGACGGTATGCAACTGAATAGAGTTGGAGTTTCTTCAGTCTGGCAGTATATGACAGGTTTTGGAGTCCCTTTATCCTTTTGGTGAGGAACTTTTGGGGTCTCTCCAATTGCTACAGGTGTCGGGTGAGATACATCCCGAATGGGGCATTGTACTCGATCATTGGTCTGATAAGTGAAGAGTACAGGGGAACAATGACCTCACTTGATCTGGATGTGACTCCCTTCATGATCAGATGGGCAATGTAGAAGGTCTTTCGAACCACTTTAGCAACATGAGTGTCAAACGAAAGGCCACTGTCAACCTGGGTACCCAGGTCCCTGATAACCTCTTCTGTGCTTAGTGGATTGCCACCTATATGGTAGCTTGGGGTTACCTTGTTTTTCCCGAAGGGTATGACTATATACTTTTTTGCGTTTAACTTCAGGCCATGGCTCTGGCACCAGCTATCAGTTTCCGTGAGACCCCTCTGAAGTATGTCTGTGTCCGATGTACTATCCACTATGGCACCCAGTTTGCAGTCATCCGCAAACTTTGTCAGCCATAGTCCTCCTATGTTTGCCTGTACTTCTGAGAAGTAGATGCCGAACAATAGGGGGCAAAGGACTGAGCCCTGTGGGACACCACTTGTAACCGGCTTGGAGTCTGACATGGCTCCAGCAACTCTAACCCTGTGGGTTCTGTCCTTTAGCCAGTTTGCAACCCATCTTGTGACATATGGGTTTACATTTAAGCTGGTAAGTTTCTCTATGATACCCGAGTGGGGTATTGTGTCAAAAGCTTTTGCAAGGTCAAGGTAGGCTGTATGGACTGCCTTTCCCTCATCAATGGCCTTGGTAACTGTTTCGAAGAAGTTGACCAAGTTCAAAAGGCAAGATCTGCCCTTGACAAAGCCAAACTGGGTTGGGTCCAAGGTCTGCAAGTCCCCTATGTCCTTGTTTATGAGTTCCATTATGATTCTCTCCATAGCTTTGCAGACCAGGCTTGTTAAGCTTATGGGGCGGTAATTACCAGGGTCCGTAGAGGCACCGCCTTTGTGGAGTGGGACCACAGTTGCCGTACGCCACTCCTTGGACACATATCCTGTGGTAAGGCTAAGATTAAACAGCTGCCTTATGTGCGGGTTTAGTTCTTCATTGAGTTCATGTAGCACACAGCCGGGGACACCATCCGGTCCCATTGATGCTGTGTTTTAGCTTTAGAGAGAGCAGCTTTCACCTGCATTTGAGATGTCTGGGAGGCTACACTCTGTTGGGATAGTTATCTCTCCTTTTGGGGGGGAGGGGGGGGGTGAAGTTTGCGCTGAACCTGTCTGCCAGTATGTTGGCAATGTCTGTGGGTTCAGTGATTTTTGTATCATTTTGGACTAATTCTGAGCATATCTGGGAGTTTCCACCCAGGTTTCTGACATAGCTGAAGAAGGCCTTAAGATTGTCTTTTGAATCTATGGCAATTTTTCTCTCAAAGTTGGCCTTGGATGATTTTATGAGGGATCGTAGTTTCTTGCTAGTACTGATCAAAGATGCCTTCCCTTTTGGGATTTTGCTCTATCATGTAATAGCTTTCTCCTCTTATTGTAAAGTTTGTTTATGGCTGGGGTCCACCAGACTGGACGTTTGCCCTTGGTGGAAAGAGTCTTGGTTTTATTTGGGATTGCCTGATCCATGCAGTCCTGAAGGTGTTCATAGAAGGCATTTGTAAGGGCTTCCGCAGCTTGGGTTGTGGTTTCCATTGGCTCGGGGGCCTTGAAGGATACCACACCTGTCTTGAGTAGTGTGAGGTTTGCTTTAGAGCAGTTCTTCACTGTGGTCTTTTTTGTTTGGGGTGGGGGCAGGATGTGGATTTCTAGTGAGATTAGTTTATGATCTGATCTCACCAAAGAGGGATATACTTCCGGTGTGGAGCATTTTGTCCCCATGTTTGTGATGATGAGATCTAGTATATTTTCTCCTCTTGTGGGGATGGTGACTAGTTGTTCCATGGCATTTGAATTTATGAACTCCAGGCACCTTTGGGCTAGAAAGTTGGGGCTTGAGTAATGTTCCCAGTCTATATTCGGGTAGTTGAAGTCACCCAATATGATGGTGTTTGGTGATACATTTATACCCTCCAGTGTCTTCAGGAAGGCTGTGTGGGTTTCCTGAGTTTGAGAGGGTGGCCTGTAGCATGCTATAAATTGTAGAGCAGTTTTGCCTATGGTTAATTGCACCTGGATGGTTTCTGATGCTTCGTGCGTAGCCACCAACCTGGAGGTGTGGGTATCCTTGATGAATATGGATACACCCCCTCCTTTTGTGGTATGGTCCGGGTTTTGGGGCCGGAACGCATGATATGAGGTAAAACCTGACAGTGCCGGGGTGCTCTCAGGAGCCTTGAACCAGGTTTCAGTCACAGCACAGACATCAATGTTCTCCATACTGAGGAGGGCCTCGAGTGCGTGCATTTTGAGATTTAGACTTCTGGCATTGAGCAGCATTACCCTTAGTTTCTTCCCGTTTTTATTTTCTAGGGTGGTAGGTTTAGAATTTGAGCCTTGCCTAAAAAAGGCACTATGGGGGTGGCAAGAGCCTTAGCCAATATCCGGAATCCCAGGGGTGACAGGTGCAAGCCGTCCCTTGCGAAGCAGCGTGGCTTGTCAAGCATGTCATCCCAAGCAGACAGACACTGGATCCCCTTTGAATGACACCAGAAATTAAGCCAATTGTTAAAGCTGATCATCTTGTCACTATATTGTGGCATCATTCGTGGTGAAGGAAGGATACTGCTCAGGGTCAGGGTCATACCTGCCTGGGCTACATAATCAGAGAGCTCCTCTATGTCTCTTTTCATGTAGTCCAGCGAGGTGCGTTTCAGGTCGCTCACACCAGCATGGACAATGACTGTGTCATACTTGTACTTGCCGTGGAGTGACCTGAGTGCTTGTGTTATGTGGCGGATTCTAGCGCCCGATAGGCAGCTTACCATGACCTTCTCCTTGTTCAGCCTGGTGAGTGGGATGTCAGTGTGTCTGACTATGGAGTCACCTATGACAAGTATGTTTGGTGTTGTATTTGGCCTTAAGGGCAATGACTGCTTTGCACTGATTTTGTTTTTATGTGTTGTTTGTGTGGTGTCTTGAGTTTGCAGTTGCTTGGGTGTCTGCTTTGGAGGCCTTTGCTGTTTAGGTAAATTTTTACTCAGAGCCTCCGAGTATGTCTTAGTGTGTTTATGTGTTTGATTCAGTGGTGTGGTTGAGTTATGTGAGACTTGTATTGTGGTGTGTGTAGTTGCCTTCACCTCCTGCCTGGTCTTGCCAGTCCTGAGTTGAGAGAGCTCAGCCTCCAGTTTGGCTAAATAGCTGCATCTCTCGCAAGTGTTAGTGTTATGTGGGAGGAGGAGAGGGTTGTCCGTGTACATGAGGCAATTGTAACATTGCCTCAGAATACCCAGACTCACCAACTGGGCAGGAGAGGACGCCAGAATCTGATCCTTCGACATGCTAGAAAGAATTATGAGTTGGTATGAGACAGAAAAGTAGAGGGCTTAGCAGGGAAGTGGGCACTCCTGGGGGGTTTTGCAAGTGAGGGATTTGTATAATATAGGAGTGCTTGACCTGCAAAGAAAATGCTTATAAGACAAGGGATATGCTTTTAAGACAAGTGCTGAGCTTTTGAGAAGAAAAGCAATTTGGAACAAGTGCTGTGCTTTTAGTGAAGGTGTAAACTGTTTAGGTTCCTAACAGAGCAGTTCTAAGGGAAAAATTGAAGAACAGACTTTATGGAGCCAGAAAAAGTTTAACCTTGTTAAACCGGCGCTGCCCGATGCTGCTCTAGTGGCAACTTCGCGCTAAAGCACGTTAAGGCGTGCTTGATAGCAGGGGCTGGAAAGAAGCAGGAATAAACCCAAAACGGACAATAAAACTACAGTCCACGGGGACTCCTGTCTGATCTCGTCTGTCAACCTGTCCATCACCACTGCAAATAGGAAAGGGCTCAGAGCTGATCCTTGATGTAATCTCACCTCCATCTTAAACGCATCCATCACTCCCACCGCAGACTTCACCGCTGCCACACTACCCTTGTACATATCCTGTACCACTCTTACACACTTCTCTGACACTCCCGGCTTGCTCATACAATACCACAACTCCTCTCTAGGCACCCTGTCATATGCTTTCTCCAAGTCCAGAAAGATACAATGCAACTCCTTCTGACCTTCTCTGTACTTCTCCATCAACACTCTCAGAACAAACATTGCATCTGTAGTGCTCTTTCCTGGCATGAAACCATACTGCTGGTCACTAACCATCACCTCCCTTCTTAACCTAGCTTCCATTACTCTTTCCCATAACTTCATGTTGTGACTGATAATTTAATCCCTCTGTAGTTACTACAGCTCTGCACATTACCCTTATTCTTAAAAATCGGTACCATAACACTTTTTCTCCATTCCTCAGGCATCCTCTCACTTTCCAAGATTTCATTAAACAATCTGGTTAAAAACTCCACTGCCATTTCACCTAAACACCTCCATGCTTCCACAGGTATGTCATCTGGACCAACAGCCTTTCCATTCTTCATCCTCTTCATAGCTATCCTTACTTCCTCCTTGCTAATCCACTGCACTTCATGATTCACTATCCCCACATCATCCAACCTTTTCTACCTCTCATTCTCTCCATTCATCAACCCTCAAAGTACTCTTTCCATCTGCTCAACACACTCTCCTCGCTTGTGAGTATGTTTCCCTCATTATCCTTTATCACCCTTACCTGCTGCACATCTTTACTAGCTCGGTCCCTCTGTCTAGCCAAGGTCCTTTTCTTCCTCCTTAGTGTCCAACCTTTCATACAACTCTTCATATGCCTTATCCTTTGCCACCTCTCTCTCTATTTGCCACGCACCTCATCTCAAACTCCTGTATACTTTCTTCATCTCTCTGACAATCCCACTTCTTCGCCAACCTCTTTCTCTGTATACTCTCCTGTACTTCCTCATTCCACTACCAGGTCTCCTTGTCCTCCTTCCTCTTTCGAGATGTCACACCAAGCATCTTTCTAGCCATCTGTCTTACTAGCTCTGCTGTAGTTACCCAGGTATTCAGTAACTCTTCACTGCCACCCAGTGCCTGTCTTAACTCTTTCCTGAACTCCACCTGACAATTACCCTTTTTCATTTTCCACCATTTGATCCTTGGTGCTGCCCTCACACTCATCCTCCTCTTCTTGATCACCAATGTCATCCTACAAACCCCCATACTATGCTGCCTAGCTACACTTTCCCCTGCCACCACTTTACAGTCTCCAATCTCCTTCAGACTGGCCCTTCTACATAAGATATAATCCACCTGTGTGCATCTTCCTCCACTCTTGTATGTCACCCTATGCTCCTCCCTCTTGTTAAAATATGTATTCACCACAGCCATATCCATCCTTTTCACAAAATCCACTACCATCTGACCTTCTGCATTCCTTTGCTTAACACCATACCTATCCATCACTTCCTCGTCCCCTATGTTCCCTTCACCAACATCCCTTCACCAACATGCCCATTGAAATCTGCTCCAGTCACCAGTCTCTCACCCTTGGGTACAGTCATCACCACTTCATCCAACTCACTCCAAAATTTTTCTTTCTCATCCATCGTACACCCAACTTGTGGAGCATATGCACTAACATTCATCATTACACCATCAATTTCCAGCTTCATAAACATCATTCTATCCAACACTCTTCACCTCCAAAACACTCTTGGCATACTGTTCCTTCAGGATAACACCTACGCCATTTTTCCTCCCATCCACACCATGATAAAACAATTTGAACCCGCCTCCGACACACCTAGCCTTGCTCCCCTTCCATCTGGTCTCTTGCACACACAATATACCAACCTTCCTTCAGTCCATCATAACAGCTAGCTTTCTCCGTATACCAGTCATACTGCCAGCATTCAAAGTTCCGATCCTCACTATCACAGTCCTAGCCTTTACCTGCCTTCGGGCATGCCTTTCCCCTCTTCTCCTCCTTTGGCCAACAGTAGCCCAATTTCCACCAGCACCCTGTTGGCCAACAGTACTAGTGGCAGTCATTGTTAACCCGGACCTCGACCGAACCGGTATGTATATCTGTACTGTTGTCCGCATGTATGATTTGGCAAAACTTTACGCCGGATGCCCTGGAGCCAGAAAAAGTTTAACCTTGTTAAACCGGCGCTGCCCGATGCTGCTCTAGTGGCAACTTCGCGCTAAATCGCGCTAAAGCACGTTAAGGCGTGCTTGATAGCAGGGGCTGGAAAGAAGCAGGAATAAACCCAAAACGGACAATAAAACTACAGTCCACGGGGACTCCTGTCTGATCTCGTCTGTCAACCTGTCCATCACCACTGCAAATAGGAAAGGGCTCAGAGCTGATCCTTGATGTAATCTCACCTCCATCTTAAACGCATCCATCACTCCCACCGCAGACTTCACCGCTGCCACACTACCCTTGTACATATCCTGTACCACTCTTACACACTTCTCTGACACTCCCGGCTTGCTCATACAATACCACAACTCCTCTCTAGGCACCCTGTCATATGCTTTCTCCAAGTCCAGAAAGATACAATGCAACTCCTTCTGACCTTCTCTGTACTTCTCCATCAACACTCTCAGAACAAACATTGCATATGTAGTGCTCTTTCCTGGCATGAAACCATACTGCTGGTCACTAACCATCACCTCCCTTCTTAACCTAGCTTCCATTACTCTTTCCCATAACTTCATGCTGTGACTGATAATTTAATCCCTCTGTAGTTACTACAGCTCTGCACATCACCCTTATTCTTAAAAATCGGTACCATAACACTTTTTCTCCATTTCTCAGGCATCCTCTCACTTTCCAAGATTTCATTAAACAATCTGGTTAAAAACTCCACTGCCATTTCACCTAAATAAGAAGTTATGTACCTACCATAACGTTCCATGTTAGTTGTCTTCTCTCGCCTTCTTTCTTGCTTGATGGGTTCGGAGCCGATCCTCGGCTCCGACTCGGCACTTGCTAAGCTCGAGAGTCACTTTTACCAGCTCGAGGCAGCCCCATATCCCATGATGCAAGGTGGTAAGTACCCAGATCTCGTTTGATGACAAAGGGCAATAGCACCAAGCAAAAAACACTTCCCAAAGGAAGAAAGAAAACTTACAGGATGGAAGAAGGACCAGGTCTGAAAGGTCTTCAGCATAACAATTTCTTATAACAAGGTCTGTCCAGGCCAGGGGGAAGGAGGGAGGATCGCAAGAAAGAAGGCGAGAGAAGACAACTAACATGGAACGTTATGGTAGGTACATAACTTCTTAATGTTAAGTTGTCAATCTCGCCTTCATTCTTGCTTGACGGGACCGGCCCCTAGCACCTCTATCCTGGGTGGCTCAATGGAACAGACTCTTGAGGACTGTAGAGCCAAAGCTGGCTCTGTCCCTGGAGGCCAAGTCCAATTTGTAATGGGAAACAAAAGTGTGAGGAGTGGCCCAAGTGGCGCTGCACAAATAGTGTCTAAAGGAAGTCTAGCTTGAAAGGCTGTAGAAGTAGCTAAGCTCCTAGTTGAATGTGCTTTAGGTTTTGAGCACAGCTGTTTTCCCTGAGCAGATAAATTTCAGAGATGACGAAGAAAGCCATCTGGACAAGGTCACTTTAGAAACAGGAAGGCCTTTTTATTATCCGCATAGGACACAAAAGTTGATCAGATTTTCTAAATTTTTTGTTCTGTCCAAATAATATCTAAGTTGACGGTGGACATCAAGATAATGTAGCTTTTGTTCAGCTCTGTCTGAATAGCTTGGGAAAAATACAGGGAGATCAATGGATTGATTCAAATTGGTCTTTGAAGCGACCTTAGGCAGAAAGGTTGGATTAGTTCTCAAAGATACTCTGTCTTTGTGAAAAACCAAATAGGGGGTCGAACCGATAGAGCATGAAGTTCAGACACCCTCCTGGCGATGTAATAGCCACTAGGAATAAAGTTTTCCAAGAAAGAAATTTCAGGGAACAAGAAACAGCTGGCTCGAAGGGGAAGAATCAAGGATGTCAGCACTAAATTTAGATCCCACTGAGGAGGAGGATTCCTGATTGGAGGCTTTAGTAGGAAAATTCCTTTCAAGAAGGCCCTGCAGAGCCTATGGGACATAATATTATGATCTGCTATCCCGACATGAAAGTTGGAGATAGCAGCCAATTGAACTCTGACTGTGGAAGAAGAAGAGCCTGCATGAAAAATCTCTGCTAAGAAGTCCAGGACTGCCTGAACAGGGGCAGTGAAAGGATCAATATTCTTGGCCTTAGCCCAATAAGAAAAACGTTTCCATTTGCTTGTATAAATCCTCCTGGTAGAGGATTTTAACAAAGCTACTATGATGTCTCTAACTGGGTTAGAGATCAAAGGAAGCCTGGCTAAGGAAGGAAGTGGAGCAACCATGCTGTGAGGTTGAGAGAAGGGATAGACCGGTGCAGCTGACCCGATTGGTGAATCAGAAGATCTGGCACTGGGTCCAGATGCCACGGCTGCACCAAAAGGTGATGATGGAGGAACGGGAACCAAACTTGTCGAGGCCAGTAAGGGGCAATGAGAATCAATTTGGCTCTCAAAACGGTAGCTTTCTGGATAACTTGAGGGATCAGAGAAAATGGAGGGAAGGCATAAAGAAGTCCCTGGGGCCAATCCTGGGTCAGAGCGTCTCTGGGGGGATGGCCTGGTAGAGGGAAGAGACAGAAGAAGTCTGGACATTTGCTGTTTTGGGGAGTAGCAAAAAGATCGCAACATGGACGACCCCATTCCAGAAAAATCTCTTCAGCTATAGATTGCTTGAGAGACCACTCGTGAGGCATGAGAATAGCTCTGCTCAATCTGTCCGCTACAATGTTGGTTTTCCCAGGGATATGCGTTGCTACCAGAAACCGATGAGAGGAGATCGCCCATTGCCATAGTCTGAGCGCTTCTCGACACAAGGGGTAGGACTTGGTTCCGCCCTGTTTGTTGATATACCAAACTACAGACATGTTGTCTGTGTGGACTGCAATTGTCCCTACGGGAAGAAAGTCGTTGAGGGCTTGCAACGTTAAAAGCACTGCTCTCATCTCCAGGACATTTATGTGCAGATGGTACTCGAACGGCTGCCACGTCCCATGAACCATCCTGCCCTGATAATGACCCCCACCCGATCAGGGAGGCATCCGTGGTGACAGTGGCTATCGGGGATGGGGTACAAAGTACCTGCCTTGGTGAACCTGAGGAGATGTGATCCACCAAGCAAGATGATCTTTGCAAGTCTGTGTCACCAGAATCTGGTGACGATAGGAAGTTGTTGGTACGACCACTGTGTGAACAGCATCCACTGAAGAAGGCGCATGTAGAATCGAGCCAGGGAAGAAGAGTAATGGCCGCAGCCATGAGGCCTAATACCTTTAGAACCATTCTGGCCTGTACTTTCTTGTTGGCCAGAATGATCCTGACATGACTCTGAATGTCTGAAACTCTTTGATCTGTAAGGGTAGCTGACATCCGAACAGTGTTTAAGTTTGCCTATGAAGGTAATAGACTGGCAGGGCGATAAGGATGACTTTTCAAGTTGATCGAGATGCCCAAATGAGAACAAAGATTTATTGTGTAATCCCTGGCTTGTATAAGCTGATGCCTGGTGGTGGCTGACAGGAGCCAGTCGTCGAGATACGGAAACACCTGGAATCCTTGACATCTCAGGTGAGCCGTGACCACTGCCATGCATTTGGTGAACACTCTGGGGCTGTAGTGAGACCAAAGGGCAGGGCTCTGAACTGGAAATGACTGGACCCCAGCCGAAAGCGGAGAAATCTCCTGGAGCGTCTGTGAATTTTGATGTGATAGTACGCATCCTGAAGATCTATTGAGCACATCCAGTTGTCCTTCTGTAAGAAGGGCAGAATTGACTGAAGAGTGACCATTCGGAATCTTGTCTTCCTCACAGACTTGTTGAGTCTGCTGAGATCCAATATTGGTCTCCAGGCTCCCGTCTTTTTGGGGACCAAAAAGAACCTTGAGTAGATTCCGGCTCTGAATGGTCTGTTGTAACTGGCTGAATGGCTCTTTTTTGCAGCAGTTTTGAGACTTCTAACTCTGCAATTTCCCTTAGACCGGGTGGTACATCTGGAAGGGAATTTGAGGGAAAGGACTTTCCTCGAAAGGAATTATGTAACCCTTGGATATGATCGACTGTACCCATCTGTCTTGAGTGAGGGAATGCCAGGCTTCTGGGTACAGTGATAATCTTCCCCGACTGCCTCCAAGGAGGGACAGCCGGGCAACATCTCAGGGATGCTGAAAGGGCTTGTCAGAGAGAGGCTCTCTGTTTCCCTGGTTTTTTGGACCCCCTCTGCCTCTAGAGCGTCTGTTGTTGTTACCCCTCTGCCTCTAGGGGTAAACTGACCACGTGAATCCGCGTGACTCCTTGGGATTTATGGAACCACATTTTTCCACCTTTCTGTCCTTTGGGGTAAGGTCTAGAAGGGTGGAAAACGGACTCTACAGCAGAAAGAGTCTTGCCGTCCTGCTCGCACCTGGTCAAAGTTTCCTTCACCTGAGGGCCAAACAAAGCTGACCCATCAAAGGGAGAATTCGTGAAGGACGCCTTGAAGGGATCTGCAAAGTCACATAGCCGCATCCAGGCTTGGCGTCTAAGAGCCACACCTGTACCTGCGGCTCTACTCCCTCCATCAGCAGCATATGATATTAGCCGCATGGAGGAGTTTGCAATGGAATTAAGGGTTCCTAGCTGCGAAGCAATTTTTTTTGAGCTCCTGCAGCTGTAGGATCCTGTACTACTTCACCCAGCTCCTTAAGGATATCCCTCTGGAGTCTGGTGAAGTGACATAGGTAATTCAGCGAGCACATAGCAAAGGTCGCTGAGGAAAACATCCGCTTACCGTACCTATCCATGGTCCTAGAGTCCTTATTAGGAGGATGGACGGGTACGGAAGGATCTGCAAGTTCCTTCTTGGTGGCAGCAGCCACCACCATGGCATCAGCGGGGACACCCTTAGTGAGGAATTGCTTGTCACACGGGGCAGTGATAAATTTTGAAGGCCTCCTAGGGACTGGCTCTACAGAGTCAGGAGCTGCCCATGCCTTTCGGGCAATAACCTGCATAAGGGGGTTGAAAGGAGGAGACAACCAGGAGGTGGAGGGCCGAGATCCAAACGCCTCTAGGTATACTGACTCATCCTCAGAGGGATTGTTGGTGGGCCAGTTTCCCCTCTGTTTAAGGAGTTCTAGGATGTCTGAGAAGGAGACATCCTCAGAGGGGGATCTAGGGGATCCCTCTGACTCATCAAAGTCAGTATCTGAAGTGACAGACTCGGGGGAGTCTACATGTTTCCTCTTACAAGTCCTCTTCCTAGGAGGATCTCCCGAAACATCAGGAGAATCCTCGGAAGAGGGGGAAATTCCCAATGGGGAAACCTGAGGCGGAGGATCTCTGGGTCCTGTAGCAAGAGAAGTGGCAGAGATGTCAACAGGCACTATAGAGGGAGGAGCTAAGGGAACAGACTGCTGACTGATACCAGTGGCCAGCACACTCTTCATCACCTCGAATGCTCCCCTCCCAGGCAGGTCCGAGAGAACCTGCTCGAAGAACTAGGAACTCCAGGGACCACCGAAGGGAAGTCTCCGAGGCAGATGTCGGAGCCGAGCTCACCAAGGCCGAGGCTCCAAGGGAAGAGCGGGTTCGGACAAGGGTCCGATGCCACTCACCCCTCGGAGGAGACCATGGAAGCCCGACCACGAATCCCTCTAAGGAAGGTCTCAAGAGGAGATAAGAGTAGAGGCTGAAGGAACAGAAGGGGTATCTGTCCTCCAGCCGTAGCAGTAACCATTCCGAAGACTCCAACTCCAAGCTCTGGGGTAGAGTTGAAGGAGGAACTGTAACGGGTGTGGACCAACAGTCGCCTGTTGAGACGGACTATGTAACATTTGGGCCAGTGCCTGTGACTTAAGTAATCTGCTGACCACTCTCTCTAAGTCATGGTCTGAAAGTCTGGATGACCTTGAAGATCGGCTCCGATGGCTCCGTTCGAAAGGAGAGGTGAAGCCGAGCCGAAAGTATCGGCTCCAAGGAAGGAGACCTCGACCTCTTCCTGGAAGGAGCCATCGGAACCGATGAAACTATAGACCCTGTCGGAGCCGACAACTTATCGGAGCCGACAGGTTCGATGCATCGGCTCCAGACGGAGCCGATACAGCCACAAAAGTAACGGTGTCGGAGCCGATCGGAGCCGACACCGATGCCTGTGCCACATGGTGGTCGGAACCAATCGGAGCCGACACCGAAGTGGTCGATGCAGAATCGGCACCGATAGACATCGGTGCCGAAGGCTTAGTTAAGCCAGAATCGGCTCCAGCCGGAGCCAATCTCGACTCAGAACGAGTCGGAGCCGAGGCCGCAGGCTTTGACACAGAAGCCTGGGCCTTGGAAGATTTGGCAGATTTAGATGGAGCCGACTTAGCCGGAGAGCCCTCCGGCTTAAGAAGGCCCCTAAGAATCAGTTTGTTTCTTCTTTCCTGCAGGACTCTCTGGCTGAAGGAATGACATATAGCACAGGAGTCCTGCAGGTGAAGAGGCCCCAGGCAATACAGGCAAGAAGTGTGACCGTCTGTCAGAGACATCTTCTGACAGCACGAGTCACAGTTCTTAAAACCTGAGACCCTCTCTTTTGACATGGTGAAGACAACACACACACACACCAGTCAAAGAGTTAAATTAAATTAAATATACCAAAAAGGTATAAGTAGACAAACACACACACACCCTAACAGGGGGGGGAAGGGATGGGTAAAGTATGACTAAAAAATAAAAAGAGACAGATAAATTTCTGTCAGAAAATCTTTAAAATTAACTTAAAACTAAAAGTTTAAGGGTTTTTAGTGAAAAGGGGCTAAAATATCAAGTATTTTAATCACTTACCAGGAGCTGGTAAAAGGAGGACCTCCTTTAAGCGGCAAGCGAGATCTGGGTACTTACCGCCTTGCATCATGGGATATGGGGCTGCCTCGAGCTGGTAAAAGTGACTCTCGAGCTTAGCAAGTGCCGAGTCGGAGCCGAGGGATCGGCTCCGAACCCATCAAGCAAGAATGAAGGCGAGATTGACAACTTAACATCACCTCCATGCTTCCACAGGTATGTCATCTGGACCAACAGCCTTTCCATTCTTCATCCTCTTCATAGCTATCCTTACTTCCTCCTTGCTAATCCACTGCACTTCATGATTCACTATCTGCACATCATCCAACCTTCTCTCCCTCTCATTCTCTTCATTCATCAACCCCTCAAAGTACTCTTTCCATCTGCTCAACACACTCTCCTCGCTTGTGAGTATGTTTCCCTCATTATCCTTTATCACCCTTACCTGCTGCACATCTTTACTAGCTCGGTCCCTCTGTCTAGCCAAGGTCCTTTTCTTCCTCCTTAGTGTCCAACCTTTCATACAACTCTTCATATGCCTTATCCTTTGCCACCTCTCTCTCTCTTTGCCACGCACCTCATCTCCTTAAACTCCTGTATACTTTCTTCATCTCTCTCACAATCCCACTTCTTCGCCAACCTCTTTCTCTGTATACTCTCCTGTACTTCCTCATTCCACTACCAGGTCTCCTTGTCCTCCTTCCTCTTTCGAGATGTCACACCAAGCATCTTTCTAGCCATCTGTCTTACTAGCTCTGCTGTAGTTACCCAGGTATTCAGTAACTCTTCACTGCCACCCAGTGCCTGTCTTAACTCTTTCCTGAACTCCACCTGACAATTACCCTTTTTCAATTTCCACCATTTGATCCTTGGTGCTGCCCTCACACTCATCCTCCTCTTCTTGATCACCAATGTCATCCTACAAACCCCCATACTATGCTGCCTAGCTACACTTTCCCCTGCCACCACTTTACAGTCTCCAATCTCCTTCAGACTGGCCCTTCTACATAAGATATAATCCACCTGTGTGCATCTTCCTCCACTCTTGTATGTCACCCTATGCTCCTCCCTCTTGTTAAAATATGTATTCACCACAGCCATATCCATCCTTTTCACAAAATCCACTACCATCTGACCTTCTGCATTCCTTTGCTTAACACCATACCTATCCATCACTTCCTCGTCCCCTATGTTCCCTTCACCAACATCCATTCACCAACATGCCCATTGAAATCTGCTCCAGTCACCAGTCTCTCACCCTTGGGTACAGTCATCACCACTTCATCCAACTCACTCCAAAATTTTTCTTTCTCATCCATCGCACACCCAACTTGTGGAGCATATGCACTAACATTCATCATTACACCATCAATTTCCAGCTTCATAAACATCATTCTATCCAACACTCTTCACCTCCAAAACACTCTTGGCATACTGTTCCTTCAGGATAACACCTACGCCATTTTTCCTCCCATCCACACCATGATAAAACAATTTGAACCCGCCTCCGATACACCTAGCCTTGCTCCCCTTCCATCTGGTCTCTTGCACACACAATATACCAACCTTTCTTCGGTCCATCATAACAGCTAGCTTTCTCCGTATACCAGTCATACTGCCAGCATTCAAAGTTCCGATCCTCACTATCACAGTCCTAGCCTTTACCTGCCTTCGGGCATGCCTTTCCCCTCTTCTCCTCCTTTGGCCAACAGTAGCCCAATTTCCACCAGCACCCTGTTGGCCAACAGTACTAGTGGCAGTCATTGTTAACCCGGACCTCGATCGAACCGGTATGTATATCTGTACTGTTGTCCGCATGTATGATTTGGCAAAACTTTACGCCGGATGCCCTTCCTGACGCAACCCGGGCTTGGTACCGGCACAAAGAAATGCACTGGCTTGTGCATCCCCAGTGGCTGGGTTAAATGCTTGCATCTGTACTTTTAAAAAAAATAACCTGTCTTAACAGCATTTTTGAAAATAACTGCTTGACAAGATTAGGACACAGTGTATGTCTAAGGAGGCAGGACTACATCCTTCAAGACTATATAAACATGGTGTCCACTTGCAATCTTTGCCAGATACATGAGAAATAAACTTATTGACCCAAGTGAGGTGCTTTCCTTTCTTATCATTTCTCTTTCTTGTTATTCTAGATGTGGTGCTTGTACATACTAGTACAGTGTTGATATACTCCATCAGAATTACTTTTAGTTTAACCAGGTCTGTGTGTGCAATTGTTTTACATCTTCCTATAGGTTACTGGAGATCATGTCTGGAGGTTGCAATGATTTTTGCTGAACACTGTAAAACTTTCCCCAGTCAGTGTTTCTTCTTCACTTTTTGTAGCTGATGTTTTTTCCAGGTCCTCTCTATTTCTTTATTCTGGTGTCCAGGCAGTACGCTTAATAGCCTTTTAGTGAAATTTACCCATAAACACAAAAGTCTACTGGCCTTCTCTGAGTTTGTTTTTACACTGGGAGAGCTAGAATTAAGCTGTTACTCAATGTGCAGCCATCTTGGAAGTCTCAAGGCCCTTATCTTGATACTGATGTGTTTGGTTACCTCTTTGGGAGACCAAACCCCCTGAACCCTGCTATTGTTGGATCAAGCTGCCAAGCCAGGTCTGAAGCATACATGTACAGCTTCTGGGGGAAAGAACCAGAAATACGAGTCCCAAAATGACAGAGATCTAATTGATCCACCACAGAAATTCCTTCCTTCCTGAGAATTAGAACTAAGCATGCTTGACAGGCTGGCACAACGGTCAAGGTGTTTACTTTGCAAACACAAGGTTCAGGGTTTGTTTATCAGATGGGGTAACTGGCTAGGCTTCAAATGGCCCACAAGGCAGTTAGCCTAGTACTAATCTATGAACCTATGAACATCATGCAAGGCAGCAGAAGAATCTAGAAGTCTAATGGATGGCAATGTTGAAGCCAATGGTCCCAATATACTACTGCAACTTCCTCATTTATATGGAGTCTGGCAAACAGAATCGCAGGAATAATGGATGTCATTTTCTCACTGAGGTCACTTAAAAGAGGAGAAGGCCCTGAAAGAAGCTTGTCAGAAATGGATCCTTAGCTGAAGGAAAGTAGGCTATCACAAAATTAGAGTGAATCCTGCAGTCCAGGAAAAATGGTCTTTAGAGGGTATCAGAACCAATGTTTTGAGGTGTAAAGTGAACCCTAGACCATTAAACAGATGAATAGTGAACTGCAAGTCCTAATAAGAACAAGAGGTGAAGAAGCCTGAATCAAAAGGTTGTTCGGATAAGGGAATATCTGAATGGTGTTAAGTTTGCAGACACTATAACAGGAGCAAGACATTTGGTAAATACAGTCAGGGCCACAGAAAGACCAAAGGCCAAAGCAGAGAATTGAAATAAAAGTAACACAGAGAATCTTAAAAACTTCCTGAAAAGAACATGAATAGGAATTTGAAGATATACAGCCTTCAAATCCAGGGAGACCCGAAAGGCTTGAAGAAGTGACATGGGAAACAAAGTCTGTAGAGTTAACATCTTGAAGCTGAGAACCAACAGGAAGCAGCTTAGAAAGGAAAGATCTAGGCTAGGTCTACAGGAACCCTTTTTTCCTGGGGACCAGAAACATTCGGGAATAGAAACCATTGCTATATTGGGAGGGTGGAACTGGATGAATACTGCCCTGACTCAAAAGATCCTGAAGGAGTAGAGGAAACAACTTGTCTGTAGGAGGTTAAAGAATGCCTGCAAATGGGGTAGAGACTTCATGACATCTTGTATCACTTTTTTAATAAAGGAAAGAACCCACTTGCCTGTAGTGATCTACTGCCAAACTGGAAAAGACAGAGTCATAGAGGAATCTGGACGAAGGGAAGGAAGACTAAGATAGTCACACGGAAGCAAGTTTTTCAGGATAGGTAGGTTTCGAACCCTAAGAGTCACGTCCTGGTTTATTTGAAACTTTTCTTTTAGAGGGCCATTAAACCTTTTGAGGCTGTCTGTGTTGCCTCCTGACAAAGGAGCCTGCTTTGGAAAGATAATTCCTCCAATATGTTTGCATAAGGGAAAGTAAAATGTCTTTCAAGTTTTGCATCACATTGCCCTTGTCCTGCAAAGCTTTAAATAGGTCAGCCACAGGAGAATCAAACAAATTCTGAGTATACAGTGGGGAATTCAAAAGCTTGGTTTTGACATCCTCAGGAAGGGAGTGAAGTCGAAGCTAAGAATACTTATGAATAATAGACACAGATGCACCTACTCAAGAAGCACCAGTAGCAGCATCATAGCTGCACCTGATATAGTGCTGGCTACCTGAGAAGCAGAACTAAGCATGAATAAATATGAGGACCTATGGCCAGAATAAGGAGCATCATTTGACATCCTAAAGCTTAGAGAGAAGAGATAATGCATACCTTGTTAAGTAAATATGATAGTTAATTGCTCTAAAAACAATATAGCAGAAGTACATGTTTTTGCCACATCTAGCCATGGATCTGGTATGTTTATCATTAAGCAAGGCTTTAGGAGAAGATAGCAATTTGGTGGGTTTGTCTACAGAAAGAGAAATACAAAAGCATCTGAAGACTTCTTATAAAAGAACTTCTGAGCAACAGGAACCTTAAAAAATACTGTCAGAGGTCTTAGGAGCAGGATGTTGAGATTCAATATTGTCAGATGTCTTAGGAGCAGGATGTTGACATTCAAGATTCTGAAAAGTAGAAGCATTCAAAAGATCTTGTTTTGAGTCTCTTATTCTGATGTAAGGTGTGACGATGACAGGAGATACTGAGAACACAGCTGGAATTTTGTAAATAATCACATGTCATTTGTGAGTATCAAACTGATTTATACAAGATGCTTGTGTTACAAATGTATTAGAACTGTATGTCATGTGTATAGCAAACTAATTTGTACATGTTTGTGTTGAAAATGTATTTGTAAAGTGCTTGTGTTTGAAATGTATCAACAATATGCCCTACTGGAGATAACAGAAATGTACATGCACTACTGTAACTGTTTAAATGTATATGTTTTAACAGAGGAAACTGGGAGACAGGAGGTTAACCTCAGCCCAGAAAACTTTAAAATACACCTGATATTAAATCCCTTTACAGGCTAGGTCGTAAATATGCTATCCCACAGGTTTCAATGCAGTTAGACACAAAGTATGTACAAGAAAGCTTTGTGCATTGTCTTTGCGGTGAACTAATTACTAATCTGGAAGCATGGATAGGCTTGCCGCCCCTCCATTTTTTTTCTGGACTATCAGGAAATCCAACTGATTCTCCAGTAGTCCGGAAAACACTGTACAAACTCCGGTATTCTGTTTCAAAAAGGAAACAGACTATCGGAGTTTGTAAATCGGTTGGTTTACTATGCTTTTTTTACAGAAAAGCATAGTAAATCAGCCAAAAGCAGGCGGCAGGAACGAAAAAAGAGGGCGTTCCCATTGAGTGATGCTGTCGTGACATCACAAAATAGGAGGTATGTTGGCGGGAGAGGGGGTTGGAGTGGGCTGGGTTACTGGTGACACGAGGGGCGTGGCTTTGCTCCAGTTTTAGCCGTGAAGCAAGGTGGCAACCCTAAGCATGGAGGTAGGAAATTATTTTACGACTTCCAGCACTTGGCACAGATCTGAACAAAAGCCACTGGGTTTTTTTTTTTTTTTTTTTTTACAGGTAAGTGCTAAATCCTGCCAGCTTCCATCAATGGGGGGGTTTGCATAGGTACAAATCTGTATGCTGATTAACATAACATTTGCATATATGATCATGTAACCCCACCCACTACAACGGAATTGTGGAATATCAACTTTCAAATGCAAACTGAAGAACAGATGACCAAAATATGGCCTCAGAGTCCCCCTACAGTCATTCCAATGCCCTATTACTTGGTTAGTTTGCCCCATTTACCACAAACACTGTAATGTGCATATTGCTTTACTTCTACAATGATTACTTGGATTTCTTTAAAACTTTTATTTTACATTTTATAGTATAAACACCAATAGCCATCTGCTAAACAAAGCCACACAGACTTATAATGAAAATAGACTCAGCATTAAAACTTCTCTGCCCTGGAAACTCACATTCATTGAAACAGCATTGAAACCCACATTCAAAGAAAATGCATCTGGCCAGTGGCGGATAAAGATTGCCTTTGGGCTGTTTTCAAATCATAGGCCCCTTGTACATGAAACATACATGTATTTTTGATGCACCTTCCTGACTGTATTAAATTATATTCCTTGTGTAATATAGCACACTTGTTAGAGCATGTTTTAAATTTATTGTTTTGAACATTTTTCAAGTAAGCAGTGAAACAAAATGCATGAACCAATAATGACAGAACCACCCAATTCAGAACATTTCCATCATAAAAGTCTATTCAAACTTCTACAATCCACCAGTATCAGTAAATATGCACACTTTATGCAGAAGTAAAAGTCATCGAAATAATTCCACATTAAAGAGATCAGTAACTAATGAAGAGGTTGCTGCTAGCAAACAACTTTATATTCCATGTTGCTTCATCTACAAATAAAATCCTTAAGGAGTAAATTGCCTATGTTACATTAAAATATGATATGCTAGGAATATTGCAATAGGGAATGGATGGCAAACTGATAACAGGTTTATAGTTATTGGGTATCTCCACCAAAGAGGACATTCTCAGGGCTGCAGCATCCACCCCCTATAAAAATACAACACAGTACAGTATCAGCAATCTATCTACATACTGTGGGAGTAGAACCCACAGCCTTCTGCATCAAAAGCAATAATTCAACTACCTGTTATGCCAAGTTCATTTGTGTTGTTAGTAGCACAAGCATTACTAAACTTCTCTCCCTCTGAAGAAGTATGCAGCACAAGAAATCTGGAAAGGCCAAAATTTATTGTGGGGGGGGGCAAAGACCCAAAACTAGGGACAAATCTTTAAACATTGCTTGAATAATCTTAGAAAAGTTGCTGGAATAAAATGTTTTGTATTACCATGCCTTTCCTGAGAGATAGGAAGACTGAAACTTAAATGGCTATCATTATTTAGTAAATTCAGTTCTCACTGATTTGCCAGAAAACCACAAATTTTAAGAGGAACAGACAAAAAGTACATTCCAGACATTCTGTAAAACTATCAGTGTTGGTTGTATGGGTAGAGACGTTAGGCTCCTGCTCCTTGTACTTAAGGCTCAGAGCTTGAGTTTTGTTTCACCTAACCAGGGCATATATATATATATATATATATATATATATATATATATATATATATATATATATATATATCCAAAAAGCAATAAACCCAAAGATGGAGAAAAATGGCAGCAGCAATAAATCCACAGAAGTAAATCCACAGGAAAAGATCCACGTAAAACGTTGATAGTGCTGGATAAAACACAAAACTTCCAAAAAACTTGCTGGATAAGACACAAAACTTCCAAAAACTTTTAATACGCAAGCGCTTTCGCGGGTAAACCGCTTCCTCAGACGTTATAAAAACAGGAAAAGCCAGCTGGCTTTTATACACATCATTTCCTGTAGCAGCTTAGATTACACATCATTTCCTGTAGCAGCTTAAAGCAATACGCTCCAAATAATACATGATGTATAAATAAAAATCGCATGAATAAAATCACAATCAATTTAAGATATGTGGCCATATAAAACTAACAGCGAACAATATGGTTATAAAACATCAAGAACTTCAAGAATATCCATTCAAATGCATAAAAACACCCAAGTAATCTTAGCCTATAATAATTGATCATACAATTAATCGAAGTTACACTGACAAGCTACAAAAGAAATACATATAAACTCACTTAAACGGACTAACCCTAGGGGCTAGAATAATGGATCATATAAATGATCCAAGTTGCACTACAAAATAGATACATACAAACTCACTTAAGTGGTCTCGCCTTAAGGGCTGGTTTGAGGGGCACATAGTCATTAAGTCCCAGTCCCCTATGTGCTGCCAGACGCAGAATCCATCGTAATTCTGCCTCCTCAGTGAGATTAACTATATCACCGCCCCTAATACTAACTGATTGAACATATAATACGTGGAACATAAAAATATGGTCAGGTCCTTCCAAAAGTGTGTGTTTAGAAAGTGCGCTATGGGTCTCCTTTCTATTCAAACAGTAATAATGGTCACGAATACGTTCCCTCAAAGACCTATTGGTCTTGCCGACGTAAAACTTGAAACAAACTTGGCAATGGGCAACGTAAACAACATTACGTGTAGAACATGTAGAACTACATCTAATTTCCCATAGCCTACCAGTGTTCGAACTTCTAAAATATCGGGACTCTATATAGGCACATTGCGGGCATGAACCACACTTCTTAGTGCCTCTATCCAAAAAATTTGGAACCAAAATATCATCAGAAGGAGATAAAACAGGAAAGCATAACATTTGTTTCAAAAAAAATATGAAAGGAGCTCATACCTCTCAACCTCTTAGAGTAAGAAATCTGTTCAAAGCCATAAAGAAAGTGGTACAAATAGAGATAATTTTGAAATATTGCTCTTACAAAACTTAGAAAGTTGATAGAACATACTTTGCATTAGCATGAATTTTCTAATGGGTATGAAGTCTAAAACTCATAAGTCTGTCATTATTTTCTAACTTCAGTCTTTAATGATTTGCCACTAATTTGCCACAAATCAACAATTTTGTAAAAAAGGACCAACAATTTAAGGCAGAAATCTGGACATTCTGTGAAAATCTGTACAGTTGAGAGGTATGAAGGAGCTGCCATCAAATAAAATGTGAAAGGAGCTGCCAAATACACACACAGAGCTGCCTTCAAATAAAATATGAAAGGAGGTGCCATCAAATAAAATATGAACCACACACACACTGACAAGTGTAACATTTGAATTAGTAAATCTGTTTAATACACAAACCACTCTGCTCAAAGAAAATAATGAACCTTAGCACATTTCGTAATACACCGGAGTGGAGCTGGCTGCCAATAACAACCCCCTCTGTTTAAAATAAAATAATAAACACACACCATGACATCAGAAACGCTTAGCAGTACATAACATTGCTTAAATAAAATAGCTGCTGCTGCCAATAATGAACCACGCACATTTGAATTATCTGCTTAAATAACGAACCACTCTGGTGCCAATAACCACTCTGCTTAAAATAATATAATAAACAAAGACAGTGCAAGGTTCTATTCTGAATAATGTTCCTACAAGCACATTTCAATAACGAGTGTGGTTAAAGTAAAAAAGATGGCACGTTTCAATAACAAGCGCCATTAAAGTAAATAACAAGTTGGAGTTGGCCAGGCTGTTCACTTAATGCAGGATTATGCAGCACAGTTTACACACCATTAAAGTAAAAGGCAGCCCTTCTCAGTTAACATAATGCAGCACTGATATCTGAATAATATTCCTGCAAGGCAAGTGCCATTAAAGTAAATAAGTTTATGCAGCACAATTTGCGTGCTGTTAAAGTAAAAGACAGCACTTCTCAATAATTAACTTAATGCAGCACAGTTTGTCTTACCGGGAAGGCTGATTTCTGATTCTGAATAATGTTCCTGCAAAAGCCGTAAACGTAAAAAAGACAGCACTTTTTCAATAATAAGTTCCTGCAAGGTGTTAACTTAATGCAGCACAGTTTGTCTTACCGGGAAAGCTGATTTCTGCTGTAGCTGGCTGGTCGTTGCTTCTAAGTGCATTAACATGTGCCCTGGACCCCGTAAAAGTAAAAGACAGCACAGTTTGTCTTAGCTGGAGGAGCCGAGCTGAGCAGTAACCATGGAATTCAAATGTTGCTTTAAGCAGCTGGGGAACTGCATGCACACTATGGCCCGCCAGAATTACATAAACAAAGTTCAGTGAATCCCCCAATTCCAACAGGCTGTTCATGGAGCTGACATCATCGTGCACATATCTGCACATGATGACGTCAGCTGAAAAACAAAAGCATTTAAAAAAAAAAGCCCAGAAATTCGGAAATTAAGGGGTGCCACTTGGGAATTGTGGCACCCCATTATTTGGACCTCAAAACCGATAAAATCTAAGAAATTCGATATGGTTGAGAGGTATGCATGGGAACTAGAAGTCAGATGACCAGATGCAATGTTATTCTACAAGCTATCCTTGAAGTAATATTTAAGATATTACTTTGAGAAGTCTCTTAGTGAGACTGAGTGTTCTGTATTCTGTCTTGGGCCTGCCAACAAGAAGGGCCATTCATCACATCATCTGCCTTGCTCTAATAAGTAAGTTGTTAGGGAACAGTATAATTCTCTTAGATTCAGTCACAAATATAGTGAAGCTTAGTTTAGATATTCTTTTTATTTGTCTGAATTTGTCCTTCAATGTTATTTTAAATACTTCCTGTGGTTTTTGACCTCTTATGTCAATGTTAACAGATATTTAGTATTGTCTTGTTCCTTTATTATTTATTAAGTATATTTATACCTTTCATTGTGGCTGATCTTTGTAGACATATTTAAATTTTGAGAGTATTTGGATATTTATTTGGTGACACAGTGTGGGACACTCCTAATAGCCTTGCTCTTGGTCAAACTATCATTTGTATTAATATTAATTTTATTCAGTATATTAGGTACCCTTGTAAGGGCCTTAAGGTAGCTGGCAGGAGTGTCTGGTGGCAGTGGTAACTGCCTTACAGACTAGGCAGAAGGGGGTATAGACCAGTGCCAGCCTTCCCCAGGTGTGTGTGTGTGTGTGTGTGTGTGTGTGTGTGTGTGTGTCAGCTACTTGTGCAGGGATTCAAAGCACAGGTTGGACATCAAAGGTGCTGGAGGTCTTGGTCTGAACACTAATTTGAGATCTCAACTCTATAGCTGTGCCAGTGGGGAGTCTTATTGGGGATCTGGAGAAAGAAGGGGAAACCAGCCCCAGTGACTGTGTTCCCCATGTGCTCATAAAGGAAATTGTGTCCGATTGTGCTTGATGCACAGAGCTGAATCTGGAGATACTGTGTGTGTACCTGTTATCCTCCCAGGGAATGTTCCCCACTGGTGCCATTGGTGAGGACTGAGGCTCCTTGATTACTGGCCCAGAGGTGAAGGGTCATCACATAAGGCATACTGCCACTGTTGTATATCAGACATCTCAGAACTTTCCCATTTGAAATGTTGCATTATTTTGATTACAGTGACCCAAACAGAAAGATCTGGGGGGGGGGTCAGGGGTAGTAGAAGGGAATCAGGGGAAAGAGAGCCAATCCTCTTCATCAGAAGTCACAGCCAAGAGAAAATGAATCAGGAGTAAGCAAGAGATTCAGAGTCCAGTTTTTCATCTTCTGAAGAATAATCCCTCTGCCTCTTTAAAGGAGTAAAAGGAAGAGGAGCACCAACAGCAGAAGGAACCAGAAAAATTTGAGGGGGCTTCAGAAACATGAAAGCCTTAAACAGACCCTGTGCAAAGTCCTGACATTCTTTTTTGATGGTCTCTTACCAAAGAGGAGATATGCATAGTCTTTCACTTATTTTAATTGAGGATGCCCATACAAACCTTGAAGTGGCAGCGATCTGACAGTTCAATAAAGGAATCGGGTACCTCATCTTGGACAAGGATTTGAGGAACACCTCCCAACCCTTCAGACATAAGCCTAGGTTAATACTTTTTCAGAAGCAGACATCGGAACAGCCACAGAGGACATGCAAGTAGCCTGCTCCATAATGAACTCTGACAGGATTTCTATAGCAGAAGCAGGCATCAGAACTGGATAACTCAAGCTCTTGGCATTGGACACAGTGGAGACATCCAATTTGGGCTGGACAGCTGAGGTCAAAGACTTACGTCTGTGGCTGGACTTCAGGGCAGGAAGACTCCGCTGACCATCATGCATTGAGCAAGGAGATTATGAAACAGGTTTTCAAAGTGAGGAGATGAAGACTGATGGTTGCTAGGGACTAGGGCATTATGGGAAAGGGAGGAGCTCAGGAGTTTCCAGTTATTCACAAGCTAGTAGAAGTGGCCGAGTTGGATACAAGGATCAGATCTGCACCCAAAAGCCGAGAAAGAATGAAAATGAACTACAAAGTTGGAATACTATGGTGAGTACATGACTTCTTTATAAGACTGCAATTAGGATGTGCGATCGTGGGTTAGAGGGATCTCCTCCTTCCTGGGGTATAACTGATATTACTGCCTCCTACCACAAATGTGGTGCCTTTCTCATTTCCAACTGACACCAGTGAATAGGGCTTTCCAAATCTTTGACATTTTACTAGTCCCCCTATTTCAGCTGGAAGCTTTTCACTACCTGCTGTCTTACCCTTATTTTGTTCCATAAGTTCCTGTTCTGACATAGGCTTAACTAGGCTTTCCTTTTCCTCTTCTGTTAACGTCAGTATGTATACTTCCCTCATATTCCTGGAACAATGTTAGCCAATCAGCTGGTTCTGTTTAGAACTGATAAAAAAAAAAGTAAATAAAAACTCAGTAATCCTCTCTATTTCCTCAGAGTCCTTCATTATCTTGTCTGTGACAGGACCCTTCAATTTTGTAACATGTCTGTTTACTTTCTGCTGATACGGTTTCTGTGATAATATTTTCTGCAGAGCTGAAGTACTAACAAAATATTTTTGCTTTGTAGTTAATTTACTTAAGGAGTCTGCTTCGATGTTTGTCTAATCTTCCTTTTAAGTCTTCAGGTTCCTCACTTTCATCCGCAGCGAGCTTCTATTTTCTTCTGGGAAACACTTGCTGTGTACTTTAAATTCTCCTACCCCAACACCATTCCTCCCAGTCTTTCCTTTCCTGTTCTAATACCTTTGCTTGCAACTTCTTTTTAGTTGAATCCCACTTATTCAATATCCCCTTACTTGTGTTTCCCATTCTTTCCTTGTTCTAATGTTTGTCTTTTCTGAGAATTATTTTCCCAGTTACAACCCACTCTCTCATGTCTATAGAGTCATTCCTTATGGCAACTCCTTAGTGTACATTCTACCCCATTCTCCTGTGTCTATAGACTCAATCCCTAGGGTAACTCCTTCGTGTACATTCTACTAACGCATGATCAGAGATTAGTATAGAGTGAGTAATGACATTCTAAATTAAAAATTCATGCTCTTCTGGTAAATCCTATCTAGCCTAGACTTATTCTATTCACTTCCTTACATGAAAGTATGTTGTAATTTCTTCCTCTTTATCCTGCTTATATCAGAGCATGTCATTTACCCTTCAAACCAGCTTCAGGAACTTAACTTCCCTGGCCATTGTCGTTGTCCTGGGCCCCCCATTCACATTACAACTGTCTCTCAGTGCTCAGTGTTCCAGTGGCCCTCCCCAACTGACTCTTTGTTGAAATTATTTTTTCTGTAGTTTGTCTGATTTCCTCTTTTCTACTTCTAGTTGGCAAGTAAATGTTATTAAGTGGTGTTCCTTTAGTTCCCTAATTTCCTTGAAGGATGACCAATCTTCCATGTCCATCTGTTTGTCCTCCATTTCCATATTGACTTCTTATCTCATCAGTATTAACAAATCCCTTTTTCGTCAATCACACGGGTGTAGTAATCCTCTCCATTGTTTCAGTATCTTTTCATTCTCGTCCCTCATTAAATGAGTCCCTTGCAGCATCATTATTCCCAATTTCAGTTTTCTAATATAATTCAAAACTTTTTTTTCTCTATAACTCCATAAACACTTTATTTTAATCGGCATATCCTTCTTTACTATCATTATAATTTTTCCTTAACATATTTTTCTTTTTTTCTGAAGTTCCATGTTACAAATAGATTCCTCTGAAAGACGTTATTCAATTTTTGCAAAAATTTCAAAGTAGATAAAAAATATACAACCTGAGCACCAAGAACTATATACAACCTTACTATGTTATACCTTCCCCCTTCAGTCAAAACTCCCATCTGGTAAGGAGCAGCTGTTCCATTGTTGGTGTTTAGCTCCCATTTTGTACTGAGCACCTGCTTGCCCCATTCAGGTTCTGTAGCTTTCTGTTTGCTCTAGGTCATCTATTACTAGTTTGCTTTTTGGTCTGACCCATTTCCTGGCTGGTATACCACTCAGCCTGATTGGTATACTTGGTGAGCTTCTGTTTCCATCTTAACAAGTTGCTGCTCACCAGGATGACCCAGCAATCACAGGGGGTCTTAGACTCATGAGTCTTACTTATCTGAAATGATCCATTTCCCACTGCGTTACATTCCCTCCATGGCAGAAGACGCCACCCTTTTCCTTCCTATGAAAGCACCAAACAACTAATAATACTGCTATCCCTGAAACAAATGTATTCTCCTAACTGGTCCTTGTATGACTCCTTACTTCAGTAATTAGCTGTCTTTATTTTAAAGCACATCTCTATTTTATGCAGTGTGAAACACATTTATGTATTTGTAATCTTAGGAAGATGTTTCATTTTACCCTGGAACCCTACCCGTTCCCATGTTTCACACCCCCTCCCACCTCTCAAATATTTTTAATTTATAATTTGTGTCAAACACTTAATTCCAATAACCTTTAAATCCTTAAAAAAAAACTGAAACCAAAACCACCACCGGTCCACAGGAAAGGAAATCCAAGGCCAAAAAGAAACACATAGTACTTCATAGTACTTAGAAACCTCTAAAAAAAAACTAAAAAAGGAACTCTTGAATTTTCTGAGAATTGCGGTGACGAAACCGGCGTTAGTGTTTACTTTTGTTAGTTAGTGTGGCAGTGGTGGTGTTGTCCCTTTTTCTGACTTTTGGCAAATAAAACTTTTTTCTGTGGACCGTTGGTGTCAGCGTTTTGGTTTACTGGTTTATTTCGACACCTACCATATTTTTTGAACCTTTAAATCCTGTCTTCCCACCTTCTTTAACACTACAGCTATGTAGCCTGTTACTTTTTTTTTGGCCAGTTCAAAGTTGTTGTTGATGTTGACAACTCACTGTTAGTTTAATTTACAAATGCACCATACTCCATAGTCACTGCTACAGATATACCTCTCCCTCCTTTACTCATATTAATCTATATAAATACAGTTAGTTCCCACTTACTACGTCCCTTCTGACTTGTTATACCTCTTACGTAGATAATGGCTTAGTCCAACTCATTTAAGGGAGCTCTTTTTCCCCTTCTGTTCTCATGTCAAACTAATGTTTATCCATTTGTCTTTGTAGCCTGTTGTTAAGTGTTTTATCCTCCAGGGCCATATGTTTGTCTACTTCAGCCATTTTTGTTTAAACATGGGGAACAGTTTATAGGCCACATTTCCTCTGATCCTTTGCAGACTCTGACTATGACCTGTTGATCCTGCTGTGCTCTTTGCCCTCCATTAGACTACTGCTGGATATGTCCACACCTCTCCAACTCCTCTGTTATTCAGCCTGATTCCAAGAAGGTTTCTGTTCCATGGGGAAGATGATGTTAAGTTGTAGGGTAAAGAAGTGTAAAACGAAGATTTAATCATGAGCATTGTTTAAAATGTGGGATAAATTTGCTTATCTTAATCTGTGCTCCTGTGAAAGTCTTTATCATCATAAATATGCTGTTCCCCCCACTTTAAGACTTTATCCATTTTCCATAATAGCCTGAAAAGTCTCTTTCAGCTAGTAGTTTTGTATTTTTATGACTGCTGGTCATGGACATTTTTGTATAATAAACTGCCTGCAATCTTTTCTGTCTGATCCTGCAGGTACATTTGTCCTCCTCAAGTTCTCCCTTCTTTCATGATCTTCCATTTCCTGTAGTTTCTCCAGAAACTCCTCTTTAGCTGCTTCTAGTTCTGTCAGTCTGGTTTGTGTCATTTGTTCCCCCATTTTTAATGACTATAAGTGAATTGTGTGTGTTTGAGAGTGTTGCCTCCATCTCCTCTATTTTTTTGTCAGTCTTTTTAATATTATCCAACAATTTATCTCCAGTTGTGACCACCTTACAATACAACTTAGCTGTGTTGTCACTTATGTTGGGCATTTCCTTTCCAACCTCATGTTGCGGTCTGTTAACAGCCACGCCCTGCTACTACTTGTCTGCCACTTATGATACAGTCTGATGACCCTGTTTCATTGTGTTTTTATTTCCATCCACCACTGTTTCCCAGTAGCAGCTCAAAGCTTTTGGGTTACTTTCTACAAAATTAAGTACTGATTAAATGACTCTTTGAAAATCAGTTTACTTGCTACCCAGTTGCACCACACCATACAGGAAGTCCAGTACTGTCCGAATTATGGCTTTCTGAACATTTTACAAACACTGAGATAATTAGATGTATGACGGCAACACTTCATGTTATAGTAGTATGTACATTTTCTGTCTTAGGGAAGTCCGGCCTTACATTAAAACAACATAAGAAAAAAATTAAACCTGTGGGAATAAACTCTTAATGCTTATAACTAGATCTAGAAATCTGTCTTCCGAAGATCACTGTTGCAGTATTCCTAACAAGTGATATATCCTGCCAAGGGTAGCAGTACATCCACCACAGTACCAAAGCCTGGTTTCTTCCATGAGTTGTACATTTGCTCTGTGACCCAAGCCTAAAGGTGAGATACATAGGGGATATATGAGAGCCTCAGTTTCTTTACTGCCAGTCCAAATGCAATGCTCAGTCTCTAGTCAGGTGGTTTTATGTTTCTCAGCTGATTACTTAGCCATTTAGGCAGGTAAGAACTCTGTGAGGGACCCTCCCTTTTCTTTGGCTTTAAATGCTTTTATGTACATGTGGTCCAGAGAAAAGAAATGTGATTGTGGAAGACACATTTCCTCTAAGGACTGCATGATGTGTTTGTTTTGCTGTTGTGCAGAGCATAACCAGACGGAGTGTTTGACTTGTCAGTCATTTATCCCTAAGACACAGCTCAGATCTCATTTGTTGCATTAGCGTACAGATGTGGTCACTGTTTTGCTCTCGAGTCCCTAGCGATTTGGGCACTGTGATTGAGTTTCTATTGGTATCTCTCTAATTTCTCTCTTCTATTCCCTTTGTAGCTCCTGTTGCTTCCTCCCTTTTCCCCATTCAACTTTCTAAAGCAGGGGTTTTCAACCTTTTTACACTTGGGGACCGGTGAAAGTAGGAGAATTATTTTGGGGACCACTAAGGAAAAAATAAAAATCGTATAGTATTTGCCTTGGACTGTTCCTCATAAAATATGACATTTCTGGCAAACCTTGGAGGACTAAAGCCACAAAATAATGACAGACACATCATTCAGACAACACACATTGATGGGTGGAAACAGCTGCTCTAGCATGTTTCCAAGTAATACAAGATTTTGGGTCTTGTGTTACAAGTTATTTGTTAAATGCCGAGATCACTGATTCACTCAGGCCTATTTCAGACTTTGTCCAGGTGTGAAAAATAGGCATACATATCATGGTACATATGTATATGATTCACTGGGCAATACAAACATTTACCTTAGAATAACAGGCAAGACAAAAGGGAAGGGTATGCTAATTTTGATGGCTAACCAGTGAATAACGTCACTTGTTGACTAAGTGCTTCACACAGAATGTTGACAATTTACACCGAGCAGTACCAGCAACTGTATAAATAATTACCCAGAGAGAAAATCCTAAAGCCAGAATTTAATCCCTACAAGACAAACACTCTACAGAAAGTTCTACTGAAAAGGTGCCCAGGAAATCATCAAACAGCAGATCAAGACAGAATAACTTCATCAGTTGTAATAAACCCAGAACTAAAAAAAAAAAAACACACCTTACGTTACTAAGCAAAGAGATGCCATACAGCTAAAGCATTTGAGCTCTTTAAATGGATGCTCCATAATGTTTCTTTTACAGTTTTCTATATCTCTGATGTCACCCCCCCCAAAAAAGGCAGATCAAGAAAGAAACTCTAAACATGTACAATTTTCATTTAACAAAAGCAACTGCAAATAAAATGATTCAAGTACATCAGAGATGATTAAACAGAAATAAGAAGTTATGTCTTACCATAACGATCCATGTGAATTGTTCATCTCGCCTTTGTTCTTACACACGGGTTCGGAGCCGATCCTCGGCTCCAAGTCGGCCGCATCACCAGCTCGCATCTTCGAGAAAGCTCGAGGCACAGTAATATCGCATGATTCTCCAGTGCTAACCCTCAGATCTAGTTTGCTATACCAGAAGAATCCCTTTTAGAACTGTGTCTAGAACACTTAAAAACAGATACTACACTGTCTGGAACCCTACTGCCAAGTAGAGGATAAAAGATGCCATTACTAAAGCACAATAAGATGCGAACCATATCTAGAAAAGGCTGAAAAGGAATCTAGTTGAAAAAACATTCTCCCAGACCATAGGACGGGGGATGGAGGGGGGGAATGTAAGAACAAAGGCAAGATGAATTCACATGGATCGTTATGGTAAGACATAAATGTGAAATTGTTCAATCTCACCGTTTGTTCTTACACACGGGTAGCGTCCCTAGCTCCTGGGAGAACATTCCTGAGTTCAGTGGAACCAAACGTCACCCTGTCCCTGCAGCTCTTGTCTAGCTTGTAGTGGGCAATAAAAGTGTGTGGTTTTGCCCAAGTTGCCGCTGCACAAATGGTATCTAAGGGCAAACGAGCGGCATGGGCTGAAGAGGTGGCAATCGCCCTTGTAGAATGAGCTCTGGGTTTGAAAGGGAGTTGCTGTTTCGATTCAGCATATACCAAATTTATGCAATCTGAAAGCCATTTGGATAAGGTAACCTTCGTTACTACCTGTCCTTTTCTTTGGTCAGCATACGAGACAAATAGTTGATCTGACTTTCTGTACTCTTTTGCCCTATGTAAGTAAAATCTTAGTTGTCTGTGAACGTCCAACTTGTGCAATGTGTATTCTAGCTTATTGGAATGATTTTTAAAGAAGGTAGGTAGCTCGATAGATTGATTGATGTTTTGAATTGAACAAACCTTTGGAAGGAAGGACGGATTGGTTCGCAAGGTTACTCTATCTGGATGAAAAATCATGTATGGGGGGCAGATAGATAGAGCCTGTAACTCTGACACTCTCCTGGCGGAAGTGATGGCAACCAGAAAAAGTGTTTTCCACGAAAGAAATTTTAATGGAGTTGTGGCTGCTGGTTCAAATGGGGGCAACATGAGTTGTGATAGCATGAGATTAAGATTCCAAGGGGAAATTGGATTACGAAAGGGGGGACGGAGGTGGAAGGTACCTTTCATGAAGGCTTTGCAAAGCCTGTGGGACATAAGCGAACCATCCTCACGGCCAATATGAAAATTGGATATAGCGACCAGTTGAACCCTTATAGTGGATGTTGATGCTCCTTCTTGAAAAAGTGTGGTGAGGAAATCTAGTACCTTGTGTACTGGAGCCCCGAATGGATCTATACCTTGTTTGGAGGCCCAGTGCACAACAAAGTTCCATTTGCTGATGTATAATTTCCTTGTAGATGATTTGTGAGAAGATACAATAATTTTTTGTACTGCAGGGGATAGTAACTCTGACCTGGCTAAGATAGGAAGTGGAGCAGCCAAGCTGTCAGTTTGAGGGACTTGAGGAAGGTGTGAGGAACTCCCAACGAATGTGTCAACAGATCTGGCACCGGGTCCAGTATCCATGGTTCCTCCACTTGATGAGATTGAAGGAAGGGAAACCAGATTTGTCGAGGCCAGAATGGGGCTATCAGTATTATGGTCCTGTCCAGACGTTTGGCTTTCTGCAAAAAACTTGGGAATTAGTGGAACAGGAGGAAAAGCGTAAAGGAGACCAGGGGGCCAATCGCATACCAGTGCATCCCTGGGGACACCCCCTGGAGGGGGTAACAGGGCAAAGTAGCTTCTGCATTTGGCATTCAATGGGGATGCAAACAGGTCGCAGCAAGACTGGCCCCATCTGCAGAAGATCTCTTCCGCCACTTGAGGTTTGAGGGACCACTCGTGAGGGAACAGGATGGCTCTGCTCAACCTGTCCGCGATAACGTTGGAAGTCCCCGGGATGTGCGTTGCTATCAGAAAGCGTCCAGTGGATTTTGCCCATTGCCAAATTCTGAGGGCCTCTCTGCATAACGGGTAAGATCTGGTTCCCCCTTGCTTGTTTATGTACCAGACCACTGACATGTCTGTCTGAACTGTCACTGTTCCCTGAGGTAAGGACTTGTGAAAGTGTTGCAATGCTAGAAACACGGCCCTCAGCTCTAGAACATTGATGTGCAGATTGTACTCCAAGTTAGACCATTGACCTTGGACTGTTTGTCCCTGAAAGAATCCCCCCCACCCTATCAGGGAAGCGTCCGTGGTTAGAGTTGCTACCGGACTGAGTAAGACAAAGGGTCGTCCTAGTGTTAGCTCTTGACTGTTTATCCACCACAAGAGATCCTTCTTGCAAGAATTCTTGATCAAGATTGAGTGAGACAGTGGAAGTTGTAGATACGACCACTGGGCGAATAGCATCCATTGAAGAATCCTCATGTGCATCCTGCCTAAAGGAACTACTGGAAGGGAGGCTGCCATCAAGCTTAGCACTCTTAATATTTGACGTGCAGGGACTTTTGTTTTGGAGAAGGAGCGAAATTTGATGCCTGAGGTCTGATACTCTTGTTGGGGGGAAGAGTGACTTGAGCCAGGGAAGTGTCTAGCTGTGCTCCTATAAATAAGATACGCTGTGACGGCGATAAGACAGATTTTCCAAAATTCACCGTTATGCCTAGTGAAGAGCAAAGACTGATGGTGTAGTCCCTGGCTTGTAGAAGACGATATTCGGTGGTGGCGGACAGGAGCCAGTCTAGATAAGGAAACACCCGGAATCCGTTTCATCTCAAGTGAGACGCTACTACTGCCATGCATTTGGTGAACACCCTGGGGGCTGAGGTGAGACCAAAGGGCATAGCGCGAAACTGGAAATGACTGGCTCCCAGCCGGAAGCGCAAGTGATCCCTGGACACCCTGGCCATCTTGATATGGTAGTATGCGTCTGAAATCTATAGAGAACATCCAGTCACCCTTTTGTAGAAAAGGGAGGATTGACTGAAGCGTGACCATCTGGAACTTTTCCTTTTTCACAAATGTATTTAACTTGCTGAGGTCTAAAATTGGCCTCCAGTCCCCTGTTTTCTTTGGAACTAAAAAGAACCTTGAGTAAGTTCCGGATCCTATTTGGTCCGCTGGGACTGGTTGGATGACTCTGTTTGAGCAACCTTTCTACCTCTATGGTTGCTTGGTCTTGCAGACTGGGTGGAATGTCTGGGAGTTTTTTGGAGTTGGGTGGCATTTTTATGAAGGGGATGTTGTAGCCTCTGGTAACTATGCTTTTTACCCAGTAATCTGATGTAAGATTTTGCTAGGCCTCAGGGTATAAAGCCAAGCGACCCCCGACTGCCTCCAGAGTAGGACAGCCGGGCCTGCACTCAGGAGTGCTGGGAGGGCTTCCCACAGAAGGTCTCTGTCACCCTGATTTTGCGGACCCCCTCTGCCGGCTGGGTGGCGTCTTCCATTTCTTCCCCCTCCTCTGCCTCTGGAGAGGGTGTCACTTTGGGTGTGCTGAAAAGATCCCTGAGACTTTCGGAACCACATTTTTCCTCCTCGTTGCCCTTTAGGGTAGGGTCTAGATGGGACAGAAAAATGGACCCCTACGGTAGACAGGGTCTTCCCTTCTTGTTCACACCTCGTGAGAGTCTCCTTTACTTTGGGCCCAAACAAGGAGGCACCATAGAAGGGGGCGTTGGCAAAGGAAGACTTAAAAGCTTCCGCAAAGGAGCAAAAGCGCAGCCAGGATTGTCTTCTCAGGGCGATCGCTGAAGCTGCCGCTCTACTCGATCCTTCGGCTGCGTATGAAATCAGCCTCATGGATGAGTTGACTATGGAATTTAGGGTGTTAAGTTGCGCTGTCACTTTTTCAGCGACAGCAGCATCTGTGTGTCTCTGGAGAGTATCTCCTAATTCCTTAATGAGGTCTCTCTGTAAACGCGTGAAATGCGTAAGGTAGTTGAGCGATTGAATGGAAAAAGTTGCCAAACTAAATATGCGCTTCCCATATCTGTCTATTGTCCTAGAATCCTTATTAGGAGGATGGACAGAGGAAGAGGATTCAGACATCCCTTTCTTAGCGGCCGCCGCCACCACCATAGTATCTATGGGAACCCCTTTTGTGAGATAGGCCTTATCTTGGGGAGCCGTCATGTATTTGTTTGGTTTACGGGGGACTGGTTCCACTGTATCAGATGTTTCCCAAGCCCTCTGAGCTATAAGATCCATGAGATCGTCAAAGGGTGGAGTCACCCAGGAGGTAGAAGGTTGAGCCCCAAATGCCTTCAGTAAGACAGATTCATCCGCAGAAGGGGTAAGGTTATGCCAGTCTCCTCTTTGTTTCAGGATTTCCAAAATGTCTGCAAACGAGACATCCTGAGAGGTAGACCGTGGGGACCCTTCTGTTTCATCTAAATCAGTATCAGACGTGAGAGATTCCTGGGGGGAATCTATGTGCCTCCTCTTGCACAGACATTTCCTCGGAACATCCTCAGCGGGAGCTTCTGGGGATGCGAACGAGGAACCTGAGTCGCCCTCTGGGGACTTCTGAGGCAATGGGTCTCGACGCTTGGTAGGAACCGAAGGCACAGAAGCAGAACGCGGGCCTTTTGGGGAAGGAGATGAAGCTACCGATGAAGTATGTGTCTGATCCGACAAGACCTTCCTCATGATGTCAAAGGCACCAGTGCCCCAACCTGAAGATCCAACCCGATCCGGAGAAGGGGTTCGTTTCTCCGGAATCGGAACCACAGGCTCAGACACCGAGGACGGATCCAAACTGATCTGAGCTGAGGTGCCGAGGGGATGAGTCAGAATCGATATATCAGTTTGACTATTCCCCCCCGGATCCCAGGAAAGATTTTCGGCTCCGAGACTCTTCGGCTGATTCCGAAGGAGTTGAGGTCAACTGAGCCGATAGCACTACTGGAGGCTTTAGCACAGAGGGCTCTAGAATCATCGGTTCTTCGACTCCCAACACCGATGACTCGACGGGTCTCGGAGGAGGAAGCGTTAAGGGAACTGGAATAGCTTCGAGTTTCGAAACCAGCTGGGACGAAACCTCGATTAATTTGGACGAAGCCGAGTTCTCCATAAGCTTCTGTACCACTCGGTCCACATCGGAGTCGGAAAGTGGCCTCGAAGAACGGGTCAAAGGGATCGAAGCCGACACCAAGCGAAGGATAGCCGAAGGTGGTACCTCTGATACCGGCTCCAAGACCTGAGCCTCGTGCAGAGATAGTCTCAACACCCAGCAGCGAAGTCATAGGAGCCGGTGTCCGAATCTCAAAAGAGGTGCTCGGAGCCAATGTCTTGGGCTTCGACACTCTTGAAGACTTCGACCCCTTCGAAGACTTTGAAGCCTGTTCAGCCTTGTCCAGGGCCTCCTGAAACTCGGGTTTAAGTAACCCTCTGTCCACCAACTTCCTGCATCTTTCCATCATGACCCTCCCACTAAAGGAATGACAGATGGAACAGTCTTCCTGTAAGTGGAGAGGGCCAAGACAGTAGACGCAGGATGAGTGGTTGTCAGTAATGGACATCTTTTGTCCACACTGACACCTTTTAAAACCACTTTTGGTCTATTCTGACATCTTAGAAAAAATAATCCAAGAAAAAAAACACACACTCTTATAATATATTTTAAATGTAATATATATATAAAAAACTGTAAAACACTCACAGCACACTATGATATATGTATGTATGTATGTATATATGTATATATATATATATATATATATATATATATATATATATATATATATATATATAAAAATATATATATATATATATATATAAAAATATATATATATATCTATATATATATAATTTAAACAAAAGTACACGCTATAGAAAGGTTATATGTTATAGAAAAAAATTGGCCTAAGGCCTTTACTAAAATTTTTAAGTAAAGATTATAAATTTTTACGTAAAAACTAGAATATATAGAAAAAATAGTACTGGCCCGAGCCTCTCGATGTGATCTGCTGCTAGCGGCAAACTAGATCTGAGGGTTAGCACCGGAGGATCATGGGATATTACTGTGCCTCGAGCTTTCTCGAAGATGCGAGCTGGTGATGCGGCCGACTCGGAGCCGTGGATCGGCTCCAGACCCGTGTGTAAGAACAAACGGCGAGATTGAACAATTTCACAACTGGTCTTACACTAACAAGCAAAACATCACAGAAAACGTAACTGATAGCACAAGAGGTAAGTAATTGTTACCACCTTACAAAACACAAATCCAAATACTAGGAGCACAGTCTCATTCACACATAGTAATAAGCCATACCTCCACACACTCAAATGTTTGTTTGTGTATTTCGGCTTTTCCCGGTTAAGGGTCGCCACAGCGGAACTCTGGTCCGCTAATGATTGGTAGTTGATTTTAATGTACCGGCTTGCCAGGCCTGACGCACAACCTTCAACGAAGGTACGCACATTCACGCATGTCTCCACGCAGAAGATGCTCTAGCTGAGAATTGAACCAGACAGCGTCTTCCTGTGAGGCGACAATGCTACCACAGCACCACCACCACGGGTAGTACATAAATAACAGAAGAATGAAATATATTAATGAAATGCATTTCAAGATATGATTAAGAAAGCTACAAACATTACAAAGAATGTTAACTCTAACCCCATTCTTCACTTCACCACACAATATTTCCAATTCTTCAATAATTATAAATCATGCATTTAAATCAACTGGTAGTTTTGAACCCCAGACAAAACACCATCACTTAACAAACAGGATATATCATAAAACTAAAAAAGTACTTAGCAGAAAACAAACTCACTTTATTCTACTCACATGTTTATGTTCTGAGATCCCAGTAGCAATCTTTACAAAACCCGCCTGTCACTCATCTTATTTTCATCAAGAAGATGAATAGGCTTGGGTGTTCGTTTAAGTATTTTATTATGTACAAACACATTATGATGGATAGCAAGAACATTGAACTCAAACAAACTGTCTAATTGACTGACTATAGACATACACGCTTTCACTCTGGCTTCCTACTCAAAATGGCACTCTTGGATGCACGTTCTCACCGACTGGAAAGCTTCTTAAAGGTATATTACACACACTGATCTAAACCGCCCATACAATTTACTTCTTGTAAAGCAGCCGTGGCCCAAAGGCTGACAATAAAGCTGACCTAATTGTCAGGCCTTTTCGTGATAGGTGGCTAGTTCAGCCAATGCATGGGATCATTTCAGACAGGGATTGGCTATTTCCTTCTTTCTGCTTCACTATAACATCATGTAGTGACACAAACAACTAGCCAACTTGTTGCTGCAATCTGTGCTTTGGCTCTTCATATATTTAAATAACCTCAACAGCAACTAGACAGATAATCTTATGCAGGAACTCCTGTAACAAGCAAGGAAGCTATCCACTCATCATCATTCACTTTTTACTGCAGGTACCACATAAGTGGCTCTTACAGTACAGGGGTCCACTTCCTGACACAAGCATACCATCTATATCTACTGCTGCCAAACACAGAGGCAGTCACCATGCTTCTCCAGTTACACCACTAATATCTACTGCTGCCAAACACAGAGGCAGTCACCATGATTCTCTAGTTACACAACTAATATCTACTGTTGCCAAACACAGAGGCAGTCACCATGATTCTCCAGTTACACCACTAATATCTACTGCTGCCAAACACAGAGGCAGTCACCATGCTTCTCCAGTTACACCACTAATATCTACTGCTGCCAAACACAGAGGCAGTCACCATGCTTCTACAGTTACACCACTAATATCTACTGCTGCCAAACAGAGGCAGTCACCATGCTTCTCCAGTTACACCACTAATATCTACTGCTGCCAAACACAGAGGCAGTCACCATGCTTCTCCAGTTGCACCACTAATATCTACTGCTGCCAAACACAGAGGCAGTCACCATGCTTCTCCAGTTGCACCACTAATATCTACTGCTGCCAAACACAGAGGCAGTCACCATGCTTCTACAGTTACACCACTAATATCTACTGCTGCCAAACACAGAGGCAGTCACCATGCTTCTCCAGTTGCACCACTAATATCTACTGCTGCCAAACACAGAGGCAGTCACCATGCTTCTCCAGTTACACCACTAATATCTACTGCTGCCAAACACAGAGGCAGTCACCATGCTTCTCCAGTTACACCACTAATATCTACTGCTGCCAAACACAGAGGCAGTCACCATGCTTCTCCAGTTACACCACTAATATCTACTGCTGCCAAACACAGAGGCAGTCACCATGCTTCTCCAGTTGCACCACTAATATCTACTGCTGCCAAACACAGAGGCAGTCACCATGCTTCTCCAGTTACACCACTAATATCTACTGCTGCCAAACACAGAGGCAGTCACCATGCTTCTCCAGTTGCACCACTAATATCTACTGCTGCCAAACACAGAGGCAGTCACCATGCTTCTCCAGTTGCACCACTAATATCTACTGCTGCCAAACACAGAGGCAGTCACCATGCTTCTCCAGTTGCACCACTAATATCTACTGCTGCCAAACACAGAGGCAGTCACCATGCTTCTCCAGTTGCACCACTAATATCTACTGCTGCCAAACACAGAGGCAGTCACCATGCTTCTCCAGTTGCACCACTAATATCTACTGCTGCCAAACACAGAGGCAGTCACCATGCTTCTCCAGTTGCACCACTAATATCTACTGCTGCCAAACACAGAGGCAGTCACCATGCTTCTCCAGTTGCACCACTAATATCTACTGCTGCCAAACACAGAGGCAGTCACCATGCTTCTCCAGTTGCACCACTAATATCTACTGCTGCCAAACACAGAGGCAGTCACCATGCTTCTCCAGTTACACCACTAATATCTACTGCTGCCAAACACAGAGGCAGTCACCATGCTTCTCCAGTTACACCACTAATATCTACTGCTGCCAAACACAGAGGCAGTCACCATGCTTCTCCAGTTGCACCACTAATATCTACTGCTGCCAAACACAGAGGCAGTCACCATGCTTCTCCAGTTACACCACTAATATCTACTGCTGCCAAACACAGAGGCAGTCACCATGCTTCTCCAGTTGCACCACTAATATCTACTGCTGCCAAACACAGAGGCAGTCACCATGCTTCTCCAGTTACACCACTAATATCTACTGCTGCCAAACACAGAGGCAGTCACCATGCTTCTCCAGTTACACCACTAATATCTACTGCTGCCAAACACAGAGGCAGTCACCATGCTTCTCCAGTTACACCACTAATATCTACTGCTGCCAAACACAGAGGCAGTCACCATGCTTCTCCAGTTACACCACTAATATCTACTGCTGCCAAACACAGAGGCAGTCACCATGCTTCTCCAGTTACACCACTAATATCTACTGCTGCCAAACACAGAGGCAGTCACCATGCTTCTCCAGTTACACCACTAATATCTACTGCTGCCAAACACAGAGGCAGTCACCATGCTTCTCCAGTTACACCACTAATATCTACTGCTGCCAAACACAGAGGCAGTCACCATGCTTCTCCAGTTACACCACTAATATCTACTGCTGCCAAACACAGAGGCAGTCACCATGCTTCTCCAGTTGTACCACTAATATCTACTGCTGCCAAACACAGAGGCAGTCACCATGCTTCTCCAGTTACACCACTAATATCTACTGCTGCCAAACACAGAGGCAGTCACCATGCTTCTCCAGTTACACCACTAATATCTACTGCTGCCAAACACAGAGGCAGTCACCATGCTTCTCCAGTTACACCACTAATATCTACTGCTGCCAAACACAGAGGCAGTCACCATGCTTCTCCAGTTACACCACTAATATCTACTGCTGCCAAACACAGAGGCAGTCACCATGCTTCTCCAGTTACACCACTAATATCTACTGCTGCCAAACACAGAGGCAGTCACCATGCTTCTCCAGTTACACCACTAATATCTACTGCTGCCAAACACAGAGGCAGTCACCATGCTTCTCCAGTTACACCACTAATATCTACTGCTGCCAAACACAGAGGCAGTCACCATGCTTCTCCAGTTACACCACTAATATCTACTGCTGCCAAACACAGAGGCAGTCACCATGCTTCTCCAGTTACACCACTAATATCTACTGCTGCCAAACACAGAGGCAGTCACCATGCTTCTCCAGTTACACCACTAATATCTACTGCTGCCAAACACAGAGGCAGTCACCATGCTTCTCCAGTTACACCACTAATATCTACTGCTGCCAAACACAGAGGCAGTCACCATGCTTCTCCAGTTACACCACTAATATCTACTGCTGCCAAACACAGAGGCAGTCACCATGCTTCTCCAGTTACACCACTAATATCTACTGCTGCCAAACACAGAGGCAGTCACCATGCTTCTCCAGTTACACCACTAATATCTACTGCTGCCAAACACAGAGGCAGTCACCATGCTTCTCCAGTTGTACCACTAATATCTACTGCTGCCAAACACAGAGGCAGTCACCATGCTTCTCCAGTTACACCACTAATATCTACTGCTGCCAAACACAGAGGCAGTCACCATGCTTCTCCAGTTACACCACTAATATCTACTGCTGCCAAACACAGAGGCAGTCACCATGCTTCTCCAGTTACACCACTAATATCTACTGCTGCCAAACACAGAGGCAGTCACCATGCTTCTCCAGTTGCACCACTAATATCTACTGCTGCCAAACACAGAGGCAGTCACCATGCTTCTCCAGTTACACCACTAATATCTACTGCTGCCAAACACAGAGGCAGTCACCATGCTTCTCCAGTTACACCACTAATATCTACTGCTGCCAAACACAGAGGCAGTCACCATGCTTCTCCAGTTACACCACTAATATCTACTGCTGCCAAACACAGAGGCAGTCACCATGCTTCTCCAGTTACACCACTAATATCTACTGCTGCCAAACACAGAGGCAGTCACCATGCTTCTCCAGTTACACCACTAATATCTACTGCTGCCAAACACAGAGGCAGTCACCATGCTTCTCCAGTTACACCACTAATATCTACTGCTGCCAAACACAGAGGCAGTCACCATGCTTCTCCAGTTGCACCACTAATATCTACTGCTGCCAAACACAGAGGCAGTCACCATGCTTCTCCAGTTACACCACTAATATCTACTGCTGCCAAACACAGAGGCAGTCACCATGCTTCTCCAGTTGCACCACTAATATCTACTGCTGCCAAACACAGAGGCAGTCACCATGCTTCTCCAGTTGCACCACTAATATCTACTGCTGCCAAACACAGAGGCAGTCACCATGCTTCTCCAGTTGCACCACTAATATCTACTGCTGCCAAACACAGAGGCAGTCACCATGCTTCTCCAGTTGCACCACTAATATCTACTGCTGCCAAACACAGAGGCAGTCACCATGCTTCTCCAGTTGCACCACTAATATCTACTGCTGCCAAACACAGAGGCAGTCACCATGCTTCTCCAGTTGCACCACTAATATCTACTGCTGCCAAACACAGAGGCAGTCACCATGCTTCTCCAGTTGCACCACTAATATCTACTGCTGCCAAACACAGAGGCAGTCACCATGCTTCTCCAGTTGCACCACTAATATCTACTGCTGCCAAACACAGAGGCAGTCACCATGCTTCTCCAGTTGCACCACTAATATCTACTGCTGCCAAACACAGAGGCAGTCACCATGCTTCTCCAGTTACACCACTAATATCTACTGCTGCCAAACACAGAGGCAGTCACCATGCTTCTCCAGTTACACCACTAATATCTACTGCTGCCAAACACAGAGGCAGTCACCATGCTTCTCCAGTTACACCACTAATATCTACTGCTGCCAAACACAGAGGCAGTCACCATGCTTCTCCAGTTGCACCACTAATATCTACTGCTGCCAAACACAGAGGCAGTCACCATGCTTCTCCAGTTGCACCACTAATATCTACTGCTGCCAAACACAGAGGCAGTCACCATGCTTCTCCAGTTGCACCACTAATATCTACTGCTGCCAAACACAGAGGCAGTCACCATGCTTCTCCAGTTACACCACTAATATCTACTGCTGCCAAACACAGAGGCAGTCACCATGCTTCTCCAGTTGCACCACTAATATCTACTGCTGCCAAACACAGAGGCAGTCACCATGCTTCTCCAGTTGCACCACTAATATCTACTGCTGCCAAACACAGAGGCAGTCACCATGCTTCTCCAGTTGCACCACTAATATCTACTGCTGCCAAACACAGAGGCAGTCACCATGCTTCTCCAGTTGCACCACTAATATCTACTGCTGCCAAACACAGAGGCAGTCACCATGCTTCTCCAGTTGCACCACTAATATCTACTGCTGCCAAACACAGAGGCAGTCACCATGCTTCTCCAGTTGCACCACTAATATCTACTGCTGCCAAACACAGAGGCAGTCACCATGCTTCTCCAGTTGCACCACTAATATCTACTGCTGCCAAACACAGAGGCAGTCACCATGCTTCTCCAGTTGCACCACTAATATCTACTGCTGCCAAACACAGAGGCAGTCACCATGCTTCTCCAGTTACACCACTAATATCTACTGCTGCCAAACACAGAGGCAGTCACCATGCTTCTCCAGTTGCACCACTAATATCTACTGCTGCCAAACACAGAGGCAGTCACCATGCTTCTCCAGTTGCACCACTAATATCTACTGCTGCCAAACACAGAGGCAGTCACCATGCTTCTCCAGTTGCACCACTAATATCTACTGCTGCCAAACACAGAGGCAGTCACCATGCTTCTCCAGTTACACCACTAATATCTACTGCTGCCAAACACAGAGGCAGTCACCATGCTTCTCCAGTTGCACCACTAATATCTACTGCTGCCAAACACAGAGGCAGTCACCATGCTTCTCCAGTTACACCACTAATATCTACTGCTGCCAAACACAGAGGCAGTCACCATGCTTCTCCAGTTGCACCACTAATATCTACTGCTGCCAAACACAGAGGCAGTCACCATGCTTCTCCAGTTGCACCACTAATATCTACTGCTGCCAAACACAGAGGCAGTCACCATGCTTCTCCAGTTACACCACTAATATCTACTGCTGCCAAACACAGAGGCAGTCACCATGCTTCTCCAGTTGCACCACTAATATCTACTGCTGCCAAACACAGAGGCAGTCACCATGCTTCTCCAGTTGCACCACTAATATCTACTGCTGCCAAACACAGAGGCAGTCACCATGCTTCTCCAGTTACACCACTAATATCTACTGCTGCCAAACACAGAGGCAGTCACCATGCTTCTCCAGTTGCACCACTAATATCTACTGCTGCCAAACACAGAGGCAGTCACCATGCTTCTCCAGTTACACCACTAATATCTACTGCTGCCAAACACAGAGGCAGTCACCATGCTTCTCCAGTTGTACCACTAATATCTACTGCTGCCAAACACAGAGGCAGTCACCATGCTTCTCCAGTTACACCACTAATATCTACTGCTGCCAAACACAGAGGCAGTCACCATGCTTCTCCAGTTACACCACTAATATCTACTGCTGCCAAACACAGAGGCAGTCACCATGCTTCTCCAGTTGCACCACTAATATCTACTGCTGCCAAACACAGAGGCAGTCACCATGCTTCTCCAGTTGCACCACTAATATCTACTGCTGCCAAACACAGAGGCAGTCACCATGCTTCTCCAGTTGCACCACTAATATCTACTGCTGCCAAACACAGAGGCAGTCACCATGCTTCTCCAGTTGCACCACTAATATCTACTGCTGCCAAACACAGAGGCAGTCACCATGCTTCTCCAGTTGCACCACTAATATCTACTGCTGCCAAACACAGAGGCAGTCACCATGCTTCTCCAGTTGCACCACTAATATCTACTGCTGCCAAACACAGAGGCAGTCACCATGCTTCTCCAGTTACACCACTAATATCTACTGCTGCCAAACACAGAGGCAGTCACCATGCTTCTCCAGTTACACCACTAATATCTACTGCTGCCAAACACAGAGGCAGTCACCATGCTTCTCCAGTTACACCACTAATATCTACTGCTGCCAAACACAGAGGCAGTCACCATGCTTCTCCAGTTGCACCACTAATATCTACTGCTGCCAAACACAGAGGCAGTCACCATGCTTCTCCAGTTGCACCACTAATATCTACTGCTGCCAAACACAGAGGCAGTCACCATGCTTCTCCAGTTACACCACTAATATCTACTGCTGCCAAACACAGAGGCAGTCACCATGCTTCTCCAGTTACACCACTAATATCTACTGCTGCCAAACACAGAGGCAGTCACCATGCTTCTCCAGTTACACCACTAATATCTACTGCTGCCAAACACAGAGGCAGTCACCATGCTTCTCCAGTTACACCACTAATATCTACTGCTGCCAAACACAGAGGCAGTCACCATGCTTCTCCAGTTGCACCACTAATATCTACTGCTGCCAAACACAGAGGCAGTCACCATGCTTCTCCAGTTGCACCACTAATATCTACTGCTGCCAAACACAGAGGCAGTCACCATGCTTCTCCAGTTGCACCACTAATATCTACTGCTGCCAAACACAGAGGCAGTCACCATGCTTCTCCAGTTACACCACTAATATCTACTGCTGCCAAACACAGAGGCAGTCACCATGCTTCTCCAGTTGCACCACTAATATCTACTGCTGCCAAACACAGAGGCAGTCACCATGCTTCTCCAGTTGCACCACTAATATCTACTGCTGCCAAACACAGAGGCAGTCACCATGCTTCTCCAGTTACACCACTAATATCTACTGCTGCCAAACACAGAGGCAGTCACCATGCTTCTCCAGTTACACCACTAATATCTACTGCTGCCAAACACAGAGGCAGTCACCATGCTTCTCCAGTTGCACCACTAATATCTACTGCTGCCAAACACAGAGGCAGTCACCATGCTTCTCCAGTTGCACCACTAATATCTACTGCTGCCAAACACAGAGGCAGTCACCATGCTTCTCCAGTTACACCACTAATATCTACTGCTGCCAAACACAGAGGCAGTCACCATGCTTCTCCAGTTGCACCACTAATATCTACTGCTGCCAAACACAGAGGCAGTCACCATGCTTCTCCAGTTACACCACTAATATCTACTGCTGCCAAACACAGAGGCAGTCACCATGCTTCTCCAGTTGCACCACTAATATCTACTGCTGCCAAACACAGAGGCAGTCACCATGCTTCTCCAGTTACACCACTAATATCTACTGCTGCCAAACACAGAGGCAGTCACCATGCTTCTCCAGTTGCACCACTAATATCTACTGCTGCCAAACACAGAGGCAGTCACCATGCTTCTCCAGTTGCACCACTAATATCTACTGCTGCCAAACACAGAGGCAGTCACCATGCTTCTCCAGTTACACCACTAATATCTACTGCTGCCAAACACAGAGGCAGTCACCATGCTTCTCCAGTTGCACCACTAATATCTACTGCTGCCAAACACAGAGGCAGTCACCATGCTTCTCCAGTTACACCACTAATATCTACTGCTGCCAAACACAGAGGCAGTCACCATGCTTCTCCAGTTACACCACTAATATCTACTGCTGCCAAACACAGAGGCAGTCACCATGCTTCTCCAGTTACACCACTAATATCTACTGCTGCCAAACACAGAGGCAGTCACCATGCTTCTCCAGTTACACCACTAATATCTACTGCTGCCAAACACAGAGGCAGTCACCATGCTTCTCCAGTTACACCACTAATATCTACTGCTGCCAAACACAGAGGCAGTCACCATGCTTCTCCAGTTACACCACTAATATCTACTGCTGCCAAACACAGAGGCAGTCACCATGCTTCTCCAGTTGCACCACTAATATCTACTGCTGCCAAACACAGAGGCAGTCACCATGCTTCTCCAGTTACACCACTAATATCTACTGCTGCCAAACACAGAGGCAGTCACCATGCTTCTCCAGTTACACCACTAATATCTACTGCTGCCAAACACAGAGGCAGTCACCATGCTTCTCCAGTTACACCACTAATATCTACTGCTGCCAAACACAGAGGCAGTCACCATGCTTCTCCAGTTACACCACTAATATCTACTGCTGCCAAACACAGAGGCAGTCACCATGCTTCTCCAGTTACACCACTAATATCTACTGCTGCCAAACACAGAGGCAGTCACCATGCTTCTCCAGTTACACCACTAATATCTACTGCTGCCAAACACAGAGGCAGTCACCATGCTTCTCCAGTTACACCACTAATATCTACTGCTGCCAAACACAGAGGCAGTCACCATGCTTCTCCAGTTACACCACTAATATCTACTGCTGCCAAACACAGAGGCAGTCACCATGCTTCTCCAGTTACACCACTAATATCTACTGCTGCCAAACACAGAGGCAGTCACCATGCTTCTCCAGTTGCACCACTAATATCTACTGCTGCCAAACACAGAGGCAGTCACCATGCTTCTCCAGTTACACCACTAATATCTACTGCTGCCAAACACAGAGGCAGTCACCATGCTTCTCCAGTTACACCACTAATATCTACTGCTGCCAAACACAGAGGCAGTCACCATGCTTCTCCAGTTACACCACTAATATCTACTGCTGCCAAACACAGAGGCAGTCACCATGCTTCTCCAGTTACACCACTAATATCTACTGCTGCCAAACACAGAGGCAGTCACCATGCTTCTCCAGTTACACCACTAATATCTACTGCTGCCAAACACAGAGGCAGTCACCATGCTTCTCCAGTTGCACCACTAATATCTACTGCTGCCAAACACAGAGGCAGTCACCATGCTTCTCCAGTTACACCACTAATATCTACTGCTGCCAAACACAGAGGCAGTCACCATGCTTCTCCAGTTACACCACTAATATCTACTGCTGCCAAACACAGAGGCAGTCACCATGCTTCTCCAGTTACACCACTAATATCTACTGCTGCCAAACACAGAGGCAGTCACCATGCTTCTCCAGTTACACCACTAATATCTACTGCTGCCAAACACAGAGGCAGTCACCATGCTTCTCCAGTTACACCACTAATATCTACTGCTGCCAAACACAGAGGCAGTCACCATGCTTCTCCAGTTACACCACTAATATCTACTGCTGCCAAACACAGAGGCAGTCACCATGCTTCTCCAGTTACACCACTAATATCTACTGCTGCCAAACACAGAGGCAGTCACCATGCTTCTCCAGTTACACCACTAATATCTACTGCTGCCAAACACAGAGGCAGTCACCATGCTTCTCCAGTTGCACCACTAATATCTACTGCTGCCAAACACAGAGGCAGTCACCATGCTTCTCCAGTTACACCACTAATATCTACTGCTGCCAAACACAGAGGCAGTCACCATGCTTCTCCAGTTACACCACTAATATCTACTGCTGCCAAACACAGAGGCAGTCACCATGCTTCTCCAGTTACACCACTAATATCTACTGCTGCCAAACACAGAGGCAGTCACCATGCTTCTCCAGTTGCACCACTAATATCTACTGCTGCCAAACACAGAGGCAGTCACCATGCTTCTCCAGTTGCACCACTAATATCTACTGCTGCCAAACACAGAGGCAGTCACCATGCTTCTCCAGTTACACCACTAATATCTACTGCTGCCAAACACAGAGGCAGTCACCATGCTTCTCCAGTTACACCACTAATATCTACTGCTGCCAAACACAGAGGCAGTCACCATGCTTCTCCAGTTACACCACTAATATCTACTGCTGCCAAACACAGAGGCAGTCACCATGCTTCTCCAGTTACACCACTAATATCTACTGCTGCCAAACACAGAGGCAGTCACCATGCTTCTCCAGTTGCACCACTAATATCTACTGCTGCCAAACACAGAGGCAGTCACCATGCTTCTCCAGTTACACCACTAATATCTACTGCTGCCAAACACAGAGGCAGTCACCATGCTTCTCCAGTTGTACCACTAATATCTACTGCTGCCAAACACAGAGGCAGTCACCATGCTTCTCCAGTTGCACCACTAATATCTACTGCTGCCAAACACAGAGGCAGTCACCGTGCTTCTCCAGTTACACCACTAATATCTACTGCCTACTGCTGCCAAACACAGAGGCAGTCACCATGCTTCTCCAGTTACACCAGTAATATCTACTGCTGCCAAACACAGAGGCAGTCACCATGCTTCTCCAGTTACACCACTAATATCTACTGCTGCCAAACACAGAGGCAGTCACCATGCTTCTCCAGTTACACCACTAATATCTACTGCTGCCAAACACAGAGGCAGTCACCATGCTTCTCCAGTTACACCACTAATATCTACTGCTGCCAAACACAGAGGCAGTCACCATGCTTCTCCAGTTACACCACTAATATCTACTGCTGCCAAACACAGAGGCAGTCACCATGCTTCTCCAGTTACACCACTAATATCTACTGCTGCCAAACACAGAGGCAGTCACCATGCTTCTCCAGTTACACCACTAATATCTACTGCTGCCAAACACAGAGGCAGTCACCATGCTTCTCCAGTTACACCACTAATATCTACTGCTGCCAAACACAGAGGCAGTCACCATGCTTCTCCAGTTGCACCACTAATATCTACTGCTGCCAAACACAGAGGCAGTCACCATGCTTCTCCAGTTGCACCACTAATATCTACTGCTGCCAAACACAGAGGCAGTCACCATGCTTCTCCAGTTACACCACTAATATCTACTGCTGCCAAACACAGAGGCAGTCACCATGCTTCTCCAGTTACACCACTAATATCTACTGCTGCCAAACACAGAGGCAGTCACCATGCTTCTCCAGTTACACCACTAATATCTACTGCTGCCAAACACAGAGGCAGTCACCATGCTTCTCCAGTTACACCACTAATATCTACTGCTGCCAAACACAGAGGCAGTCACCATGCTTCTCCAGTTACACCACTAATATCTACTGCTGCCAAACACAGAGGCAGTCACCATGCTTCTCCAGTTACACCACTAATATCTACTGCTGCCAAACACAGAGGCAGTCACCATGCTTCTCCAGTTGCACCACTAATATCTACTGCTGCCAAACACAGAGGCAGTCACCATGCTTCTCCAGTTACACCACTAATATCTACTGCTGCCAAACACAGAGGCAGTCACCATGCTTCTCCAGTTACACCACTAATATCTACTGCTGCCAAACACAGAGGCAGTCACCATGCTTCTCCAGTTACACCACTAATATCTACTGCTGCCAAACACAGAGGCAGTCACCATGCTTCTCCAGTTACACCACTAATATCTACTGCTGCCAAACACAGAGGCAGTCACCATGCTTCTCCAGTTACACCACTAATATCTACTGCTGCCAAACACAGAGGCAGTCACCATGCTTCTCCAGTTACACCACTAATATCTACTGCTGCCAAACACAGAGGCAGTCACCATGCTTCTCCAGTTGCACCACTAATATCTACTGCTGCCAAACACAGAGGCAGTCACCATGCTTCTCCAGTTACACCACTAATATCTACTGCTGCCAAACACAGAGGCAGTCACCATGCTTCTCCAGTTACACCACTAATATCTACTGCTGCCAAACACAGAGGCAGTCACCATGCTTCTCCAGTTACACCACTAATATCTACTGCTGCCAAACACAGAGGCAGTCACCATGCTTCTCCAGTTGCACCACTAATATCTACTGCTGCCAAACACAGAGGCAGTCACCATGCTTCTCCAGTTACACCACTAATATCTACTGCTGCCAAACACAGAGGCAGTCACCATGCTTCTCCAGTTACACCACTAATATCTACTGCTGCCAAACACAGAGGCAGTCACCATGCTTCTCCAGTTACACCACTAATATCTACTGCTGCCAAACACAGAGGCAGTCACCATGCTTCTCCAGTTACACCACTAATATCTACTGCTGCCAAACACAGAGGCAGTCACCATGCTTCTCCAGTTACACCACTAATATCTACTGCTGCCAAACACAGAGGCAGTCACCATGCTTCTCCAGTTACACCACTAATATCTACTGCTGCCAAACACAGAGGCAGTCACCATGCTTCTCCAGTTGCACCACTAATATCTACTGCTGCCAAACACAGAGGCAGTCACCATGCTTCTCCAGTTACACCACTAATATCTACTGCTGCCAAACACAGAGGCAGTCACCATGCTTCTCCAGTTACACCACTAATATCTACTGCTGCCAAACACAGAGGCAGTCACCATGCTTCTCCAGTTACACCACTAATATCTACTGCTGCCAAACACAGAGGCAGTCACCATGCTTCTCCAGTTACACCACTAATATCTACTGCTGCCAAACACAGAGGCAGTCACCATGCTTCTCCAGTTACACCACTAATATCTACTGCTGCCAAACACAGAGGCAGTCACCATGCTTCTCCAGTTACACCACTAATATCTACTGCTGCCAAACACAGAGGCAGTCACCATGCTTCTCCAGTTACACCACTAATATCTACTGCTGCCAAACACAGAGGCAGTCACCATGCTTCTCCAGTTACACCACTAATATCTACTGCTGCCAAACACAGAGGCAGTCACCATGCTTCTCCAGTTACACCACTAATATCTACTGCTGCCAAACACAGAGGCAGTCACCATGCTTCTCCAGTTACACCACTAATATCTACTGCTGCCAAACACAGAGGCAGTCACCATGCTTCTCCAGTTACACCACTAATATCTACTGCTGCCAAACACAGAGGCAGTCACCATGCTTCTCCAGTTGCACCACTAATATCTACTGCTGCCAAACACAGAGGCAGTCACCATGCTTCTCCAGTTACACCACTAATATCTACTGCTGCCAAACACAGAGGCAGTCACCATGCTTCTCCAGTTACACCACTAATATCTACTGCTGCCAAACACAGAGGCAGTCACCATGCTTCTCCAGTTACACCACTAATATCTACTGCTGCCAAACACAGAGGCAGTCACCATGCTTCTCCAGTTACACCACTAATATCTACTGCTGCCAAACACAGAGGCAGTCACCATGCTTCTCCAGTTACACCACTAATATCTACTGCTGCCAAACACAGAGGCAGTCACCATGCTTCTCCAGTTACACCACTAATATCTACTGCTGCCAAACACAGAGGCAGTCACCATGCTTCTCCAGTTACACCACTAATATCTACTGCTGCCAAACACAGAGGCAGTCACCATGCTTCTCCAGTTGCACCACTAATATCTACTGCTGCCAAACACAGAGGCAGTCACCATGCTTCTCCAGTTACACCACTAATATCTACTGCTGCCAAACACAGAGGCAGTCACCATGCTTCTCCAGTTACACCACTAATATCTACTGCTGCCAAACACAGAGGCAGTCACCATGCTTCTCCAGTTACACCACTAATATCTACTGCTGCCAAACACAGAGGCAGTCACCATGCTTCTCCAGTTGCACCACTAATATCTACTGCTGCCAAACACAGAGGCAGTCACCATGCTTCTCCAGTTACACCACTAATATCTACTGCTGCCAAACACAGAGGCAGTCACCATGCTTCTCCAGTTGCACCACTAATATCTACTGCTGCCAAACACAGAGGCAGTCACCATGCTTCTCCAGTTACACCACTAATATCTACTGCTGCCAAACACAGAGGCAGTCACCATGCTTCTCCAGTTACACCACTAATATCTACTGCTGCCAAACACAGAGGCAGTCACCATGCTTCTCCAGTTACACCACTAATATCTACTGCTGCCAAACACAGAGGCAGTCACCATGCTTCTCCAGTTACACCACTAATATCTACTGCTGCCAAACACAGAGGCAGTCACCATGCTTCTCCAGTTGCACCACTAATATCTACTGCTGCCAAACACAGAGGCAGTCACCATGCTTCTCCAGTTACACCACTAATATCTACTGCTGCCAAACACAGAGGCAGTCACCATGCTTCTCCAGTTGCACCACTAATATCTACTGCTGCCAAACACAGAGGCAGTCACCATGCTTCTCCAGTTACACCACTAATATCTACTGCTGCCAAACACAGAGGCAGTCACCATGCTTCTCCAGTTACACCACTAATATCTACTGCTGCCAAACACAGAGGCAGTCACCATGCTTCTCCAGTTACACCACTAATATCTACTGCTGCCAAACACAGAGGCAGTCACCATGCTTCTCCAGTTACACCACTAATATCTACTGCTGCCAAACACAGAGGCAGTCACCATGCTTCTCCAGTTGCACCACTAATATCTACTGCTGCCAAACACAGAGGCAGTCACCATGCTTCTCCAGTTACACCACTAATATCTACTGCTGCCAAACACAGAGGCAGTCACCATGCTTCTCCAGTTACACCACTAATATCTACTGCTGCCAAACACAGAGGCAGTCACCATGCTTCTCCAGTTACACCACTAATATCTACTGCTGCCAAACACAGAGGCAGTCACCATGCTTCTCCAGTTACACCACTAATATCTACTGCTGCCAAACACAGAGGCAGTCACCATGCTTCTCCAGTTACACCACTAATATCTACTGCTGCCAAACACAGAGGCAGTCACCATGCTTCTCCAGTTACACCACTAATATCTACTGCTGCCAAACACAGAGGCAGTCACCATGCTTCTCCAGTTACACCACTAATATCTACTGCTGCCAAACACAGAGGCAGTCACCATGCTTCTCCAGTTACACCACTAATATCTACTGCTGCCAAACACAGAGGCAGTCACCATGCTTCTCCAGTTACACCACTAATATCTACTGCTGCCAAACACAGAGGCAGTCACCATGCTTCTCCAGTTACACCACTAATATCTACTGCTGCCAAACACAGAGGCAGTCACCATGCTTCTCCAGTTACACCACTAATATCTACTGCTGCCAAACACAGAGGCAGTCACCATGCTTCTCCAGTTACACCACTAATATCTACTGCTGCCAAACACAGAGGCAGTCACCATGCTTCTCCAGTTACACCACTAATATCTACTGCTGCCAAACACAGAGGCAGTCACCATGCTTCTCCAGTTACACCACTAATATCTACTGCTGCCAAACACAGAGGCAGTCACCATGCTTCTCCAGTTACACCACTAATATCTACTGCTGCCAAACACAGAGGCAGTCACCATGCTTCTCCAGTTGCACCACTAATATCTACTGCTGCCAAACACAGAGGCAGTCACCATGCTTCTCCAGTTACACCACTAATATCTACTGCTGCCAAACACAGAGGCAGTCACCATGCTTCTCCAGTTGCACCACTAATATCTACTGCTGCCAAACACAGAGGCAGTCACCATGCTTCTCCAGTTACACCACTAATATCTACTGCTGCCAAACACAGAGGCAGTCACCATGCTTCTCCAGTTACACCACTAATATCTACTGCTGCCAAACACAGAGGCAGTCACCATGCTTCTCCAGTTACACCACTAATATCTACTGCTGCCAAACACAGAGGCAGTCACCATGCTTCTCCAGTTACACCACTAATATCTACTGCTGCCAAACACAGAGGCAGTCACCATGCTTCTCCAGTTACACCACTAATATCTACTGCTGCCAAACACAGAGGCAGTCACCATGCTTCTCCAGTTACACCACTAATATCTACTGCTGCCAAACACAGAGGCAGTCACCATGCTTCTCCAGTTACACCACTAATATCTACTGCTGCCAAACACAGAGGCAGTCACCATGCTTCTCCAGTTACACCACTAATATCTACTGCTGCCAAACACAGAGGCAGTCACCATGCTTCTCCAGTTACACCACTAATATCTACTGCTGCCAAACACAGAGGCAGTCACCATGCTTCTCCAGTTGTACCACTAATATCTACTGCTGCCAAACACAGAGGCAGTCACCATGCTTCTCCAGTTACACCACTAATATCTACTGCTGCCAAACAAAGAGGCAGTCACCATGCTTCTCCAGTTACAGTACTATCTACTGCTGCCAAACACAGAAGCAGTCACCATGCTTCTCCAGTTACACCACTAATATCTACTGCTGCCAAACACAGAGGCAGTCACCATGCTTCTCCAGTTACACCACTAATATCTACTGCTGCCAAACACAGAGGCAGTCACCATGCTTCTCCAGTTACACCACTAATATCTACTGCTGCCAAACACAGAGGCAGTCACCATGCTTCTCCAGTTACACCACTAATATCTACTGCTGCCAAACACAGAGGCAGTCACCATGCTTCTCCAGTTACACCACTAATATCTACTGCTGCCAAACACAGAGGCAGTCACCATGCTTCTCCAGTTACACCACTAATATCTACTGCTGCCAAACACAGAGGCAGTCACCATGCTTCTCCAGTTACACCACTAATATCTACTGCTGCCAAACACAGAGGCAGTCACCATGCTTCTCCAGTTACACCACTAATATCTACTGCTGCCAAACACAGAGGCAGTCACCATGCTTCTCCAGTTACACCACTAATATCTACTGCTGCCAAACACAGAGGCAGTCACCATGCTTCTCCAGTTACACCACTAATATCTACTGCTGCCAAACACAGAGGCAGTCACCATGCTTCTCCAGTTACACCACTAATATCTACTGCTGCCAAACACAGAGGCAGTCACCATGCTTCTCCAGTTACACCACTAATATCTACTGCTGCCAAACACAGAGGCAGTCACCATGCTTCTCCAGTTACACCACTAATATCTACTGCTGCCAAACACAGAGGCAGTCACCATGCTTCTCCAGTTACACCACTAATATCTACTGCTGCCAAACACAGAGGCAGTCACCATGCTTCTCCAGTTACACCACTAATATCTACTGCTGCCAAACACAGAGGCAGTCACCATGCTTCTCCAGTTACACCACTAATATCTACTGCTGCCAAACACAGAGGCAGTCACCATGCTTCTCCAGTTACACCACTAATATCTACTGCTGCCAAACACAGAGGCAGTCACCATGCTTCTCCAGTTACACCACTAATATCTACTGCTGCCAAACACAGAGGCAGTCACCATGCTTCTCCAGTTACACCACTAATATCTACTGCTGCCAAACACAGAGGCAGTCACCATGCTTCTCCAGTTACACCACTAATATCTACTGCTGCCAAACACAGAGGCAGTCACCATGCTTCTCCAGTTACACCACTAATATCTACTGCTGCCAAACACAGAGGCAGTCACCATGCTTCTCCAGTTACACCACTAATATCTACTGCTGCCAAACACAGAGGCAGTCACCATGCTTCTCCAGTTACACCACTAATATCTACTGCTGCCAAACACAGAGGCAGTCACCATGCTTCTCCAGTTACACCACTAATATCTACTGCTGCCAAACACAGAGGCAGTCACCATGCTTCTCCAGTTGCACCACTAATATCTACTGCTGCCAAACACAGAGGCAGTCACCATGCTTCTCCAGTTACACCACTAATATCTACTGCTGCCAAACACAGAGGCAGTCACCATGCTTCTCCAGTTGCACCACTAATATCTACTGCTGCCAAACACAGAGGCAGTCACCATGCTTCTCCAGTTACACCACTAATATCTACTGCTGCCAAACACAGAGGCAGTCACCATGCTTCTCCAGTTACACCACTAATATCTACTGCTGCCAAACACAGAGGCAGTCACCATGCTTCTCCAGTTACACCACTAATATCTACTGCTGCCAAACACAGAGGCAGTCACCATGCTTCTCCAGTTGCACCACTAATATCTACTGCTGCCAAACACAGAGGCAGTCACCATGCTTCTCCAGTTACACCACTAATATCTACTGCTGCCAAACACAGAGGCAGTCACCATGCTTCTCCAGTTACACCACTAATATCTACTGCTGCCAAACACAGAGGCAGTCACCATGCTTCTCCAGTTGCACCACTAATATCTACTGCTGCCAAACACAGAGGCAGTCACCATGCTTCTCCAGTTACACCACTAATATCTACTGCTGCCAAACACAGAGGCAGTCACCATGCTTCTCCAGTTACACCACTAATATCTACTGCTGCCAAACACAGAGGCAGTCACCATGCTTCTCCAGTTACACCACTAATATCTACTGCTGCCAAACACAGAGGCAGTCACCATGCTTCTCCAGTTACACCACTAATATCTACTGCTGCCAAACACAGAGGCAGTCACCATGCTTCTCCAGTTGCACCACTAATATCTACTGCTGCCAAACACAGAGGCAGTCACCATGCTTCTCCAGTTACACCACTAATATCTACTGCTGCCAAACACAGAGGCAGTCACCATGCTTCTCCAGTTGCACCACTAATATCTACTGCTGCCAAACACAGAGGCAGTCACCATGCTTCTCCAGTTACACCACTAATATCTACTGCTGCCAAACACAGAGGCAGTCACCATGCTTCTCCAGTTGCACCACTAATATCTACTGCTGCCAAACACAGAGGCAGTCACCATGCTTCTCCAGTTACACCACTAATATCTACTGCTGCCAAACACAGAGGCAGTCACCATGCTTCTCCAGTTACACCACTAATATCTACTGCTGCCAAACACAGAGGCAGTCACCATGCTTCTCCAGTTACACCACTAATATCTACTGCTGCCAAACACAGAGGCAGTCACCATGCTTCTCCAGTTACACCACTAATATCTACTGCTGCCAAACACAGAGGCAGTCACCATGCTTCTCCAGTTACACCACTAATATCTACTGCTGCCAAACACAGAGGCAGTCACCATGCTTCTCCAGTTACACCACTAATATCTACTGCTGCCAAACACAGAGGCAGTCACCATGCTTCTCCAGTTACACCACTAATATCTACTGCTGCCAAACACAGAGGCAGTCACCATGCTTCTCCAGTTACACCACTAATATCTACTGCTGCCAAACACAGAGGCAGTCACCATGCTTCTCCAGTTACACCACTAATATCTACTGCTGCCAAACACAGAGGCAGTCACCATGCTTCTCCAGTTACACCACTAATATCTACTGCTGCCAAACACAGAGGCAGTCACCATGCTTCTCCAGTTGCACCACTAATATCTACTGCTGCCAAACACAGAGGCAGTCACCATGCTTCTCCAGTTACACCACTAATATCTACTGCTGCCAAACACAGAGGCAGTCACCATGCTTCTCCAGTTGCACCACTAATATCTACTGCTGCCAAACACAGAGGCAGTCACCATGCTTCTCCAGTTACACCACTAATATCTACTGCTGCCAAACACAGAGGCAGTCACCATGCTTCTCCAGTTACACCACTAATATCTACTGCTGCCAAACACAGAGGCAGTCACCATGCTTCTCCAGTTGCACCACTAATATCTACTGCTGCCAAACACAGAGGCAGTCACCATGCTTCTCCAGTTACACCACTAATATCTACTGCTGCCAAACACAGAGGCAGTCACCATGCTTCTCCAGTTACACCACTAATATCTACTGCTGCCAAACACAGAGGCAGTCACCATGCTTCTCCAGTTACACCACTAATATCTACTGCTGCCAAACACAGAGGCAGTCACCATGCTTCTCCAGTTACACCACTAATATCTACTGCTGCCAAACACAGAGGCAGTCACCATGCTTCTCCAGTTACACCACTAATATCTACTGCTGCCAAACACAGAGGCAGTCACCATGCTTCTCCAGTTACACCACTAATATCTACTGCTGCCAAACACAGAGGCAGTCACCATGCTTCTCCAGTTACACCACTAATATCTACTGCTGCCAAACACAGAGGCAGTCACCATGCTTCTCCAGTTACACCACTAATATCTACTGCTGCCAAACACAGAGGCAGTCACCATGCTTCTCCAGTTACACCACTAATATCTACTGCTGCCAAACACAGAGGCAGTCACCATGCTTCTCCAGTTACACCACTAATATCTACTGCTGCCAAACACAGAGGCAGTCACCATGCTTCTCCAGTTACACCACTAATATCTACTGCTGCCAAACACAGAGGCAGTCACCATGCTTCTCCAGTTACACCACTAATATCTACTGCTGCCAAACACAGAGGCAGTCACCATGCTTCTCCAGTTACACCACTAATATCTACTGCTGCCAAACACAGAGGCAGTCACCATGCTTCTCCAGTTACACCACTAATATCTACTGCTGCCAAACACAGAGGCAGTCACCATGCTTCTCCAGTTACACCACTAATATCTACTGCTGCCAAACACAGAGGCAGTCACCATGCTTCTCCAGTTACACCACTAATATCTACTGCTGCCAAACACAGAGGCAGTCACCATGCTTCTCCAGTTACACCACTAATATCTACTGCTGCCAAACACAGAGGCAGTCACCATGCTTCTCCAGTTACACCACTAATATCTACTGCTGCCAAACACAGAGGCAGTCACCATGCTTCTCCAGTTACACCACTAATATCTACTGCTGCCAAACACAGAGGCAGTCACCATGCTTCTCCAGTTACACCACTAATATCTACTGCTGCCAAACACAGAGGCAGTCACCATGCTTCTCCAGTTACACCACTAATATCTACTGCTGCCAAACACAGAGGCAGTCACCATGCTTCTCCAGTTACACCACTAATATCTACTGCTGCCAAACACAGAGGCAGTCACCATGCTTCTCCAGTTACACCACTAATATCTACTGCTGCCAAACACAGAGGCAGTCACCATGCTTCTCCAGTTACACCACTAATATCTACTGCTGCCAAACACAGAGGCAGTCACCATGCTTCTCCAGTTACACCACTAATATCTACTGCTGCCAAACACAGAGGCAGTCACCATGCTTCTCCAGTTACACCACTAATATCTACTGCTGCCAAACACAGAGGCAGTCACCATGCTTCTCCAGTTACACCACTAATATCTACTGCTGCCAAACACAGAGGCAGTCACCATGCTTCTCCAGTTACACCACTAATATCTACTGCTGCCAAACACAGAGGCAGTCACCATGCTTCTCCAGTTACACCACTAATATCTACTGCTGCCAAACACAGAGGCAGTCACCATGCTTCTCCAGTTACACCACTAATATCTACTGCTGCCAAACACAGAGGCAGTCACCATGCTTCTCCAGTTGCACCACTAATATCTACTGCTGCCAAACACAGAGGCAGTCACCATGCTTCTCCAGTTACACCACTAATATCTACTGCTGCCAAACACAGAGGCAGTCACCATGCTTCTCCAGTTGTACCACTAATATCTACTGCTGCCAAACAGAGGCAGTCACCATGCTTCTCCAGTTACACCACTAATATCTACTGCTGCCAAACACAGAGGCAGTCACCATGCTTCTCCAGTTACACCACTAATATCTACTGCTGCCAAACACAGAGGCAGTCACCATGCTTCTCCAGTTACACCACTAATATCTACTGCTGCCAAACACAGAGGCAGTCACCATGCTTCTCCAGTTACACCACTAATATCTACTGCTGCCAAACACAGAGGCAGTCACCATGCTTCTCCAGTTACACCACTAATATCTACTGCTGCCAAACACAGAGGCAGTCACCATGCTTCTCCAGTTACACCACTAATATCTACTGCTGCCAAACACAGAGGCAGTCACCATGCTTCTCCAGTTACACCACTAATATCTACTGCTGCCAAACACAGAGGCAGTCACCATGCTTCTCCAGTTACACCACTAATATCTACTGCTGCCAAACACAGAGGCAGTCACCATGCTTCTCCAGTTACACCACTAATATCTACTGCTGCCAAACACAGAGGCAGTCACCATGCTTCTCCAGTTACACCACTAATATCTACTGCTGCCAAACACAGAGGCAGTCACCATGCTTCTCCAGTTACACCACTAATATCTACTGCTGCCAAACACAGAGGCAGTCACCATGCTTCTCCAGTTGCACCACTAATATCTACTGCTGCCAAACACAGAGGCAGTCACCATGCTTCTCCAGTTACACCACTAATATCTACTGCTGCCAAACACAGAGGCAGTCACCATGCTTCTCCAGTTACACCACTAATATCTACTGCTGCCAAACACAGAGGCAGTCACCATGCTTCTCCAGTTACACCACTAATATCTACTGCTGCCAAACACAGAGGCAGTCACCATGCTTCTCCAGTTACACCACTAATATCTACTGCTGCCAAACACAGAGGCAGTCACCATGCTTCTCCAGTTACACCACTAATATCTACTGCTGCCAAACACAGAGGCAGTCACCATGCTTCTCCAGTTACACCACTAATATCTACTGCTGCCAAACACAGAGGCAGTCACCATGCTTCTCCAGTTGCACCACTAATATCTACTGCTGCCAAACACAGAGGCAGTCACCATGCTTCTCCAGTTACACCACTAATATCTACTGCTGCCAAACACAGAGGCAGTCACCATGCTTCTCCAGTTACACCACTAATATCTACTGCTGCCAAACACAGAGGCAGTCACCATGCTTCTCCAGTTGCACCACTAATATCTACTGCTGCCAAACACAGAGGCAGTCACCATGCTTCTCCAGTTACACCACTAATATCTACTGCTGCCAAACACAGAGGCAGTCACCATGCTTCTCCAGTTACACCACTAATATCTACTGCTGCCAAACACAGAGGCAGTCACCATGCTTCTCCAGTTACACCACTAATATCTACTGCTGCCAAACACAGAGGCAGTCACCATGCTTCTCCAGTTACACCACTAATATCTACTGCTGCCAAACACAGAGGCAGTCACCATGCTTCTCCAGTTACACCACTAATATCTACTGCTGCCAAACACAGAGGCAGTCACCATGCTTCTCCAGTTACACCACTAATATCTACTGCTGCCAAACACAGAGGCAGTCACCATGCTTCTCCAGTTGCACCACTAATATCTACTGCTGCCAAACACAGAGGCAGTCACCATGCTTCTCCAGTTACACCACTAATATCTACTGCTGCCAAACACAGAGGCAGTCACCATGCTTCTCCAGTTACACCACTAATATCTACTGCTGCCAAACACAGAGGCAGTCACCATGCTTCTCCAGTTACACCACTAATATCTACTGCTGCCAAACACAGAGGCAGTCACCATGCTTCTCCAGTTACACCACTAATATCTACTGCTGCCAAACACAGAGGCAGTCACCATGCTTCTCCAGTTACACCACTAATATCTACTGCTGCCAAACACAGAGGCAGTCACCATGCTTCTCCAGTTGCACCACTAATATCTACTGCTGCCAAACACAGAGGCAGTCACCATGCTTCTCCAGTTGCACCACTAATATCTACTGCTGCCAAACACAGAGGCAGTCACCATGCTTCTCCAGTTGCACCACTAATATCTACTGCTGCCAAACACAGAGGCAGTCACCATGCTTCTCCAGTTACACCACTAATATCTACTGCTGCCAAACACAGAGGCAGTCACCATGCTTCTCCAGTTACACCACTAATATCTACTGCTGCCAAACACAGAGGCAGTCACCATGCTTCTCCAGTTGCACCACTAATATCTACTGCTGCCAAACACAGAGGCAGTCACCATGCTTCTCCAGTTACACCACTAATATCTACTGCTGCCAAACACAGAGGCAGTCACCATGCTTCTCCAGTTACACCACTAATATCTACTGCTGCCAAACACAGAGGCAGTCACCATGCTTCTCCAGTTACACCACTAATATCTACTGCTGCCAAACACAGAGGCAGTCACCATGCTTCTCCAGTTACACCACTAATATCTACTGCTGCCAAACACAGAGGCAGTCACCATGCTTCTCCAGTTGCACCACTAATATCTACTGCTGCCAAACACAGAGGCAGTCACCATGCTTCTCCAGTTGCACCACTAATATCTACTGCTGCCAAACACAGAGGCAGTCACCATGCTTCTCCAGTTGCACCACTAATATCTACTGCTGCCAAACACAGAGGCAGTCACCATGCTTCTCCAGTTGCACCACTAATATCTACTGCTGCCAAACACAGAGGCAGTCACCAACAGAGGCAGTCACCATGCTTCTCCAGTTGCACCACTAATATCTACTGCTGCCAAACACAGAGGCAGTCACCATGCTTCTCCAGTTGCACCACTAATATCTACTGCTGCCAAACACAGAGGCAGTCACCATGCTTCTCCAGTTACACCACTAATATCTACTGCTGCCAAACACAGAGGCAGTCACCATGCTTCTCCAGTTGTACCACTAATATCTACTGCTGCCAAACACAGAGGCAGTCACCATGCTTCTCCAGTTGCACCATCTGTATCTACTGCTGCCAAACACAGAGGCAGTCACCATGCTTCTCCAGTTGCACCACTAATATCTACTGCTGCCAGACACAGAGGCAGTCACCATGCTTCTCCAGTTGTACCACTAATATCTACTGCTGCCAAACACAGAGGCAGTCACCATGCTTCTCCAGTTACACCACTAATATCTACTGCTGCCAAACACAGAGGCAGTCACCGTGCTTCTCCAGTTGCACCACTAATATCTACTGCTGCCAAACACAGAGGCAGTCACCATGCTTCTCCAGTTGCACCACTAATATCTACTGCTGCCAAACACAGAGGTAGCCACCATGCTTCTCCAGTTACACCACTAATATCTACTGCTGCCAGACACAGAGGCAGTCACCATGCTTCTCCAGTTGCACCACTAATATCTACTGCTGCCAAACACAGAGGCAGTTACCATGCCTCTCCAGTTACACCTCTAACATCTACTGCTTCCAAAGACAGAGGCAGTCACTATGCTTCTCCAGTTACACCACTAATATCTACTGCTGCCAAACACAGAGGCAGACACCATGCTCCTCCAGTTGCACCACTAATATCTACTGCTGCCAAACACAGAGGCAGTCACCATGCTTCTCCAATTGCACCGCTACACCGTCTTGTCACTTTCATCTTGACAGCAACAAACTGGGCTTGTTCAAGCACCAATGACAGCCATTTCATCTACATGGTACACTGCTCACTGATCTATGAGCTTCCTCAGAAAACAGAGTTCAATAACTGCTTACAGACCACTCCTCAATGATGCTTTCCCCAAACACCATGAACATTTGCCAGCAGATCATGGTTACAGCAGCCTGCTGTGGGATTTCTCATCCAAATGCTGTATGTGTGTTGCTCCACAGACACCACTAAACTAACACCTGTTATTCCCCAGCATGTCCCCAGTTTTAGACATACATACTTTGTGTACAGTATCTAACTTAGTAAAAAGTCTTACATGTGTAACACACACAATGTGGCCCTTGAAAGATCCCCTACAAGGATATGACATACATACAGAAAGTTATTAACCATTAAAGATCAGTTACTTCCTTTGACACTGCAGAGGATGAGACACAGTCCTGACTGCGTAACAGGCAGTCATCCTCCAAGAACCTAAAGTGACAACAGTAGTGGTTTTCAGATACCATCTAGGAATGAAAGAAGATTTTGAGGAACCAGTTCTACAACACGTTTAGCAAAACGAAAACAAAGTACTGTTGGAATATAAGTGAAGTCAGAGAGAGCAAGATGGTGTGCAGCTCTAAGGGTGGAGTGTCCCAGCATGACAGGTAGTGGCTTGGCTGTGGTACAAGCCAGCAAACAGTGTAGTCATGAGTCGAGGAAGTTGGAGTGCTGTTATCACATGCCAAAGAGGTGCATTCTTTTAGTTGGTAAATAAGTTCTAGCAGTTACAGGGTGAGGGAAGAAATGTTATGGGAGTAGAGTAAGAATGAGGTGCAAAAGTTAAATGATACTTAGGGCTACAAAGAGGCATTTTGTATGTAAAAGGTTTGTTTATGAAAGGCTGCAAATAAACAACTGTTAGTCCATTCCTTAAAACATATTCTACAAGTTAAGCTTACTCTTCCACATAGACAGTTTAGAACAGTCTAAGTGGCAATAACTCTTTCATGGACCAACAGTAAATTTCTGCCAGACTGAACCTAGTTCATGGACCAGCACTTGAAAAACACTGTTCTAAAGTACTTGTGTACTCCTCTTTTACTACTGTTTGTATTTTTCTTACATTTCATACTTCTATAGTACCATTGTTGGTGTATTATTATTTTTATATATATTTTTTATCTCTTTTCTCCTTCCTTATTTTCCTTTCACCTGCAATAATGTCTGAGAAGCCCTCTGGTTTCAAGCAATGTACAGCTTGTGGCCACAAGACTCCCTTGTCAGATGTACGCTTTCCAAATGTGTGTATTGCCTACGCTCATCACACCTTGATGCTAGTTGTGATACAGGTAAGGGTTTTAACCCTAAGGCCCTTATAAATAGAAAAAAAAACAAATAAATACTCAGAGGCATGCTACCCTCTAAATCTATATCTTCATCAACATCTTCTGGGGCTCAAACCCCTAAAAGAACAGAGAAGGATTATAGGAAGCAGTCCCAGGAACCAACCACTTCACTGGCTCCTGGTTCGGAACCTCTTTTGAAACTTTCTAAGACTCTGGATCCGAGCTCATCAGATCTGAAAACAAGAACAGAAAAATCTCCTCAGATCCAATTGTCACTTTTGTCCCCAGATCCAGTTACCTCCAGCCTACCTTCCACCCTTCTTGAAGTGGTCTACGAGGCATCATCATGCAAGACCTTTGTCAACAGCATCTTTAACACATTGCACAGACAGATACAGACTATGATAAAAAGGTGGAAAGTAATTAAAGTAGACTTTGATCAGAAAAATCAAGCAACAAAAATGTTTACTGTTCCATCAATAGTATACATGGGTAAAGGATTTAAATACTCTTGCCACCCCTATAGTGCCTTTTTTAGGCAAACTTCAAAGGACAAAACCACCACCGTAACAGGTACAAGCATGCAAAATCTGAAGGTAATGCTACTCAATGCTAGAAGTCTAAACCTCAAAATGCACTCTCTCGAGGCACTCCTAAAAATGGAGAACATCGATATCTGTGCAGTAACTGAGACCTGGTTCAAGGCTCCAGAGAGCACCCCTGCAATACCAGGCTACAACTCTTACCACACTTTTCGGCCACCAAACCAGGACCGAAACACTAAAGGTGGAGGAGTGTCAATATTCACCAAGGATATTCACACCACCAGGCTAGTTGGCCAACACAATGTGTCTGAAATTCTCCAAGTGCAACTAACACTAGGTAAGACTGCAATCCAAATTGTAGCTTGCTACAGATCCCCCACCATACCCCAAGATTCTCACTACACCTTTTTAAACATACTGGAAAATATTAAGATAGAACCAAACACCCTAATACTGGGTGATTTTAACTACCCTGCCATTAATGGTTAAGGTGTTTGCCTTACAAACACAAGGTACAGGGTTTGAATCTCACAGGGGATAACTGGCTAGGCTTAAAATGGCTCACAAGGGCAGTTAGCCTAGTACTAACCTATGAACCTATGAACCTATTAACTGGGAAAACTACTCATGTCCCAACACCTTTGCGCAACGGTTCTTGGAATTCATAAATTCCAACGCCCTGGATCAACTAATCCATAGTCCCACCAGGGGCTCCAATATCCTAGACCTGGTCATTACCAACATGGCAAATCAATGCTCCATACCTATGGTCACCCCCCCCGTTAGTCAGGTCTGACCATAAGCTAATCACCCTTAACATCCACATCCCACCCCCACCCCCCAGTAAAGAAACCACCATAAAAAACTTCTCCAAACCAACTTCATGCTACTCAAGTCAAGTGACAAACTTCATGACACCCATGCAGACGGGAACTGAAAGTTTAACTGCCGAATCCTACACTAAGGCACTGTATGAGCACATCCACTCATGCATGAATCGTGCCATCCCAAATAGAACCAAAATGCTCTCATCCAAAAAGGAAGCCAATCTGGTGGTCCCCTGTCATAAACAAACTTTACAACAAAGGAAGAAACTTTTGCAGAAAGAGGAAAATCCCAGGATGCAAAATCTCCCTTACTAGCCTCAGTAAGAAACTGAGATGCCTCATAAAATCCTCCAAAGCTAGTTATGAAAATAAAATTGCCAAAGATTCCAAAGACAACCACAAAGCATTCTATAACTATGTCAAGAATCTAAATGGCAATGCTCAGATCTGCTCTGAGCTAAAACAGAATGGCAATAAATATACTGATCCAAAGGATATTGCCAATATCCTGGCAGATCGATTCAGTGCCAACTTCACCCCCCTCTCACCCCCTAAATGGCCCATCTCAATACAGGAAGATTGCCAAATTCCAGTGATAACAGCCACACAGGTACAAAACGCACTATCTAAAGCCAAGAATACAGCATCCATGGGACCAGATGACATCCCGGGCTGTGTACTACATGAACTACAATATGAACTGGCACCTCACCTAAGTGTCATGTTTAATCATAGCCTCACCTCAGGTTTCGTGCCCACTGAGTGGCGCAGAGCTACAGTTATCCCAATCCACAAGGGGGGAGCCACCTTGGATCCCGGAAACTACCGTCCCATCAGTCTGACAAGCCTTATCTGCAAGGCCATGGAGCGTATTATCATGGAACTTATAAACAAAGACATTGGCAACCTTCAAACACTGGACCCCACCCAGTTTGGGTTTGTGAAGGGCCGATCTTGTCTCCTGAACCTGATTGACTTCTTTGAATCAGTCTCCAGAGCCATGGACAAGGGTAAGGTGGTCCACACAGCCTATCTAGACCTTGCTAAGGCCTTTGACACCATCCCCCACTCTGGAATCATAGATAAACTTACTAAGTTGGGTATTAATCCCTATGTCACCCAATGGGTTGCTAAATGGCTTACTGATAGAACCCACACTGTAAAAGTAGCCGACTCCAAATCCAGCTCCAGACAAGTGACAAGTGGAGTACCTCAGGGTTCAGTCCTGGGGCCGCTCTTGTTTGGGATCTACTTCTCTGAAGTACAGGTCAACACTAAGGGACTCTGACTAACAAAGTTTGCAGATGACTGCAAACTGGGAGCCATTATTGAATCCCCAAATGATGTGGATACTCTACAAAAGGGCCTTACAGAAACAGATGCTTGGTGCCAGAGCCATGGGCTCAAGCTCAATGCCAAGAAATGTATTGTTATCCCTTTGGGAAAAACATGTATCCATGAATTACCATATAGGTGGCAGTACACTAAACACAGAAAGTGTGATAAGAGACTTAGGGACACAGGTGGACAGTGGTCTCACCTTCGATAACCACATCGCCACAACAGTCAGGAAATCCTTCTATGTGGCACACCTCATCACGAAGGGCTTTTCATCCAGAAAAAGGAGGTCATTGTCCCACTGTACTCATCCCTCATTAGACCCATTATAGAATACAACGCCCCATTTGGTATGTACCTCTCAAGACATCTGCAACAACTGGAAAGGCCTCAGAAATAACTCACTAAAGAATCACAGGCCTAAAGCAGATGCCCTCGCTGACCGCCTTAAAAACTCCAGCTATACTCTGTCATATCGTCTACTCAGAGGCGATCTCTGCTTAACATACAAGGCCATGTCAAACCCAGAGCTGTTGGACATGCTAAAGAAATCCCAATCCCTCAGAGCTACACGCTCCAGGGATCTAAACCTTGTCATCACAATAAACAAAACATGCTGGAGGGATAGGTTCCTGACCCAGAGACTCCCCAGACTCTGGAATAGATTGCCCATACATGTCAAGCAGAGTGCCTCTTTGGACCTCTTCAAGAGGAACCTTGACGTTTGGATGGGAGAAAGGAAATTCACCCCAGGGATCACGTCAGTCGCCCTGCTAGACAGGGGTCCAGGAAAGTAAATAATGTGGGAAGAAATAGCCAGGGAATTGTTATGGCAAGGCTTGTATAGGCCCTAGGGCTGATAGCCTAGTACCAACCTATGAACCTTGGATTAGTGTAGTTGGAATCAACTTGAAAGGGTAACTTCAAATTACATATGGGGAGGTAATAGGTTACAGGTAAAATGGGAGGTAATGAATAGTTCACGAAAAAAAGGGAGCCTGGAGATCCCAAACTTAACACAATATAATACTACACCCCACCTGAAATTGATTTATCTCTTACAAGATAGCAGCTTTGAATCTATTGAAAGGAAATGTTGGTAAGTTCTGAAGAAACAGACTGGGAAAAAAGAGCAAGTGTATACTTTTTACTGTAAAAGCTCACTCTGACACATATTGCTGTGAGGGAAAGTTTAATTTTTTTATTTTTTTTTGTATTTTGTATTACTTCATTGCCTTTTTCTATTTTGTATACTGTGGTTTATTTTCTTCACACTGTGTTTTATTTGAATTTTGTTTTTAATTGCATATTTAAACTAGGAAAGATACCACAGCTGTGTCTCTTGTGAGTGGTGCTGTTGTGTTTTTAACTCAGTCTTTCTAGTTACCTGCCCTTTATGTTAATTTCACAACATATTTCTTTCCCTCTTCTGTTTCACTGGCTAATTTGAGTAAGCACAAATTCATCATTTTATGAAATCACTCCCCTTCAGCTATTTCGATTTATTGTCCATCCCACTGCTTGAGTGGAGCACAGTGTCAAATGCCTTGGCCACGTCAAGGTAGGCAGTGTGAATGATTTTGCCCTCATCCATTGCTTTGGTGACCTTCTTAAAAAAGTCATCCAGGCTGAGTAGGCATGACCTACCCTTGACAAAACCAAATTGGGTTGGTTCCAGTGTCTGGAGGTTTCCTATGTCAATACTGATCATTTCCATGACAATTCTTTCCATGGCTTTGCATATGAGACTAGTGAGACTTACTGGTCTGTAGTTTCCAAGGTCTGTAGATGGCCCACCTTTGTGCAGAGGGATGACTGTTGCTTTTCTTCATTCATAAGGCAAACAGCCTATTTGGGGGCTACAGTTAACATCAATTCCAAAGGGCCTGACAGGTCATGTTTCATGCTATTTAGAAGGCATCCTGGGATATTGTCTGGGCCCTTTAATGCAGTGTGCTTATCACAGGATCATAGGAGGTTACTAAACTAATGGCCCTAGGGCCCTTATAAGCCTAGCCAAGTTTTAAAGCATTAACCTCTAGTATCACTGCTACAGGAAGACCTAACTCAGCAGCTGTAGCCCCTGTCCAGAAGAAATGCAAGTGAGACCCCTGGGGTGAATTTACAGTTTCCCATCTACTCGTCCAAATTGCACTTAAAAAGAGTCAATGATGGGCTCTGCTTCACCTAAATTGGCAGCTTGTTCCAGAGTAGGGGTAGTATTTGGGAGATTAATCTCTCTCTCCAGCAAGTCCTGCTGATGTCGCATCTCAGGTTAAGATCACTAGAGTGAATGCAACGTGCACCACTGGACTTGTGAATGTGCAGCATTTCCATCAGGGCTAGATCTGAGGTTACCTTACATGTAAGGCAAAGATCTCCCCTAAGCAGTCTGTATGAGGCAGAGTATAGAGACAGGGATTTTAGCCTATGAACATATGACGTGTCGTATGCATTACATTTTCTTTGTAAGGTAACTCTGTGGCTTCTCCAATTGCTGTAGTTGTCTGGTGAGGTATATACCAAAGGAGTCACTGCACTCTGTTATTGGTCTAATAAGAGAAGAGTACAGGTGGGTTATGACCTTTTTCCTGGAGGCAATGCCCTTATCTATGGGCAATGTAAAGGCTCTCCTTACCACTGATGAAACATGGTGATCAGAGTGGTTGCTGTGCACCTGTGTACCCAGCTCTCTTACCACAGATTGAGTACTTAAGGTGTTATTTATGTGGCAATCTGCAGGGACATTCCCTTTGCTAAAGGGAATGATGATACATTTCTTAGAGTTTAATTAGAGTTGATGACTTCGGCACCAGTTGTTGGTTTGTGTAAGACACACCTGTAGGGTGTCAACATCACTTGGTGACTCTGATTGCTCCCAACTTGCAGTCATCTGCAAACTTTATTAGCCACAAGCCCTATATTTTGTCCTATATTTCTGAAAAGTATATACAAACAGTAGGGGCCCCAGCACTGAGCCCTGTGGAACTCCACTGGTCTGCTGGTGGATGAAGAGTCCCCTATTTTAACTGTATGTGTTCTGTCGGTGAGCCACTTTGCTACCCACCTAATGATATACTGGTGTACATTCATTTAGGTAAGTTTGTCTATGATACCTGAATGGGGAATAGTGCTGAAGGCCTTTGCCAAGTCCAAATAGGCCTTATGCGCAGTTTTACCCACATCTAAGGCCTTGGTGACTGTCTCAAAGAAGTCCACCAGGTTCAACAGACATGATCTCCCTTTGATGAAGCCAAACTGGGCTGGTTTGACTTCTGGAGGTCACCTATATTTTTGTTAAGGTCCATGATGATTTTCTCCATGGCTGTTAAGACCTATGGGTCTGTAGTTTCCAGGGTAACTGGATGGACCACCCTTACATATGGGGATGACAGTAGCATTTTTCCAGTCTACAGGGACATATCGGGATTTTAGGCTGTGGTCGAAGAGGGTACCCAGTGGTGCAGCTAGCTCTTGCTTTAAATTATTTAGAATGCAGCCAGGGATGTCGTCTGGTCACATATCGGCTGTGTTTTTCGTTTTAGAGAGGGCATTAAGGACCTGTTCATTTGAGACTGTAGGGGGAGAGCATGTAGAAGGGAGGCCTTGTGGCATATGGGGCAGAGACAAGGGGGAGACATTGTCACTGAACCTATCCACTTGCAGATCTGCAATATCTGCAGGTTCAGTATATGCTGTAACATTTACAAGTTTTGCACAAATCTGGGATTTACCTTTGAGAGTACAGACATAGCCAAAGAATCTCTTTTGGTTACTTTTAACTATATTGGCCAGTTTGGATTTGTAGTCAGCTTTAGACTGCTTTGCTAGGTGTCTTATTTTCCTTATATTGGCCTTAGACAGAGCATTAAGGACCTGCTCCCTAGTGATAGCAGCAGGAGTTGTATTTGATGGTATTTCCTGAGGGAAGGTTGAAGGGGAGAGAGGGGGGTAAAGTTGGAGCTGAATTTGTCAGCCAGTAGGTTTGCTACATCGTCTGGCTCAGTATATCTGGCTACATTTACAATGAGCTCTGCACACACATGTGTACTATCTTTGAGGCTGCGGAGACAGCTAAAGAATGCCTTGTGGCTGTCTTTGGCCTGGAAGGCCAAATTTACCTCAAGTTTGGCTTTGGTAGACTTTGTCCTCTGAGTTGTTTGTTTAGTTTGATAAGAGTACTTTTATCTTGCTAGGTGCTGCATCTCCTAATTTTTGTCATGATTTTCTTCCTTTTGTTATACAGTCTGCTGATGCTGTGATTCTACCATGGTGTCTTGTTTTTTTGAGTTAGTTCTGTACTTCGTTCTGGTGGGTACAGCTGTCTCTATGCAGCTATTAACATGCTTGTAAAGGGTTTCTGTGAACAGTTATGCAAAGGCAGCTGTGTTCTCGAGGTTTTGGGGGGCTTGAAATTTTGCCAGGTTGTCATTTAATAGCAGGAAGTTAGCCTTAGTTCCTGAATATTCCAGGGTTATCTGGGGTTCCATGTTTTATTTTTACTTCAAAGGAGACAATTTTGTGGACTGACCTTGTTACAGAAGACACTACACTAGGGGGGTGTGCAGCACTTTCTTATATTAGTGAGGACCAGATCCAGTATGGTTGCACCCCTGGTTGGTGTACTGACAATCTAGTCTATGGAGTTTGTGTTTACAAAATCCAGGAATCTGTGCCTGTACATTTGGTGTCACATAGGGTTCCCAGTTAGTAGTGGGGTAATTAAAGTCACCCATGAATATGGTATTCAGTTGGATGGTGAGTGCTTCCAATAAGTTTAAATACATGGTATGGGTTTCCTGGGTCATACAGTGGGACCTACAGCTTGCAAGGAAGTGGTATTGGATTCTGTTTATGGTGATTTGAACACGGAGAAGCTCAAGTGCATTGTTCTGTTTGACCAGCCTTGAAGTATATTTATTTTTGTATAAATCGAGACACCTCCACCTTTAGTCCCTGCCTGTGTAGTAGCTGGTCTAAATGTGTGGAATGTACTCCCACTTAACTATATTTATGACCATTGCTATCTGCAGCAAATATGTGAAATTAAAAAACAACCCCCTGTGGTACTATACCAATATAAATACATTATATAACAAGAGAAAAAAACCTGCTTAATTTTTACAGTCTCATTCCACCTACCTTAACAGCACCCTTAAACAAATTAATATAGTGCTTAAGGGAACCATTAGGAAGCTCAAAGCGGAGTGTGAACTTTAAATTGTCTCTGCATCAAAACTACATATCCTTCACCACATCATGAAGTTAAAAAAATACCACCAAACAGTGTTTGAAGCTAGCCTACAATAATACTGCACACACTAATCTTTGCTAACAAATGTAGTGCAAATTTTACTCTGCCTGCAGTTATAGCTTTAGGAACAGATTCTGAGAGAGAGAAAAAAAAGAGTAGGTCTTGTTAGTTCACTGTGCATACAAGTTAGGCCAAGGTTAGCAAGTCCCTGTAGGAACTGTGAGGACCCAGAAGACTCTTGATGAAGTCACCTAGAATGACAGTCTTGTCTTGCTTTACTATCAACATTAACAGGAGGTGTACTAATTAAAAATATTAATGGAAAAGGATGGGGTAGCAGACTGGCCACAAAAACTGCACTTTCTGAATTGGTCTACCCAATTTATGCAGCGAGTCAAAATCACTGAAGTCTTCCTGGACAAAAAGACAGACAGTTATGTTTGCTGACATATGACTAGTACCCTCCCACAGATTCTTCTTCCAGGCCTTGGGCTTGAAATGCAACATAGGAATGGGTTATGGGGTCTTACTGCAACAAAGCTAGGAGATTACCGGTAAGAATACTATAGGGAGTTTATCTGATAGGCTACCAGCAGTAATGAAACACCCTTTGACAGTGTTCTTGTCCGGTGATGAGGAGAAAGCTGAGGACACAGGAGGATCCTGGACAGGGACAGATGTCTCCACAGAGTAGGATTAATAACAAGGGATGTTGGAGGAAAAGGTTTTGTTTTAGAGTGGAGTTTGAAATATTTTGTAGTAAGTTGAAGGTAGAATAAATGACTCCTGCTACAGAAGATAACAAACATTTTAATTTAAATAAATTGCCCGAGGAGATGTTCAAATACTTGAGAAATTTAAATCTCTGAAATTATTTCAGTGCCCATGTCTGCCATAAGACATGCTCATCCAGTTCTAACAAAGGATGCTTCATAAGTTCACAAACTTGCATGGAAACTCCATTAGCATATTCATCCATTTCTTTTTCCGTTTAGTAACAAATGGAATCTATACATCTGCACCACTAGCAGTGTTAGTTTTCATTTTCTAACAGATATACGACTGAAGACTTTATGAATATTATTGCTGTACGCTAATGCATACTTCATCACAGTATATTGTTTATTGTTTGCCACTGCATGCCATTTATCCTCATCTCTCCCTACCTACAGTTTGCTTAGTACTTTACTTCTCTCCAGTTATCCCCCCATTATTGTTACTGTTATTTACGTATTTACCTCCTATCTTCCTCTCACTGCACTCGCCATCCTCCACTTCAAACTTGCACTCTCTCCCCCGATCACACACACAAGGCCTTCTAATACTCCTTGTCCCTTTTTCTTCCTTCCAGTCCTCACTAGCAACTCTCACCTACAGCCACTCACTCATCCTACACTCCCTCCACCTTGTATACCCCAATATTTACAACAATATTTTATTTTGTGTTATCAGTATTCACAGTTTCCTGAGTTCCTTTTTCTTCCTTAATCCTCCTTCTCTCTCTTTTTCTTTTTTGTAGGTTAGCAATGCTGTATACTGCTTCCAAGTCCACTGATAGACCCTGCCTGGAACCTCCTGGAGTCAAGCTCCCCATGTGGTGTCTCCCGGTACATCAGGTGTCAATTTATGTATGTCCTGCCTAATCTGCTAATTGCTGTATTATATGCTACCTGTACTGCTGAAATCTTGCACATCTCCGGACTGTTCCATGTTTTCTCTCCACTCTAACGTGCCCTCTCACTCTCCTATCTACCATCAAGTTCTAACCTGCAAATTGTAAGCTCTGACTGTTGTGCCCTCCTGGTTATCCTATTCTATAGTCTTTACTGTACGCTGCACTCCTCTATCATCCCTGTCCATCCCTTGGTTTTCTGTACTCCTAAGATACTGCCTTCTAATCTTACAGAGCTACTCAGCCTAGTTCCTTCTCTCTGAACCCCTTTCCCCTGTCTCTCCTGCTCTCATATCTGCCATACTTACCTACTTTTTCTGATTGTTTCTTGAGATCTTCTCCATGGGTGCTGCCCCACTCCATTCACCTTCGCTATGCTCTGGCTCACTTCGCTGCCCTCCCCTACTCCCATTCCCACCCACCCCCATATCAATTACATTTATACTACAATCCAAAGTATTCGGCTAGGTTCACTCAGTTCCAATAAAGGCAGCTGACACTAAGTCAGAGCAAATGAGCACGAAAAAATACTGAAAACAAAAATAAAACAGAAACTTTATTCCACGAGATCTCTTGGAATAACTTTGCTTTTTTATTTTTATTTGTATGAATCTCTTGGAATAAAGTTGCTGTTTTATTTTTATGTAATCTCTTGGAATAAAGTTGCTGTTTTATTTTTATGAATCTTTTGGAATAAAGTTGCTGTTTTATTTTATTTTTATGTAATCTTTTGGAATAAAGTTGCTGTTTTATTTTTATGAATCTCTGGGAATAAAGTTGCTGTTTTATTTTTATTTAATCTCTTGGAATAAAGTTGCTGTTTTATTTTCATGAATCTCTTGGAATAAAGTTGTTTTATTTTTATGTAATCTCTTGGAATAAAGTTACTGTTTTATTTTTATGACTCTCTTGGAATAAAGTTGCTGTTTTACTTTTATGTAATCGTTTTGAATAAAGTTGATGTTTTATTTTTATGTAAATCTCTTGGAATAAAATTGCTGTTCTATTTTTATTTTTATATAAATCTCTTGGAAAAAAAGTTGCTGTTTTATTTTTATGTAAATCTCTTGGAATAAAATTGCTGTTTTATTTTTATTTTTTCAGTATTTTTTCATGCTCATTTACCATGACTTAGTGTCAGTCACCTTTAATGGAACCGAGTGAACCTAGCCGAATATTCTGGATTATTAGTGACTATGATTCAGCTTTTCCCAAGTGGTTATACTATACTATCCCTCCCCTACCAGTCTTCTCAACCACTCACAACTCACTTCCTGCCGGTAAACTACGCCCAGCCCCTGTACAGACAAATCTGAAACAACCCCACCCTCCAACCCTTGCAAGCACTACTTACTGCATAACTTACCTAGTTAGCTCCACCTCACTCACCAACTTATTTACATACAACACACTATGCAATGTCTTCTCTATGCCACAACTATTCTCCTATTCCTCTCTGCCATAACATCTTTTATCACTCCTACCTTTCCTAACCTGACACCTGTTCCCCCACCTCCTGCACCTATGACAATATACAAACAACTTCCCCATCTTTATCTCATCATCTCTCTCTAACTTCACTCCCTCCTGCCTCCACAAACTAAATATATTTCAGACCCTTTCATACTCCCCCAAACCCAAAACTAAACTCTGCAACCTTATATTACACTATTCTACACTCTCCCTTCTCACAAATAGCTTACTATGCTCTGGTGACATCCACTCCAATCCTGGTCCCTCTCCCTCTCCACTATCTGATGTCACTAAATTCTCCCTATTCCTCCTTCACTACTCACTCTCTCAGCCAGACCCAATGCTAATAACAAAAACACACCCATACATAAACAACTATTTACTCCATTAATATACAACGCCTAACCAATAAAATAACTGAACTTCACTCCTGGATAGCCCAAACCACCCCTCACATACTTTCTTTATCTGAAACTTGGCTCAAACGTCATATCACTAATAAAAAACTGTTATCACCTGGCTATCATATATACCGATTTGACAGAACCCTTAAGAAGGGGGGTGGTGTAGCCATCCTCTATACAAATAGCCTAAATCTATCACCGGTGACGATCCCTATCCCTGACATCCACCCTGCTGAACTTATTATCCTAAATTGTCATCTAAACCCACACAAGAAATTTGCCATCGCTTCCATCTATATCCCCCTGGACTTAATATTTCCATCCTAGAAAACATACTATCCTGGTTTAGCCACAACTTACACAATGAAACTCTAATCCTTGGAGATGTCAATATTGACTGGTCCAAACTTACAACTGACTCTCCACAACTCGGCATCAACCTCCATAGCTTCCATCAATTGATGATATCCCCCACCCACTTCTCAAAAAAACTATCCTCCAGCTCAACAATTGAATGGATCCTTAGTAACTCCCCTTACCTCTACCAAAACCCCTCTACCTTACCCGACTCGCTAAGTGATCATCCCCCCATATATATCCACAGACGCTCTACCCACTCACACAAAGACCACCAGTACAGAGATTGTCACAAGCTCTCTAACTTTAATCTCTCCCTATTCAGCTCCATATTATCCAGTTTTGACTGATCCATCCTGAGACTACCCCCATTCAATGATGCAGTAAATTAATTCAACAGCATTTTTCTGAATACCCTGAACTCTCTTGCTCGGTCCAGAAAAATTAGAATCAAAACAAATCAAGCTCCCTGGCTCTATTAAGGACACCAGATCCCTTATGCATAAAAGAGATAGCACCTGGAAAGCCTGGCATAAAACAAACGAACATCTCCTGCAAAATCTAGCAAAGAAACTAATTAATAAGGATAAAAAGACATAACTCTGCTCAACTAGGCAACAATACAACCCCCCGTAAGTTCTAGGCTACTCTGAACAAAATCCTCTCCCCTGGTAGCCCTTCAAATCCCTCACCTTACCCTAATAAATCTCCTCAGGAAACCACTACTCTCCTCAACAAGTACTTCATCGAAACAGTCCAAAATCTCACACACCAGCTCCAACACAAATCCACCAACCCCATCTGACCCTCATAACAAACATCTCTTCTCCTTTCAACCTGTCTCCACCCCCTATATTAAATCACTTCTCCTAAAACCTAAACCCTGCTCTCCCTCCTCTGATAATCTCCCTCCATCTTTCCTCAAACTTGCTGCTGACTCTATAGCATATCCTGTATCTAGTCTCGTCAACAGATCAATCCAAGAAGCTACAGTTCCATCTATCTGGAAATCTTTCTTCACTATCCCCTCCATAAAGGAGGCAATTCTACTGACCCATCTAACTACCGACCTATTGCCATCCTATCTCCCCTATCTAAGATACTTGAAAAATGTATTCATTCACAGCTACTTGACTACCTCCTCCAGCAAAACCTTCTCACTCCCACACAACACGGTTTCCGGCATAATTATAGTACATCTACTGCCCTCCTATCTTTCACCCTCACCATAGCCAATGCTCGTGACAATAATCTTCTCATATCCTGTCTGTTCCTTGACCTTTCCAAAGCTTTCAACACAGTCTCTCACTCCATTCTCCTTAGCTTTCGACACCGTCTCTCACTCCATTCTCCTTGCTAAACCTGCACACCTTAATCTGCCAACTCCCTTTCTTGGTTCTCCAACTCCCTCTCTTGTAGACAACAATCTGTCAAATGGATCTCTTCCTGGTTTTCCTATATTTCAGTCCCTACTGGAATCCCACAAGGCTCCATCTTAGGTCCCCTATTATTTAATATTTTTATAAATGAACTCCACATATCTTGTAAAAAAATCGTCCCTCATCCAATATGCGGACGTCTCAATGCTCATTTCCGTCTCCAGCAATATCTCTGAACTACATAGCCTCACCCAACGCTCCTTTCTTACCACTGAAAAATGGTAGTCAGACAATCAACTCACCCTCAACCCCAAAAAGACTAAGCTATTGCTACCTCGTACTCTCACCCATCATAAATCCACTTTTACTATCACTTCTTCCAACAACACAGTCATTCAGCCTGAACCTCAAACTAAACTCTTAGGTGTCATTATAGATGACGATCTCAAATTTAATCTACACTTGTTCCAAAGTATAAAAAAAACGCCAGAAACTAGGCCTGCTATATCGTAATAAACAATTTCTAACTCCAAATGCTAGACTCTCCCTAGCTCAGGCATTCCTCCTATCCCCACTTCTTTATGGTGCCCCAATAACCAATATTCAGGTCACAACCTTGACTAAACTGCAACAAACGTATCATAAAATTGCTAGATTAATTACATTTCACATCACTACTTTGCCCTAAACTCCCTGCAATGGCTTGAATTCCCACAATTACTGTTAGTATCACAATTTCAAATTTTACACTATTTTATACAGACCATCTTCCTGTCCAGCTCTCTCATCACTTGTATCCACCTACTCACCATCTCGGCCCCTTCACACTTCAAACCAGCAACTTCTGGTGGTCTACCAACCAAAGAGAAGTGTGGGCAAATTACTTTATAAAGGCTCAGTAGCCCAGTCTTGGAACAAACTTCCCCTAGAAGTATGTTCTAGTATATATCCATCTCACTCTAAAAAGGAACTTAAACTTCATCTGCTCAATACCAAAACTTGCCCTTGCCATAACCACACCTAACCCCCCATACAGAGTACATAGCTCTCTGCCCTTCTAACATACCCTTGCCATAACCACACCTAACCCCCCATACAGAATACATAGTTCTCTGCCCTTCTACCCAGACATTAAATAGCAGCTTACCTAATCTCTCAAACCATATTACAAAAACTTTTCTAAATTAAACACTATTCTTTTACCACTATAGTTAGTCACACACAGCTTTGCATTATGCTTGGATACTATTCTATTCTTTCTCAACATCTGTTCATCCTGTTATATCCTTATCTTACCCCTCATCTGTATTCCTTTTCATTACAGTAAGCAGTACACTAGCTGTACCTGGACCTTGTTTGTTTTTTTCATCTCTTGTTTTACTTTCTTCTGTTTCACTGTAAACTAAACAGAATTGTGTATTCACTGTAAAATATAAACTGAATGTAATTGAATTGAAACTTGTATTCTCTGTTAAATGTATATGAAATGTAACTGGAGCTTTTCTCCTTGGGTCTCCACTGAAAATGGGCCTCCGGCCCAGCTGGACAAACCCAGTTAACAAATGTCAATAAATAAATAAATAAATAATACTACACTTAAAGATCAGGGGTAAAGGTTTTACCATTTCTTTTTGGTATAATTATGCCCTAGTAATGTAGGGCTCCAAAATGTGTACTTTTTACTTTAGTTGCTTTAAATGACTTATATTTATTGAATTTAATAAACTGATGTTTCTGTTTACTGCATGCTGAGTAAGAGTAACTGCCCAATTACTTCCTGGTTCAATATCATCCAGCCCCGCCTTCTGATGATGCATTAGAGGGCGGAGACAGTTCTGTAGTGGTTGGCATGTTTTCTGTAGTATGCAGCAGTAGCCAGAATGCAACACAATTAGCTACTTAGTCACTCAATAAATCAAAAAATAGCTATATTCAAGTGAAAGTTAACAAGTATGATGTAACAGGATTAAGATTCTTGGTAAGGTGTAGATGGCTTGGCATACAGTGCAGTAAAACAGAGTCACTTCATAACACTGAAAACTCAAACCACTGAAAATGAGAAAACTTCATAATATAGAAAACCAAAACATTGAAACTTCAAAACACTGAAAACTCAAAACACTGAAAACACATATCATACATATACTGAGTTTAAACAACATAAATCATAACACTTTCCACCAAGTGCACCCCCACACCCCCTGCTTAGTGTAGTGAAGTGCAATCTTCGAGTTGATATATATAAGTAGCAGGGGGTGTGGGGGTGCAGGGGGGCTTGCCCGCCTGCTTACACTTTGTGGAAAATGCTATGATTTATGTTGTTTAGACTCAGTATATGTATGATATGTGTTTTCAGTGTTTTGAGTTTTCAAGATTTTGAAGTTTCAGTGTTTTGGTTTCAGTGTTTTGAGTTTCAGTGTTATGAAGTGAATCCAGTAAAACAGATGTTGTTGTTGTTGTGTCTTTCGGCTTTTCCCGGTTAGGGGTCGCAACAGTGGAACTCCGGTCCGCTAATGATTGGTAGTTGATTTTTACGTGCCGAGTTACCAGCCCTGACACAACCCTCAATGAAGGTATGCCCATTCACGCATGTCTCCACGCAGAAGACGCTATAGCTGAGAATCGAACCGGACAGCGTCTTACTGGGAGGCGACAATGCTATCGCAGCACCACCACCGCGGATCCAGTAAAACAGATGTAAAAATAATAAATCATTGTCTACCAATGGATTGATTACCTTTATGGAGAAAACTAAAGGTGTGATTCACCTCAATGACACCTACTGTACAGTGAGTTTGTATGTTATACCACAAGGAATTAGTGATGAAAAGAAACCATTTAGAATACTTTTTACATCTGAGAAGATGATGTAATAAAATAAATTACTTCAGAGCAGTCAGCAGTTTATTACAATGTGATAGACAGATCTTTACTACAGTGTGTCATCTGTGTTACTATACTGTATGCAAAGTACAATACACTTTACTAGGAATTTATCTGTAATGCACAGAGCATCACAAATACACTCCAAAATCTGTTCAAACTTAATTTTGCAACACCTACAAACAGCAAGTCTGTTATACCGAAGCTTTAAAAGTTGCGCATTTTGCCCTGTCTCTTAAACGTTTTGCATTTCTGGCAAATCCTGAAGAATTACAATAAGTCAGTGATAGCAGACATTTGAGTTTCCTGCTTATTGTTCAGAAAATGCACATTAATACAAAATCTGTTCTTTTAACTTTTTAAGTAAATTAGAACAACTCCCTTCTGAATTTGGAACAGTGGTACTATCTTTTAGGTGTGTTGGAAGTAATTGCCAAAGTGAGGCAGGAATGGAAGAGAGGTATGTTTAGTAAAGTGAAAGCTTGCTTTAGGAGTTGTGACAGTGGGAGCTGTTTGTGATTGTGCCATTTATTTCATGGAGTTTGACAGACAGAGGTGAAAAAAATAAGTTATATATTTACCATAACGTGCCAACAGTGTTTTCTACTTTCATTCTTCCTCAACTAATGGGATTGGATTCAATCCTCGGATCCGACTCGGCCATTTTACTAGCTCATGGCCACCAACAAACTCTCAAGCTCCTTCCCAACCCATAATATACCACCCTTAACATCCATCAGATCTTGTCTGCAGCTTGACAGGAAGCCTATAAAAGTAGTACTATAATTGGTAGGGGTTGGGAGGGTGGCCTAATGGTTAAGGTGTTTGCCTTACAAACACAAGGTGCAGGGTTTGAGTCTCACAAGGGATAATTGGATAGGCTTAAAATGTCTCGCAAGGGCAGTTAGCCTAGCACTAATCTATGAACCTATGCAGTTCGATATAAAAGACATAGGTGTCCTGAAGTACCTTACTCCTCCAGAAGTCAGTTTTGAAAAATGGAGGGGGATGGTGGATGGGGAGTTGAGGAAGAATGAAAACGGACAACACAGATGGAATGTTATGGTAAATACATTACTTCTTTATCTGATGTTCATTTTTATGCCTTCCTAAACTGATGGGGCAGGGTCCCAGTTACCTAACTTCCTGGGTGGATTCTAAAGAAGAATATTCCTGAGTATGGTTGAGCCAAAAGCTGCTCATCCCCTTGAGACCAAATCTAGTTTGTAATGAGTGATAAAAGTATGAGGATTTGAAAAAGTTGCAACTGTGCATATATCGTCCATAGAAGCTCTAGACTAGAATACAGCAGAAGTTGCCATAGATCTGGTTGAATGAGCCATTAATGGTTTTAATAAGGGGAGATTCAATTTGTTACCGATAAAGGAGATGCAATTTGTCAGCCATCTAGCTAGAGTTACCTTTGTAACTGCTTTGCCCACTTTATAATACATGCAAAGAAAACAAATAACTGATCCATCTAATCTTTTTTGTTCCGTCTAGGTAGGAACGTAATTATCTATGAACATCCAGTAAGTGCAGCATTATTCCCATTTATTTGTATACTGTGGGAAGAATACAGGCAAGTTAATGGATTGGTTAATGTTGGTCTCTGACATCACTGAAGGAAGGAAGCATTAGTACATAATGTGACCATATCCTTATGAAAAATCAAATATGGCGGAATAGAAGATAAAGCATGAAGTTCTGAAATTCTTCTAGCAGGTGTAATTGCTACTAAAAAGACAGTTTTCCAGGTCAAAAATATAAGATCACATTTAACTGCAGGTTCAAAGAGAGCATCTATTGAGGCTTGCAGTGCCAAATTTAAATCCCATGGTGGCATGGGGTCTTTATTTTATTTATTTATTTGACATTGTTAACCGGGTTAGTCCAGCTGAGTCAGATTTTCAGTGGAGATCAAAGGAGAAAAGCTCCATGGTAACTGCATACATAAATTCAACAATACAATAAAAGCATATAATCTGAGTTATATATAGTAGTTGTATTGAACAAAACAAAGCAAAAATAGATTAGCATAAATACTGCAGTTTCAAGGTTTACAATTTAAAGTATCTGAGTGAGTACAGTATATATTGCAACTGAGAAGCATCTTTGACTGTGTACAGTATATTTTTATGGCTGAGTCTAGGTAAGTAGAGGATGGAATAGGCATGGGTGGAAGCCCACTAAAAGATTCAGTAACCAGTTAAAAGCAGAATACAAAACAGAAATTACACTGTATAAAGATGCAGTGGAAGCCTAGATGTAACATTACCTAGCATAGTAAAACTACTTCTCATGGGAGATTAAAGGGAAGAGTAAAATGTGAAGATGTGAAGATGGTTAAGTGGGGACAGAAAGATATGTTAACAGACAAGAGTTTAAACAGCAGTTTTATCAGAAGAGTACCTTTCAAAAATTCTTTGCACAGTTTAGCAGAAGTCAAGGAAGAATTTTTTTGAAATCCCACATGAAAGTGAGAGATTGCTGTGAGCTGAACTTTAATGGTTGATAAACTAGCACCCACATTAAACAATCTCACAAAAAATTCTAAAACAGAATGATGTGGAGCCAAGAAAGGGTCTATCTGATTCTGATCTGCCCAATAAACAAACATTCTCCATTTACTCTTGTAGAGATTCCTAGTGGAAGGTTTATGGGAAGATAAAAGTATGGAACGAACAGGGGAAGAAAGCATTGGTTGCCTGGCTGTTAAAGGAATTGGAGAAACTACACTGTCAGTTTGAGATATCTGGGTGAACCATGCCTGCCGGTGAGACAGAAGGTCTGGAAATGGATCCAGAATCCAAGGTGGGTATAATAGATGAGGCCAAAGGAAGGTGAACCAAATCTGCTGAGGACAGCAAGGAGCAATGAGGATGACTTTGCTCTTCAACTGGCCTGCTTTCTGGAGGAATTTGGGAATTAGGGGAGTTGGAGGATAAGCATACAGAAGACCAGGGAGCTAATTGTGGAGCAGAGCATCCCTCGGTGATTCCCCTGATTGGGGGGGGGGGGATCAGGGCAAAGAAGTTGCTGCACTTGTTTATGAGAGATACAGAAAGATTGCAGCAAGGCTGGCCCCACCAAATGAAAATCATATCCGTCACTTTGTTGTTGAGAGACCACTCGTGAGGTAGTAAAATGGACCTGCTCAGTTTGTCTATCACACTGGATATCGCAGAATATGCACTGCTATTAAAAAGCAGTTGGAAGATATCGCCCATTGACACACTCTGGGTGCTCCTTGACACAGGGGATAAGATCTGATTCTCCCTTGCTTGTTGATATACCAGACTGCTGACATGCTGTTTGCCTGGATTGCAATTGTCCAAGAAGAAGAGAGTCATGGATTGCTTGCAACACTAAGAGCATACTGTCATCTCCATAACATTGATATGCAGGTTGGCCTCTACAGGTGACCACGTGCTTTGGACTGTTTTCCCCATGAAATGCCCCACCCAATCTGAGAAGCATTCGAGGTCACTATGGCCTTGGGCTGAGGCAGGATGAAAGGATGACCTTGTAACAGCTATTCTGACTGCATCCACCATGAAAGGCATTATTTGCATATCTGAGTTATCCTTATCTTCACAGACGTGGGCTGAGAAAACACTGACCATTGTGCTGCTCGCATCCATTGACGAATTCTTATGTGAAATCCTGCTAAGGGGCTAAAATTACTGTCGCTGACATTGATCCCAGGGCTGGCAGAATCAGTTGGGCTGAAATTCTGCTACTACAAATTATTACCCTGACCTGCGTCCTTATTGTTTGCACTCTCCATAGGGGAGGAGAAGCTACCGTGGGTACTGTGTTGAACACTGTTCCTATGAATTCTAATGTCTGTGTTGGCTGCACATGAGACTTGCAATTTATGGTTATTCCAAGATGAGAAAAGGTCCGTAACACCTGATCCTGATCTTCTATCAGTTGATGCCTGGTCTGGGCAGTAATGAGCCAGTCATCCAGATATGAAAACATCAGGAATCCTTGCAACCTTAAGTAAGCTGCAACCACTACCATTCACCCTGGCTGTTGTGAGGCCAAAGGGTAGTGCTCTGAGCTAGCCAGAAGCATATGTACCTTCTGGATTGTTTATTCATCTTTATATGATAGTATGCATCCTGAAGGTCTATCAAGCACACCCACTCATCCTTGCCCAAAAAGAGCAGAATGAACTGAACCATGACTATCCTGAACTGTATATGTTGAACACACTTGTTCAGAACACTGAGATCCAGAAATGGACTCCAGTCCCCTGCTTTACTTGGCACTAAAAAGAATCTTGAGTAAGTTCTGGATCCTATCTGGTCTGGTGGGACATTTTGGATAATTCATTTTTAGTAACTTTTGAATTTCTAGTGCTGCTGCTGTTCTCTGGTTGGGTGGAACATCAGGAATTTTCCAGGATACCGGAGGAGGAGCTAGGAAAATGGAAATTATATAACCTCTGGAAAGATTATCTGCACTCAACTGTCTTTTGTAATACTTAGCCAGACTCTCTAGTGGAGAGATATCCATCCAGTTTTGTGGGTCTCCTCTGCTACTGGGCGTTGTCTTCTATTATCACTACCCCATGCCTCTGGGGTAACTAACTCCACCTGTATCCTCGAAAGGACCCTCAGACTTTCTGAACAACATTTTTTTACCTAGTCTTTGATTCCTGTATAAAGTCCTTTGAAGGGTCAAAAAAAAGCATGCTCACTGCAGAGGGGTTTTCCATCTTTCTCACACCTGGAGAGTGTGTCCGTTACTGTGAGGCCAAAGAAGTGACTTCAAAAGGAGCATTGATGAATGATAACTTGAAGGGCTCTGCAAAATCACACAAGTGCATCCAGGCATGCCTCCTGATGGAAATGCCTGAACCTGCAGGCCTTGAGGTGCCTTCTGTAGCGTGTAAGATACGCCTCATGGATAAATTGAATATAGCCTGTAGGGTTGCCAACTGAGACACTAATAAAGATTAAGCCTGAGCAGTTCCTGTTCCAGAAAGATGTATTGATAGCTCCTTAATCAAATCCCTTTGTAGTATAGTGAAATGTTCTAAATAGTTCAGTGATCTAACTGCAAACATCGCTAACGCATAAACATGCTTCCCAAATCTGTCTATCATCCTTGACTCTCTATTAGGAGGATGGACAGAGGAGCTCTGTTCAGTGAGTTCCTTTTTTGTAGCTGCTGCCACAACCATGGCATCTATTCGGACCCCTTTACTGCAATATTGTCAGCCTACTGGTGGAGCCAGAATCCTATCTGGTCTCATGGGGATTAGCTCAGTCATATCAGGTCCCGTCCATGCTTGCTTGGAGATCAAATCAATAAGTTCATTGACCGGCGGCGTAACCCAAAAGGTAGATGGACCAGTACCAAATGGTTCCAGAAATATCAATTCCTTAGAAGGGTTTTGGGAACACCAGCTATCCTTTTGTTTTAGGATTTCAAGAATGTCTCCAAATGAGACTTCATCAGGTGATGATTTTGGGGACCCCTCCCCTTCACTGAAATCAATATCCTTAGTGACCGACTGCTAAGGATAGTCCAAGTGCCTCCTTTTGCACTTTTTCTGCCTATGGATTTCCTTGGTAGGGTATGTGACGCCCATGCACTGGCCCAGTAATCAAGGAGCCTCAATCCTCACTACTAACACCAGTGAGAGGCATCCACATTGGGAAGGATAACAAATACACACACAGTAAAGTACAATTTCCTTTAAGAGCACACAGAGATCACAGTCAGTCTGGGGCTGCTTTCTCTCTTTCTCTCCAGATCCCCAATAAGACGCCCCACTTGCACAGCTACAGAGTACAAGTATCAGCCTAGTGGTCAAGCTAAAACCTCCAGCAGCCTCTCTGTCAACCAGTGCTTGATGCCCCTGCCCAAGTCGGTGACATATACACACACACACACACACTCTTTAAGATTTGATTTAGATCCAAAGATAGTACAAGCTGCCATCAACCACCTATATCAGCTACAAAAAAGGCCCTCAAAGGGTGCCCAGTTATTACTGTGTAATATTATTATCCAAATAGTAAGTGTGACTGAGCAGCAAGACTATTGGAGTGGCTTTGTACAATATCACTATATACATGCAATGCATTCTACAGCTTAAATTATCTCTACACAAAACAGCACAGTTGAAAGGTTTAAAATTATTTAATAATTAATAAAACACAAGACAATACTTCTTACTACAGTGCTAGTCAAGAGTTCAGACATGACAGGAAAATGCTTAAAATAATAATGTAGAGTAATTATGACATAAATATAGAAAACAGCTAGACTGAACTTACTATTTTCTATCTTTTCCTAAGAGCAATCTGAGTTCTAAATAAACTTACCTATAGAGAAAAAACAGAGTACTGGTGAGTTGTTGTCAGCTTTAGACAAAATGCAAAAAATGCTTTCTCTCCCTCTGAGACAGTCTTTAAATTAATAATACATCACTGCTGTCTCATTTTAGAATACATCATTCTTAAGAATTCTCTCATTCCCAGGCTGACAGAAACTCTTCATTTACATTTCTTAGTAAGCTTGCATCTGGTCTGGAGACCATAGCAATTAAAGACATTATATATGCAAAATCTAGCAATTATCTCTGTTCTCAAAACAGAAAGATTCTGCTAGTTCAGACATCATGGCTCCGAGTTTGAGATCAAACAGTCATACAATGCTTGACTTATCAGCTTTCTTCCAGCAGAGTGCACTGTTGTTACATCTTTGACGTTCAATGTTAACACAATTTTCTTACATTTAAGAGACAAGCCTGTGGCTTATATTAATATTTACAAATGACAGGATTATGTACAAAATTCTATCTAGCTAGGCTGGCAGCCTTCACATACCCCAGAGGACTCAAGCTAATTTTTCAAGTGACCCTTGAGAGGGTTAGGTCTGTCCGAGTATACCTCACCCAATTCCCTGTCTTGAGAGCCCATCTGCATTGCTAATCCCACTGCAGTGCTGCACTGACATATCATATGCTTGCAATCCTAGGCTCTATCTTAGCAACTTAGCATTTTGCTGGCTGGCTTGGTGCAACCATGTTAGGGGATTGTGACCTGTAACTACAGTGAATTTTCTTCCATACAGATAAGGCTGAAGAAAGAGGTTGGCAAAGAAGAAGTGGGATTGTCAGAGAAATGAAGAAAGTAGACATGAGTATAAGGAGATGAGGTGCATGGCAGAGAGAGAGATAGCGAAGGCTAAGGATAAGGCATATGAAGAGTTGTATGAAAGGTTGGACACTAAGGAGGGAGAAAAGGACCTGTACCGATTGGCTAGACAGAGGGACTGAGCTAGTAAAGATGTGCAGCAGGTAAGGTGATAAAGGATAATGAGGGAAACATACTCACAAGCGAGGAGAGTGTGTTGGGGAGATGGAAAGAGTACTTTGAGGGGTTGATGAATGAAGAGAATGAGAGGGAGAGAAGGTTGGATGATGTGGGGATAGTGAACCATGAAGTAAAATGGATTAGCAAGGAGGAAGTAAGAATAGCTATGAAGAGGATGAAGAATGAAAAGGCTGTTGGCCCAGATGACATACCTGTGGAAGCATGGAGGTGCTTAGGTGAAATGGCAGTGGAGTTTTTAACTAGATTGTTTAATGAAATCTTGGAAAGTGAGAGGATGCCAGAGGAATGGAGAAAAAGTGTTTTGGTATCGATTTTTAAGAATAAGGGTGATGCGCAGAGCTGTAGTAACTACAGAGGGATTAAATTGATCAGTCACAGCATGAAGTTATGGGAAAGAGTAGTGGAAGCTAAGTTAAGAAGGGACGTGATGATTAGTGATCAGCAGTATGGTTTCATGCCGGGAAAGAGCAGTACAGATGCGATGTTTGCTCTGAGAGAGTGTTGATGGAGAAGTACAGAGAAGATCAGAAGGAGTTGCATTGTGTTTTTGTAGACTTAGAGAAAGCATATGACAGGGTGCCTAGAAAGGAGTTGTGGTACTGTATGAGGAAGTCAGGAGTGTCAGAGAAGTATGTAAGAGTGGTAAAGGATATATACGAGGGTAGTGTGACAGCGATAAAGTCTGCGGTGGGAGTGACAAATGCGTTTAAGGTGGAGGTGGGGTTACATCAAGGATCAGCTCTGAGCCCTTTCTTATTTGCAATGGTGATGGACAGGTTGACAGACGAGATCAGACAGGAGTCCCCATGGACTATGATGTTTGCAGATGACATTGTGATCTGTAGTGAGAGTAGGGAACAGGTGGAGGAGACCCTGGAGAGGTGGAGATATGCTCTAGAGAGAAGAGGAATGAAGGTCAGCAGGACTAAGCAGAATATATGTGTGTGAATGAGAAGGAGGATAGAGGAATGGTGAGGATGCAGGGAGTAGAGGTGGTGAAGATGGATGAGTTTAAATACTTGGGATCAATAGTTCAGAGTAACGGTCAGTGTGGAAGAGAGGTGAAGAACAGAATACAGGTAGGATGGAGTGGGTGGAGAAAAGTGTCAGGAGTGATTTCTGACAGACGAGTACCAGTAAGAGTGAAAGGGAAGGTCTACAAGAGGGTAGTGAGACTAGCTATGTTATATGGGTTGGAGACAGTGGCATTGACAAAAAGGCAGGAGTTTGAGCTGGATGTGGCAGAGTTAAAGATGTTAAGATTTGCACTGGGTGTGATGAGGGTGGACAGGATTATGAATAAGTATATTAGAGGGTCAGCCCAGGTTGGAAGGTTTGGAGACAAAGCCAGAGAGGCAAGATTACATTGGTTTGGACATGTGCTGAGGAGGGATGCTGAGTATATTGGGAAAAAAATGTTAAGGATGAAGCTACCAGGTAAGAGGAAAAGAGGAAGGCCTAAGATACGGTTTATAGATGTGGTGAGAGAGGACATGCAGGTGGTTGGTGTGACAGAGCAAGATGCAGAGGACAGGAAGAAATGGAAACAGATGATCCGCTGTGGTGACCCCTAACGGGAACAGCCGAAAGACAATGATGATGACAGATAAGGCTGAAGTTTCTGCAGTGCCCACACTATAGCTAGACAGATTCACTTTATAACCTCGAAATACTGAAATATCGAATTTCGATATCGAGACTATAAAACCGAACCCACGAAACACTGACAAAATAAACAGGAAATTCACAACACCGAAAAAAACCGCACACACTATACTACACATACACCAGAACACCCACATCACAACATAAACAAACAAAACTACACACATACACAACTCATACACACATAAGCAGGGGGCAAGCCCCCCTGCACCCCCCACACCCCCCTACTTATATATACTAACTCCGAGATTGCACAAACTCAAAACAAAAGCCAACTCACACACGCACATTCTCCGACCCCTCACACACACATCAAACACATCAGCACACTCACACACACTAACTCCCACTCAAAACCCTTAGAAAACACTTACCTGACATAACAGCTACATACACACATGGCACCACGTACCATCAACACACAATCCCGGACATTACGCAGCGTAAGGTCATAACCGCAAATTCAACATATATTCGAGGTCACGATTAGGACATTTCGCTATTTTTAACATTCGGCTTTATAGTCTTGGGATACTGAAATTCGACATTTCAGTAATTCGAGGTTATAAAGTGGTTTCAGCTAGACACTCCATTTCTACAGCTGCATAGCATTCCTCTCTCGGTTGAAGCCTACAACCGAGATAAACCACCGGGTGCTCTTCTCCCTCTGAAGAAATCTGGCTAAGTACAGTCCCACCTCATGGTTCAAAGCATCCACCTGCACAACAAATTCCTTGCTGTAATCTGGACTGGCTAACACAGGGGGTCCTCACAAAGCTTCTTTAAGCTTCTGGAATGCCTGCTCATATGCTGGGGTCCACACTACCATATCTGGCCTGTTTTTCTTTGTCAGGTCTGTGAGGGGAGCAGCTTTGGTTCTATAACCGAGGACAAACTTTCTGTAGTACCCTGCTGTCCCTAAGAATGCCCTCACCTGCTTTTTGGTAACAGGTGGAAGCCATGCCTGAATGGCTTCCACTTTGGCAGGTTCTGGCCTGATCTTACCACTTCCCACTCTATGTCCCAGGTAGGAGTCCTCTGCCATACCCACCTGACATTTGCTGGGCTTAATGGTCAAACCTGGCCTCTGCAGTCTTCCCAGCACCTCCCTGACATGCTGAAGGTGCTCTTGCAGGAATGGCTGTAGATGGCAATATCATCTAGGTAAGCAAGGGCAGACCCTCCTGCTAGGATATTTATTTATTTAAGTTTGATGACCGGGGAAGTCCACTGGGCCAAGAAGAGCTCACTTTCAGTGGAGGCCCGGGGAGAAAAGCTCCATGATAACTAAGTTACATTTCACATGTTACACAAGGACATAGTTCATACAGGTAATTAAACATTTACAGATAAGCTCCATGATATTTGCAATTCGCTTGTCACAAAGTTACAAAAATGAAAAGACATAATTCAATACAGAAATTTCAACATTTACATAAAGTGAATATTTTTGTTATAAAAATTGTAGATTTAACATTCCAAAATGTATAGCTACTAATCATTAGTAGGTTAGGAAAATATTATGCATGGGGAGGGTAATAGTATATTTGAGATTGGAGAGTATAGTACAATAGATATTAGAGAGAAAATTAGATTTTTGGTAGGGGAGGGATTAAATAATAGTAGAGGTAGTTGGATGAGTCACTGCAAGGAGGAAAGGGGGGTTTTAAGTTGGAGCATGGCAAGGGCATTCCCATTTGGAAGAAAGATGAGAACGTAGCTGAGATTTGAAATTTGTATGGTTAGGTTGGTTGCGTAGGTGTGTGGGAAGAGAGTTCCACTGTTTAGCTGATATGATCTACCAGCCTCTGAAAAGTTGCTGGGGCATTCTTCATCCCAAAGGGCATCTTTGTGAAGGAGTCACAAAGACTGACATCTCTTTAGCACTGGTAATCAAGGGCATCTGCCAGTAACCCTTGGTAAGATCAGTGGTGGTAAGATACTTAGCCCCACCCAGCTGCTCTAGGGCCTCATCTGTCCTAGACATCGGGTAAGCATCTGATTCTGTGTGCCTATTTAATTTCCTGTAGTCCACACAGAACCTGGTGCTGCCATCCTTCTTTGGCACCAGCACCACTGGGGAGGGCCACGGACTGTTGGACTCTTGAATTACCCCTAGTTCCAACAACTCCTGTACCTCCTCCCTCAGAGTCTGTTTGACTCTCTCAGACCCTATAAGGGGCCTGCCTAATAGGCCTTTGGGGTCCTGTGTCCACCTGGTGCTGCACCAGGTGGGTGCACCCTGGTTTCCCAGTGAACATGTCCCCAAACTCCTTGAACACTGCTCGGATTTCTCGAACCTGGGGAGGAGATAGCTGCTGGGACATTGCTACCCCTTCCCACTGAGGTGTCACTCTGAGCCTCACTGAGGAGATCAGTAACCAGATCTCCCTCAGATTCTTCCTGTAATCCACTGCAAATACTCAGCACAAACACCTCCCTATCATGGTAAGGTCTTGTCATGTCAACATGGTACAATTTGTGCTCCTGCCTCCTGCCTAGCAGTTCCACCATGTAGTTAACATCATTTACCTTTACCACCTTGTAAGGTCCCTCCCAAGCTGCTTGCAGCTTGTTGTGTCTGACAGGAATGAGAACCATTACCTGCTGCCCTACAGCATACTCTGTAGCTCGAGCATTCCTGTCATACCTTACCTTTTTCTGTTGTTGGGCTTCTGCCAGGTTCTCCTGGGACAAGCCCATGAGTTTCCTGAGGTTTAGGACATATGCCACAGACTCCTTGTGGGATTCACACTCACCTTCCCATTCATCATGAATTAACTCTAGAGGTCCCCTCACCCTATGCCCATACAGCAACTCAAAAGGTGAAAAACATGTGGATTCCTGGGGAATCTCTCTGTAAGCAAACAGATGGGGTAAATATTTGTCCCACACCCTCTTAAACTGGTCTGCAAATGCCTATAGCATGGAGTTGATTGTAAAGTTTAACCGTTTGTACATTTTATGCCCATATGACCTGAAAAGGGAATATCATGGACTATGGCTAGAAGCACCAGATGGCAGGCTCTAGCCACTACCAACTGCTGTATTCTCTCACCCTCTAGCCCTCCCTCAGGAGTCCAGTCTCTATACAGTAAACTTTTGCCCAGTATACAGATTCCCCCTTCCCTTGAGAATCAGCGGCCTCACTAGCTACCTCCCTCAGGCCTTACAATGTAGTGTCTGACAGCTGAGCTTGCCTCATCTCTCTGTAACTTCCCAGCTCCCCTTCCACAGGAAGTCTGGTATTCTCTGACAGCAGTGCGTCACTGTCAACCTGGGTCCTACCACTCACTTCTGCCCTTGCAGTCACTCTAAGGGAACATCAGTACTCACAAGCAGCTGTGGCTCACCTTCAGTCTCACTGCTACAGAGTAGCTCCCTCCTTGAAGTAACAACCTCACTAGTCCTAGCTGTAAGTATGCAGTCTGTCTGGGTCTCCCCCAGGCTTCCAGACCCACATGCTTGTCTCGAAGCCTGACTGCGTGTACTGTCTCATCAAAATCCTTCCCTATCAGGACATCTGCAGGATGGTAGTTCGGCACCCCTGTTGTCTCAAGACAACCTACTATTGACATTTTGTCTTTTCCACTTACTGGCTCTCACCTTTTGTTCCCCACCTTGCCTCCATGGACATCTGTATGCCACATGGCCCCACTGGTTGCATTCAAAACATTTAACCCAAGGTCATGGGTGTGTGCCTGGACTGGTGGCCTCCCCTGCTACTGGCAGATTCTGTTGGGGAAGTCTGGGCTGCCTACCACAGATTCCTTTAGACCCCTTCCTGTGCAGGGATGTCCTGCTTGTTAGGTATAGGTCTCCCTTCTCCCCCAAGTCATCTGAAGTAGCACATTTTCTATCAGCTAACCAGATCCTCATGTCCTCAGGCAAAGTGCTAAGGGCTTGTTCTCTCACCAAAAGGTCTGCCAGCCCTTCAAAAGTGTTGACCTTATATCCACTCAACCACCTATGAAAACAAGTGCTCAGTTCAGCAACATATTCACACATACTTTCATCTGCCTTGCGTCTATGCTCACAAAACTTTTTCCTATAAGTTTCATGTGTTAGCTTAAAATATTCTAACAGACAAAAATGTGACCTGTTTTTAATGACTCAGGTGTGTTTTAAGGAACTTATTCACCTGAAGAAGCTGCTAGGTGAAAGCATGTTACACTCGTAGATTTATTAAAGTTTATACCCAGAGTTTGCGGTTCCAGCAACTATGTTTACTTTTTGGCTTATGAAAAGGAAAAAAAAAAAAACAGCACAGGTATTTAAGAACTTGTAGAAAAAAAAAACAGAAAATACAAACAATGGTAATTACAGAATTTACACTGTGCAGAGAAGGCACAGGGAAGGAGATAGGTCTATCATGATGGCAGAAAAGATATACAGCCGAAATATAAGAAAAATAACAGCAGAAACTGCTTAGGAAAAAAAATGAAGATTAAAGATGTAAGAAATAGTTATTTATAAAAGAATTTAAGATGAAGATATGAAAAATTGGATGGTGCAGTGGTAGTGTTGTCACCTCCCAGCAAGGGGTTCGCCAGTTCATTTCTTGGCTGGGGTGCCTTCTGTGTGGAGTCTGCATGTCCTCCCTGCATTTCTGTGGGTTTCCTCCAGGTGCTCCGGTTTCCTCCCACATTACAAAGACATGCGTCTGGCGTGTTTCTCCCTGGGCCTCCACTGAAAGTTAGTTTTGTTCCAAGTCGGACTTTCCTGGTAAACAAATGTTAAATCAATTTATTTTTATTTATCTCCCACTACAGACTGAACAGCTGAAGGTGACCACATCTAAATGCTAAAGCAATGAACGAGATCTGAAGGATGTTTGGGGGTGGTACGTCTCGTACATTATGGGTAGGGAAGGAGCTCAAGAGTTTGTTGATGGCCATGAGTTAATAAAACGTCAGAGTCAGATTCAAGGATCGGATACAATCCCATTAATTGAGTAAGGCTTGAAAATGGACAACATCAGATCTTCTAAAATTTAATAGTTTAAAATGCACAGATCCTTTGTTATTTTGGTGTCTGAATGACTAGCTGTGCTGTGTTCTGCATCACTTTGTAATGAAATCCTGTACTGTTTTGTACACTTGCAAATGGTGTAGTAGTGTACTTCCCCGGTAAACAAACTAAATAGGTCTGTTGAAGAGTACAGAACACATACCTACCCACTCATTCAGGAAGTAATAGAACAGCTGTTCAGCATACAGAAAATATGAAACTGCATTAAAGTTAAGACAGCTGGGTGGCCGCAGTGGTGCACCAGTTAGCGTTGCCACCTCACAGCAAGAGGCTCTCTGGTTCGATCCTCGGCTGGGGTGCCTTCTGTGCATGTCCTCCCTGTGGTTGCGTGGGTTTCCTCTGGGTGCTCCGGTTTCCTTCCACATCCCAAAGACATGTGGTAGGTGGACTGGACACTCTAAATTTGCCCTAGGAGTGAGTGCGTGTGCCTTCTGTGGAAGGTTGGGTGCTGGGCTGGCAACTCGACAGTGTAAAACTCCACTGCCAATCATGAGCGGATGGGTGATCCGCTGTGGTGACCCCTAACCGGGAAAAGCCGAAAGAAGAAGAAGAAGATTAAAGTTAAGACAGCTCCACTGAACTAACTAAAATAATAACAGCTTAATGTGGCATCGAAATGTCCACTCTACATGATGAGGCAGCACACATACTAAGGCAAAACCTTTGAACATAATCTATAAATAAATAAAAATGTAAAGTATTTATACTCTGAATCGAATATATGTTGGCTCTAATTACTACAAGTATTCAGTCAGTGTAGTGAAACTGCACGTCATGTTAAAATTCAACCAATGTACATTCACGACTCATGGGTTAAACAAAGGTGGCAATGCTGAAGAAAACATGAGTACGGTAAGGTTAAGAGAAATGATGCATGTTTTTTTGCCTTTTGTTACATCAAAGTGAAAGTGAATATTGTCAGCAGTCCATGTGCAACACCAGCTGTTTAAACCTCTCAATTGTATTAATACTTGTCTCATCAATGGATTCCCAAAAACAACACTCAGGACAAGGAACTACAAAAACATGCAGGCAGCACTGCTTAGTGAGAGCTAAGCTTGTTTGCCTCTGTGATAACTGCTGAAAAACAAACAGGAAACCTTGCTGATGTGCACATGAAGCTTGAGGAATGTATGAGATACTAAAAAACAAAAAGAAAACTGAAAGACAGAAATGGAGTTTACAAAAATACACTTTTATGAAATGAATTAGACTTACCTTTGCTTCATGGTGAGTGATAATGTTACTTGTAATCAGATGCCCTAAAACAGCATCGATGTTCTCTTCAACAACACCCACCAGGTCAGGGCGGAAGTATTCTGTGAGTGTGTTTAAATCTTCATCACTCAAGCTTTCCAGCACATGCAGAAATTCATCAGCTGGACCTAGAGGCATGAAACCAGTAACAAAATGAGTTATTTGGCAGCTCCAATAACAGGAAGCTAACAGAAAAAAATGTTTCTTTAATGAGAAGTTACAAGGCAGCACATGACTTTCAGAGACCAGAAAAATGAAGATAATATACAACATGCATGGATGCACAACATCTGATGGGAAGCAAGAGTCATCTGGGTCACCTAATACGGCCATTTCCATATCCAGTGGACAGGCTGTAGCTATAATAAATGCATTCTTCTTCACTCTCCTGCATATCAAGTCTGACAGCTGTTTCTACTTAGTTTTCCACTTCACAAATGCCTTACAGTGTTTCATCCATTTTCACCACATACAATGTAATACAATTTGGAAGGATGCTTGAGATATTAGCTATGGAAAATGTGCACCACCATATACATTTTTGTTCCAATGAGCAGAGTTTTGAAAAAAAACCCTCTAAAATGGTCCTGTGGTTAACAAAAATGTAAAGTGCATTAAATAAAGATATAAAGGTGTATAATGAAGAAAGGTCCCAGCATGAGAACTAAACAGAAGTATAAAGTGATGGTGGTGAGAGCAAGAAAGAAATTAATAAGGCAAAGAGGAATTCTGAGCTCAACGGTTCCTTTGTATTATACGTCATTTTCAAATAAGTGACAGAACGTAGCAAAGGTAGTAATGAAAATTTATGGATCTCTCAGGAGGGAAAAGTAATAACCAACTTACAAATTGTAAGTAGAGACATTTGCCACCTTTTCTGAACAGGTGGGAGACAAACACTTCTATAACATATTTATGTATCATGGTAAACGCCTCATACTGTTATTTACCAAGGGAATAGTTGAGAAAGCTTTAAATAAACTACAAGGGACTGGTTTAGAAAGATTAAGCAAAATAAGGTAGGATTCATCTACTAGTCCTGATGAGGTTAATGGATTTTTCTGAATAATATGAAGTCTGCAATACTTGAGACACTTTTTATTTATTTATGTATTTATTTTTATTAAGTTTCAGCAGAGTTTAATATCTCGAAACTTCTCAATTTCAGTTACTGGAAAGAATCTAACATTATTTGAATTTATAAGGGGGACCCATCATAACTGTAAACAGCTTTAGGCCCATAAGCTTAACAAGTACAACAGAAAAAAGGTTTTGAGCATGTCTTGTTGAACTTGAAGTCCCAGGTTACTTGATATTTGCAGCACGGGTTTACTTCAGGAAGTTCTACCGCCAACAACCTGTTAGTTTTTATGCAGAGGTGATGAAGGCCCAGGATGCTAATTTAGCACTGGCTGAGTTTATCTACCTGGTAAAGGTTTTCAACTCAGTACCACAAAAATCCATTACGGAACATGGAATTTTAATGGGCATGTGATCAGGTGGATTGTAAACTGACTGACCAATCAGAAGGTTCATGTCTTTATCCATGCAGCAAGAACTAGAGACATAGACATTAGAAGGTGTGTTCTTCAGAGGGTCAGTACTGGGTCCATTTCTATTTTATACATTTAGGGACAGTCCTCCAGTGGTGATGAAATGCCGGGTAGAAAAGTGTGCTGCTGATGATACAACTGCTTGGATAGTTACACCTGAGAAAAAATCAGTTGGAATTATAAAACTATTCAGATGGACTATGTCAAATGACTGAGAAAAAGAGTTGTGTTTTAGTATTCTAAAACCAAAGTTATGCACACTAGCAAATCACAAAGTACCCATATGGTATAAATGGAATGACAGCTGCTGAATGCGAACAGGAAGAGGTGAACTTGATCATAGTAACTGGAAATAATTTTAAATTTTCAAAGCAAGTACATAGAATACTTAGTCAAAGTAAACTTTACTGTCATACAGATCAACACAAAGGAAAAAGTGTGCATCACTGCAAGAAATTTCGATACTCAGGGTCGTATCGTACGGATGACAGTTTACAGAAGGAAAACAGATTAAATTAATAAAAAAATTAAATTAAATAAAAATATAAAAAAAAAATACAAAAAAGTAAATAAAGTAAACCAAATTTGAAAGCTGTATTTACATCAGAAACACAACAATACAACAGCAGGAATAGAGTCAGTAGAAATATAAGGATATGCAAAAAAACAGTACTATAATAAATGAGAGGCACACGCGTAAACTTACCCACCACCAATATATATCATAAACTTACAGTTCACAGTTTTCCTAGTGCAGATAGAGACTTATGAACTCAGCCATTCAGAGAGTTTATGTAAACAACGACATATTGCACACAAATAATGTTTTACCCGTGTACAGCGTTATACTATGTGTTTGTTGTTCAGCAGTCTGATAGCATGTGGGAATCTGGATGTCCTGCATCTAATACTTCTATAGCACTTCCTTATTGGCAGGAGTTTGAACAGTCATTTAGCCGGATGGTGTATATCCCAGAGTAGTCTTTGAACTCTGCCATAGCATCTGTTTGAATATATGTATGTAACAATCAGAATATTTTGACTAATTTCTTCCATAGAAAAAAAGTTATTGTTTCAATATTTAAAGCTATTATTAGACCTATTAAGTATGAAAGTAGGTTTTGTATGGAATCCAAATCAGAATTAAACTAGAAAAAGGTGCAAAGATTCTTTATAAGGAGAGTTCATAGTCTAAGGAACCCATGTTACGTGGAAAGACTGAAAAAAAAGAAGTTGTGTCTTACCATAACGTTCCATCTGTGTTGTAGATCTTTACTCATTCATTACTGTTAGGACCTCGGTTCCATCCTCAGAACCGACACATCCGTTACCAAGCTCGTGTCAGCCAAAAACTCTCGGCTAAGACCTACCCACAATGCCCCTCTCATAGTCTCTTCAGATCGAGTTTGCCGGCCATTATAGTATAGAATTGATAAAAGTGACAGTAGGAGGCTCTGTCTGAGCAAATACCTTAATTAATAAGGAAATCCTAAAGTCCACCAAGGGGAAGGAGGGCGGGAAGTAATGTATGAATAAAGATCTACAACACAGATGGAACGTTATGGTAAGACATTACTTCTTTATCTGATGTTGCAAATCTTTATTCATTCCTTACTGTTAGGACTGAGTCCCCAGCTACTTGAGTCCTGGGTGGCCTAAGGAAGGAAATTCCTGAGCACCATAGAACCAAAAGATGCTCGTTCCCTGGAGGCCAAATCCAATTTGTAATGAGTGATAAAGGTATAAGGTCTTGCCCAAGTGGCTGCTGCACAGATATCACCCATAGAGGTTCTGGAATGAAAGGCCACTGAAGTAGCCATCAATCTAGTAAAGTGAGCCTTTATTCTGGAAGGTAAAGGCACTTTGTTCTGATGGTAGATGAAAGTAATGGCGTTTCTGAGCCAAGAAAATAAAGTAATTTTGGAGACAGGTCTACCCAATCTGGGTCTTGCAAAGGTCACAAACAATTGATCGTTTTTCTGAAAGATTTAGTTTTGTCCAAGTAGAAACGAAGTTGCCTATGAACATCGAGGGTATGCAGAAGATATTCCCTCTAGCTGAATGATGAGGGAAGAAAACCAGTAGGTCAACAGATTGATTAATGGAAAACCCAGAAATGACCTTGGGCAAAAAGGAGGGGTCAGTACATAGGGACACTTTCCCTATGAGAAATCAAGTAAGGTCTCTTGATACTCAAGGACTGCAACTCGCATACTCTTCTTGCTGAGGTAAGGACTACTAGAAGTAGAGTTTTCCAAGACAAAAATTTCATATCACATTAGTTAGAAGGCTCGACTGGAGGACTTGATAATGACTGAAGCACCAACGTCAAGTCTCAGGGTCCTATAGGAGGCTTGACAGGAGGTTTAATATGTAGATACTCCTTTCAGGAAGGTTCTGCACAGTCAGTGTGACATAACAGATGAATTGTTGATTCCATTGTGAAAATTTGAAATAGCTGCTAAATGTACTGTAATCATCGATGCTGAAGCTCCTGCATGTAACAGGGTAGTGAGATACTGTAGGATCTTCTGAATAGGCATGGAAAAGGGGTCTATGTTATGTTCTTTGGCCCACCTAGAGAACCTAGTCCACTTACTAGAATAAATTTTCCTGGTGGAAGGTTTGTGTGAAGCCAGAAGAATCTCGCGAGCAGGGGATGAAATATCAGGTAACCTGGCAATCATTGGAAGTGGAGAAACCAAGCTGTGAGCTTGAGGCTGTGGAGATTGGGGTGAATCAGTCCCTGAGGATGAGACGGCAGACCTTGGGATTGATCCAGGATCCATGGGCTGTGAATCAGGTTAGGCCGTAGGAAAGGAAACCAATGGGGCCAATAAGGGGCAATGAGGATCACTCTGCTTCTCAACCTTTGAGCTTTCTGGAGGAATTTCAGGATGAGAGGAAATAAGGGAAAGGCATACAGCAGACCCGGGGGTCAATCATGCATCAGAGCATCCCTCGTTGACTTCCCCTGAGGGGGGATCATGGCAAAATAGCTACTGCATTTGCTGTTTACGGGAGAAGCAAACAGGTCACAGCAAGGCCTGCCTCAACGGCGGAAGATCTGATCTGCTATTATAGGACCGAGGGACCACTCGTGAGGCATCAAAATGTTCCTGCTCAGACTGTCTGCAATAAGATTGGAACTCCCGGGAATGTGTATTGCTATGAGAAAGCGGATGGAAGTCATCACCCAGTGCCAAATTCCCATGGCCTCTCGACACAGGGGGTAAGACCTGATTCCATATCAGACTGACATGTTGTCCGATTGAATTGCAATAGTCCTGGAAGGAAGGTATGTGTGGAATGCTTGCAATGCTAAGAGAACTGCCTTCATTTTCAGAACATTTATGTACAAATTGGCCTCCATGGGGACCAGGTGCCTTGGGCTGTCTTTCCCTGGAAATGCCCCCCCAACAGGGAAGCATCCGTGGTCACCATGGCCCTGGGGTGGGGAAGGCGGAATGGTCAACACCAAAGATTTGATTCTGGCTTCATCCACCAAAGCACTTCTTTCTTGCAAAGGTTTGCAAGGTGTATCATGTGGTAGAGTGGGTGGGTCAAGATTGACCATTGTGATGAAAGGAGCCAGTGTACTAGTCTTGTGTGCAAACTCGCTAGTGGAACTAGAGCAATGGTTGCTGCAATAGATCCCAATAGCTGTAGTACAAGGCGTGCTGGTACAAATGTCTGTGGAAGGAGGACTTGAATCTGGCTTCTTATTTTTGAGAGCCTGTGAGGAGGAAGGGAATCTTTGCAGGACAAAGATTGCACCAATGAATACCAGTGCTCTTGTTGGAGACATTTGTGATTTGTCCATGTTGATCATGATACCTAAGCGAAGAGAAAGGCCTTGAGTGTAACAGAGACAGAGAATGAGAAGATTGCTGGTCGTGGCAGTAAGAAGCCAATCATCTAAATAAGGAAACACCTGGAATCCTTGAAGTCAGAGATGAGCTACTTTGACTGCCATACATTTGGTGAACACTCTGGGGGCTGTTGAGAGACCAAAGGGCAGTACCCTGAACTGATAGTGATTGGCTCCCAGCTGGAAGTGGAGAAACCTCCAGGAGCGTTTGTACATCTTTATGTGATAATATGTGTCCTGGAGGTCTATAGAGCACATCCAGTTGTCCTTCCCCAGAAAGGGGAGGATGGACTATACCATGACCATCTGGAATTTTTGTGGTTTATGAATTTGTTTAGTAAGCTGAGATCCAGGATTGGTTTCCAGTCCCCTGCCTTTTTTGGCATTAAAAAGAACCTTGAGTAAAATCCGGATCCTCTCTGGTCTGGTGGGACTGGTTGGATGACTCTTTCTTAGCAGTGTTTCGATTTCTAAGGCTGCAGCCTCCCTCTGACTGGGTGGGACATCAGGGATTCGTTTTATGGGTCTGGAAGTAAGATTGAAAGGGATATGATAGCCCCTGGATATTATTCACTGCACCCACGCATCCGTAGTTATGAGTTGCCAGGACTGTAGGTGCAGGGAAAATCGACCCCCGACTGCTTCCAAACGAAAGCAATCTGCTACTGTTCAGGAGCGCTGGAAGGGTCGGCCAGAGAAGAAATCTTTAGCACCTTGGTTGCACAGACCCCCTCTGCCCCAAAAGGGGCGTCTTCCAGATGAGTTGCCCCCTCTGCCCCGGGGGATTGTTCATCATGAGTGTCATGAAAAGATTCTTGGGACTTCTTGAACCACATTTTTCCTCCCTTCTGGTTCCTGAAGTAGGATCTCTGGGGGGTGAAAAAACGTATGCCCACAGCAGACAAAGTCTTTCTGTCCTTCTCACTACGTAATAGTGTGTCTCTTACTTTGGGACCAAAAAGGGAAGATTTGTCAACAGGCGCGTTGACAAAGGAATATATAAAGGGGTCCGCAAAGTCACACAAACGCATCCAAGCATGCCGTCTTATGATGCCTGATGTGGCTGCTTGAGCTGCCCCCTTGGTAGTGTGAGAGAACAAGCGCATCCAGGAGTTCGAGATGGATTCCAGGGTAGCTAGCTGAGAGACAACAGTATCACGCACCTCCTCAGGCATGTCTCTTTGGAGGTGAGTAAAGTGTGCCAGATAATTCAATGACCGAATGGCAATGATCGCTGAAGCATAGGCCCGCTTCCCCAGTCTATCCATAGCCTGAGACCCCCCTGTTCGGGAGATGAACAGTGGAACTATCTTCTGCTAGTTCCATCTTGGTGGCCACCACCACAACCATGGAATCAACTACCAGTTGCTTGGACCGATTGGGTTGGTCTTCAGGGTTGGATAACATTTTATCTGGCCTCTGTGGGGCAAGTTCTATGTTGTCTGGGGCCTTCCAGGTATGCTGCACAATAAGTTTAATAAGCTCATCAACAGGTGGTGTCACCCAAGAAGTAGATGGCCGAGCACGGAAGGCCTGCAAGAAGACTGATTCCTCTGAAGAAGGGTTGGAGGGCTTCCAGTCTCCCCTCTGCTTGAGGATCTTGAGAATGTCTCCAAATGAGACATCTTTCAGAGGAGACCGTGGGGACACTTCTCCCTAACCGCAATCGGTGTCTTTGATGATGGATTCCTCAGGGGAATCAAGATGCTTCCTCTTGCAAAGTTTCTTCCAGGGTGGCTCCCCAGTGGGATCTTCTAAGGACGACTCTGGAGAAAGGGTTCCCTTCAAGGGAAGGTCTTGCGGCTCCCATGCTCGGGATCCCAGAGTAGGGGTTTGGGACAGCTGCATGCTAGAGAGCGGTTCTGGTGTTATGATGCCAATGGTGCCAACTGTGATCCTGTAGAGGCAAGGACTCTCTCCATCACCTGTAAAGCAGACCCACCCAAGGAGGGATGGGAGCCCGCAATCGAGAACAACCTCGGAACTGGGGTCACATCCCACTCTGAGGAACCCGCCTCCAGGTGAGGAGCTCCAAGAGAACTGGTAGCTGCTGGGAGAGCTGTGGCTGTAGACGGCGCTACCGAAAAAACAGGCGCCGAACTAGGAGCCATGGTGCCGACAGCCCAATCACTACTCCGAGGATGTGCCAGTTCCAACGGAGCCATTGCACCAAGTGTAATCGGTGCTGACAGGGAAGCCTCCACTGGAGCCAAGACAGAATGCATCAGGATGGCCATCGGTACTGAAGTCTCCGAGACCTGGGAGGAGGCCGGAGGAGGATATACAAGTGAATATGCCGTGAGAGCTTCCATTCCAAGAGGGAAGGAAGACCTAACAGGGGTAGGTAATTCTCTAGCTACAAAAAGCAGGTCCACAACCCTCACTACATCTTGCTCTGAAAGACTCCTGGTGGATCTGAAGGAAGCTGCCGATGGAGATTCTAGTCTCTCAAGAAATGGACTAAACTGGAGTCCGAAAAAGGGGTCATAAGAGGGAGAATATCTGGTTCTGGGAAGGTGCTCAACCTTCGGAACCGATGGTGTCGGTGTCAGGGGAGCTGTACAAGACATCGGCACCATGGCCGGATATGGTGCTGATGCAGATACAGTAGTTGGAGCCTGTATCAAAACCAAGGTCGGCACCGAGGGGGATAGTGCCGAAGCTGGTACAATGGCTGGATTCAGAATCAAGGGCGGCACCGAGGGAGAAGACATGGAGCCTGGTGCCAAAGTAGTCTGCGCTGAAGGCGCGAGAGAAGCCCAGTGTTGACTCTGTTCTGAGGAGGACGGAGATGTCGCAACCGAATGACTCTGTTTCTCTTTATGTTTTCTCGTATCCTTATGCTTAGGAGGAGGTGAGACCTCCATCCAAGAAAGAGCCTCCGAGAAGGGTGTTTTCAGCATACCCTTTAGAATAAGCATTTTTTTTACATTCAGCCAACATACGGTTGCTGAAACTAGAATAACACAAGATACATTGATGTGGTCAATGCTCAAACAATAAACACACCGAGCGTGACAGTCTTAGCTGGGCATCTTTTGCCCGCACTTATCACACTGTTTAAATCCTAGTTTTACTTTATCAGACATCATGGAAGCTACACATACACTATAGTCCAAACTACAATTTAACCAACCAAAAAACAGCAAGGTTATAGAAGAGTTTTTTTTTTTTCAAACATAGAAAAAAGTAGTACCAACAATGGTACTAAGAAATACCACAAAGTGGTAGGGAAAGTGCCTACCAAAGGTAGGGGTGAGGGACAGTACCAACGATGATACAAAAAGAACTACCGAAGGTACAGGGTAGGTTTTAGTAAGAAAGTATATAAATTTAAAGATGAAGAGGTAACCTTGAGGGAAAACTGACTAAAGGAAGGTAATTATATTGATTAATCACAGAAAAAACACTACACTAAGCTTGGCACATCTGACGAGGAACGTGGCAAATGATCTGGAGAGATAGGGGCATTGTGGGTAGGTCTTAACTGAGAGTTTTTGGCTGGCGTGAGCTTGGTAACAGCCGTGTCAGTTCTGAGGACGGAATCGAAGTCCTAACAGTAAGGAATGAATAAAGATTTACAACAGCAGATGGTAAGCATTATACTCAATATAAGTTCTACAGAGTACATTTAATATGGGTTCAAATGTTTAAATAATTCCTTAATCCTAACGTGTTTCCCTCTCCTTCAAAATTTTTAACAAAACTGCCATATATAATCTCAGGGGTTTGTCAATGTCAATTCATCCAATTTACTGACCATGCATTCTTCATCCTAGCACCTAAACTATGGGACTCCATTCCACTCTAAAAGAGATGTCCAAAAGTACTCAGATTTCAAGCAACAGCTCAACACCTCTTCACTCAAACAAATGCAGCTTCACTTACACAGGTCTTGTTACATGAAGGCTGCAGCTCTCACATCCCCTTTTATCCCTATTTTATCCTTCCATATCTCAGCATGTCATCCCCTCACTTACTACCACTTATTCGTCACACCTCCCTCTACTCACTGCATTGCTCACACTTCTCTCCCTTTTACTCTAACCTCTGCATGTCTCTCATCATTTATCTGTCATCTTCTCCCTATTAGGTTCATAAGTTCATAGGTTGGTACTAGGCTATCAGCCCTAGGGCCTATACAACCCTAGCCAAACAATTCCCTGAATATTTCTTCCCACAATATTTACTTCCCTGGACCCCTGTCTAGCAGGGCGACTGACGTGATACCCGGGGTGAATTTCCTATCTTCCATCCAATCGTCAAGGTTCCTTTTGAAGATGGTCAAGGATGTTCTCTGCTTGACATATATGGGCAGTCTATTCCAGAGTCTGAGGAGTCTCTGGGTCAGGAACCTATCCCTCCAGCATGTTTTGTTCATTGTGATGACAAAGTTTAGATCCCTGGAGCATGTGGCTCTGAGGGATTGGGATTTCTTTAAGTGGAGCATGTCCAAAAGCTCAGGGTTTGACACGGCCTTGTATGTTAAGCAGAGATCGCCTCCGAATAGATGATATGCCACAGAGTATAGCTGTAATTTTTAAGACGGTCAGCATAGGGTATCTGCTTTAGGCCTTTGATTTTTTAGTGAGGTATTTCTGCAGCCTTTCCAGCAGTTTCAGATGTCTTGTGAGGTACATACCAAACGGGGCACTGTACTCTATAATGGGTCTAATAAGGGATGAGTACAGTGGGACAATGACCTCCTTTTTTCTGGATGAAAAGCCCTTAGTGATGAGGTGTGCCACATAGAAGAATTTCCTGACTGTTGTGGCGATGTGGTTATCAAAGGTGAGACCACTGTCCACCTGTGTCCCTAAGTCTCTCATCACACTTTTGGTGTTTAGTGTACTGCCACCTATGTGGTAATTCATGAGTACATGTTTTTTCCTAAAGGGGATAACTATACATTTCTTGGCATTAAGCTTGAGCCCATGGCTCTGGCACCAAGCATCTGTTTCTGTAAGGCCCTTGTGTAGAATATCCACATTGTTTGGGGATTCAATAATGGCTCCCAGTTTACAGTCATCTGTAAACTTTGTTAGCCAGAGTCCATTAGTGTTGGCCTGTACTTCAGAGAAGTAGATGCCAAACAAGAGAAGTCCCAGGATTGAACCCTGAGGTACTCCACTTGTCACTTGTCTGGAGCTGAATTTGGAGTCGGCTACTTTTACAGTGTGTGTTCTGTCAGTAAGCTAGTTGGCAACCAATCGAGTGACATAGGGATTTATGCCCAACTTAGTTTCTCTACGATTCCAGAGTGGGGGATGGTGTTGAAGGCCTTGGCGAGGTCTAGATAGGCTGTGTGGACTGCCTTACCCTCATCCACAGCTCTGGAGACTGATTCAAAAAAGTCTATCAGGTTCAGGAGACAAGATCGGCCCTTCATGATCCCAAACTGGGTGGGGTCCAGTGTTTGAAGGTTGCCAATGTCTTTGTTTATAAGTTCCATGATAATGCATTCCATGCCCTTGCAGATCAGGCTCGTCAGACTGATGGGACAGTAATTCCCAGGATCCGATGTGTAGCCCCCCCTTGTGGAGTGGGATAACTGCAGCTATGTGCTACTCAGTGGGCACGAAGCCTGAGGTGAGGCTATGTGTAAACATGACACTTAGGTGAGGTGCCAGTTCATTTTGTAGTTCATGTAGTACACAGCCCGGGATGTCATCTGGTCCCATGGATGCTGTATTTTTAGCTTTGGAGAGTACAGTTTCTACCTGTGTGGCCGTGACAACCTGAATTTGGCAATCTTTTGGTATTGAGATGGGCCCTTTAGGGGATGAGAGGGGGGTGAAGTTGGCACTAAATCAGTCTGCCTGGAGACTGGCAAGATCCTTGGGATCAGTACATTTAATACCATTCTGTTGTAGCTCAGAGCAGATCTGAGCATTGCCATTTAGATTCTTGACATAACTATAGAATGCCTTGTGGTTGTCTTTGGAATATTTGGCAATTTTATTTTCGTAACTAGCTTTGGAGGATTTTATGAGGGATCTTAGCTTCTTACTGAGCTGGGTAAGGGAGATTTTTGCATCCTGGCATTTTCCTCTCTTCTGCAACAGTTTCTTCCTTCTGTTGTATAGTTTGTTTATGGCAGGGGACTATCAGATTGCCTTCCTTATTTTGCAGGAGAGTGTCTTGGTTCTATTTGGGATGGCACGATTCATGCATGATTGGATGTGCTCGTACAGTGCCTTAGTGTAGGATTCAGCAGTCGAACTTTCACCTCCCGTCTGCATAAGTGCCATGAAGTTTGTCACTTCTGACTTAAGTAGCATGAAGTTGGCTTTGGAGACGTTTTTTTACAGAGGTTTCCTTACTGGGGAGTGGGGGTGGGATGTGAATATCAAGGGTGATTTGCTTATGGTCAGACTTGACCAATGAGGAGGTGACCATTGGGGTGGAGCATCTATCTCCCATGTTGGTAATGAGCAGGTCTAGGATACTGGGGCCTTTGGTGGGAGAATGGATTAGTTGATCCAGGGCATTGGAATTTATGAATTCCAAGAACCATTGGGAAAAGGTGTTGGTACCCGAGTCGTTTTCCCAGTTAATGGCAGGGTAGTGTTTGGTTGTATCGTAATATTTTCCAGTATGTTTAGAAAGGTGTAGTGGGTATCTTGGGGCATGGCAGGGGATCTGTAGCAAGCTACAATTTGGATTGCAGTCTTACCTAGTGTTAGTTGCACCTGGAGAATTTCAGATGCATTGTGTTGGGCAACTAGCCTGGGGGTGTGAATATCCTTTGTGAATATAGACACTCCTCCACCTTTAGTGTTTAGGTCTTGGTTTGGTGGCAGAAAACTGTGGTAAGAGTTGTAGCCTGGTATTACAGGGGTGCTCTCTGGAGTCTTGAACCAGGTCTCAGTTACTGCACAGATATCAATGTTCTCCATTTTTAGGGTTGCCTCGAGAGAGTGCATTTTGAGGTTTAGACTTCTAGCATTGAGTAGCATTACCTTCAGATTTTGCATGCTTGTATCTGTTATGGTGGTGGTTTTATCCTTTGAACCTTGCCTAAAAAAGGCACTATAGGGGTGGCAAGAGCTGTAGCCAGTAACATGAATCCCAGGGGTGACAGGTGCAGACCATCTCTGGCAAAACATCATGGTTTGTCGATCATGTCCTCCCAGGCAGACAGATACTGTCAGTCATTTTGTCCTTATACTGTGGTATCATTCTGGGCAAAGGCAGGATGCTACTCAGGGCTAGGGTCATACCTGCCTGGGTCACATGATCCAACAGCTCTTCCATGTCTCTTTTCATGTAGTCCAGGGAGGTACGTCTCAAGTCATTCACTCCAACATGGACAATGACAGAGTTGTATTTGTACTTGTTGTGGAGTGACTTGAGTGCATGCATTATGTGGCGGATCCTGGCACCTGACAGGTAGCTGTCATTTTCTCCTTGCTCAGCCTGGTGAGTGGGACATCAGTGTGTCTGACTATAGAGTCACCTATGACTAAAAAAGTGTTGAGTACGTTGTCTTGCCTTAGGGGCTGTTGTTGGGTGGCACACTGGTGTTGTGCACTATGTGTCACTTTGGTTGTGACTGGTGTCTATTTGCAGTTCAGCTTCAGAGGTCCTTGTTACTTGGGCAGGTTAATGTTAAGGGCCTCCGCATATGTGGGTTTCGTGTTGCTATGTGTGGGTGTTGATGGTGTGGGTTTTGAAGAGCTATGTATTGATTGAGGTGTAGTGCAGGTGTTAACCTTCTCCTCTTGACTGTCTAGGACAATCTTGGCTGGAGAGAGCTTTGCTTCCAATCTGGCTATGTAAGTGCATCTCTCGCAGGTTGTAGTGTTGGGTGGTAGGAGGAGAGGGTTGTCTGTGTACATGAGGCAGTTGCTGCATTGCCCCAGTATGCCCAGATTCACCAGGTGGACAGGAGAAATCACCGGAAGCTGACCTTTGGACATGCCTGTTTAGGTGCTTTTTTTGTAAAGTACAAGAGCTGTTTTCCCTTACCTTTGCAAGGTACTTTGCAATTATGGGCTGTTTAGTGCCTACGATTAATTTCTCCTTATTAGCAAGGAGAGTTGAGTGCTTATATCAGTTTAAGGCTTCCTATTGCTTTCCAGCAGGGTCTAGAGCAAGTGCTAGTCACAAGGGTTCAGATTTTAGTGCTACTACTGAGAAATCAATTAGTTCTAAGGGAAAATTTGAAGAGCACACTTTCTGGCACCTGGAATAGTTTACCTGCGCTGTGCTGCACAATGGGAATAACACGCAAACACATGGGTTTTTAGGCCAGAAAGTTGAAAAGGGATAGAAATCAGCCCAAAATGGCTAATAAAATTACAATTTCAGAGCTGGAAACCTCTCCTCTAGTGTTAGATAGGCAGTACAATGCTCACCATTCCCACTGGTAAGCAGTAGGACTTCCCTCTACCACAGCAAGGTCTGGATAGCTCTGAACACAGAAAATAAAGTCCTGAGACAAGCAAAGCTTGGGATCTGGACTATACTAGTTAGGAAAGGTGGGAAATGAGTAAACAAGACAGTTTTTTTTTTTTTGGTTTTGTCTTTTTTGTTAAAACAGGCTAAACAATGCAATAATGCAGTAAATAAACACAGAAAAGGCTAACACATTTGAGTGTGTAGCTCTAAACAGTAAATACAATTAAAACTCTATAAAATTAGCAATTTAAAACTTTTTGAAGGAAGCAAGGCAAGTGCACAACTGAAAAACTATTTAAGAGGTAATAATACAGTAGAATAAGTAGCCAGTCTACATATACAGAAAAGTCTATATATACTGAAAACCAGGTAAAACACACTAAAACAATTCGGATGCAACCTAGAGCACTTGGGTTGCAGCATATTAAGGCAAATACAGTTTTAATAAATGCACTAAAATATACTCTATATTTCCAAAATGCCTGAGAAGCACAATAAGAACACAAGGAAATTCAGGCAATTTTTTTTTAAATAAGAAAGGGAAAAAGGAGGAATATAAGGAAAGAAACTAAGTGGGGTTGGCCTTCTCAGATGTTCTGTCTGTATTAGTTAGAATGAGCTAATGACACTAGATTGGGAGGAGTGTCCCAGATCAAATTTACAGTAGGGACGGGCAACTGCAAACCACCAAGTATAACAGCAAGACACCAACAAGGAGAGAGGGTGGGGAACAATACTAAAGCTAGTAGCCTACACTCTTTGACAGTAAACACTACAAAAATGTTTATCACAGCAGTGAGCCACAAAATGAAAGTTTTAAAACAGATAAAGGAGCAAGGAGACTCTACAGAATGGTTTTAACTGCAAACAAATCAGTTATATGATACATTCCTTGGCAGAAAATCAGAACAAACTAATAGGTGCTTAATAAGTACAGAAAATAGCAATAAAATACAGTAAGAAGTATGCAGCAGGCAGTAAAAAGTGCTATATATAAATTGCTAGAAGCAATAAGCAGTATAAATAAGCCAAAAAAAGGATACTTATTGTTATATACCTCAGATCAGAGTTGTAGTCAATGCCCCTCCTCCACTCGGATCAGTGTGTATAGATAGACAGAAATCCTCTCAAAGTTAGGGCTTAAATACCAGAAGATACAACCTTAGACAACTTTTTTTTTAAAAAGCTCAAAAAAACCAATGAGTGCTTACTCCAAGCCCTAGACCACCCAACCCCCACTAGCCAGTTGCCAATCAACACAATCCTGACATGAAGGTAAAGAAAGGCTTCTGCTAATTCAAGATGGCCTGGTCATGTGCTCAGAACAATCCCTGCAAAAACAAATGGGCCCAAAGACCGCAAATCTTAACTGGGACAATACTAAAGCTAGTAGCCTACACTCTTAGACAGTAAACACTACAGAAATGTTTATTACAGCAGTGAGCCACAAAATGAAAGATTTTAAACAGATAAAGGAGCAAGGAGACTCTACAGAATGCTTTTAACTGCAAACAAATAAGTTATGATACACTCCTTGGCAGGAAATCAGAACAAACAAATAGGTGCTTAACAAGTACAGGAAATAGCAATATAATACAGTAAAAAGTATGCAGGAGGCAGTAAAAAGTACTATATATAAATTGCTAGAAGCAATAACCATTATAAATAAGCCAAAAAACAGGATACTTATTGTTATATATCACAAATCAGAGTTGTAGTCAATGCCCCTCCTCCACTTGGCTCAGTGTGTATTGCATCCTTTCCTGCAACTATTCCCACTTGCCTCTTCTAATGTGTTCACAACTCTCTATATAATGATATACTGCTATCTCTGTAGCAAAAGGCATCTTTATGGCTACATCTTAACCAAACAGCTCTGCTACACAATTTCATCTTTTTCCTTCTGTGTTTTCATATAGTAAACTGCTTTGTGAATTAAATGATGTAGCATATTATTGCATCTGAAAATATGTATATGCTTTTTAGCATATCCTTCTATGTGTAGATATATTTTGTTAATTTCTTATATGATCCTATTCACCCAGACTATCTGCAAATGGTCCATTGTGATCAGTATACTGCCCCGGTAAACAAATCTAAATACAATGTTCCCCAAGCTTGGAATTAGGTCCATTCCCATTACAATATTAGAAACCCAAAACATATGGAGAAACTAAAAGATGGAAATCACCTCCCAACTTGAAGATTACAAATCACTTTACAAACAAGACAATGAATTGTACCTCTGTATAGGACTAAGTCAGAACTTAAGGAGCCCAGTGCAAAGTACAAACAAAACAATGACTTGTACCTCTTCCTAGCTGTCAAACCCACTGTGGGAAATTCTATGCCATCAGTGATATAAATATTATAAATGATTTTCTAATATTTTCTATGAACTGTAGACTGCTAATATGTTAGTTGTTAACATTTGCACTCTTGTGTATACTGTGAACTTATGATCACTTTATAAAGTTACTGTTGTTCACTAGTGGATTGTTCATAGTTTCATAAGTTAATAGATTACTAGTCTAACTGTCCAGAAGGGTCATTTTAAGTCTAGCCAATAAAGATCAGTATCAAACCCTGTACTTACTGTCTATAAGGTGAAGACTTAAACCATTACGTCAAACCCACCCACCTGCCAGGTACAGAGTCGATATACATACACCTATATTCATAAGTACAATGGACAAGACAGAGATTCCATTTTACTGCCAAAGATATGCCAAGACACAGTACTTCAGCAGACTCCAGTACCACAAACTGTATCCATTTCTGGAGATATGGTTCAATAGCCTAAAGGACAGTCCTTTAGAAGATACCCATACCACAGACATTTTCCATTTCTCAATGTACTATTTCCTGGTTCTTTCATCTTTATTATATACATTTAGGGCCTTCATAGATGATCACTCTACGATATTAAAATCCTACCCTCCTAGATAACAGGCCCAGATATATGAGGCAGGGATACAAAACTGCCTTGCTGTTACTAAAGTAAGTAGATGTGTAGTGGAAATTACCAAACAAAAGATGACCTCTATCAGAGCAGCAAAGCTTGGTTGGTTTGGCTCAAATGGAGCCATAAGAATCAGATGTGTAATGTCTGTCAGTGGAAACACCTCCTGAATCACCAACATTTTAATAAAATCAGACATCATATCCTGAGAGTTAGTGGAAAAAAAGGCATCCCACACAACATTTGTGGCACTGAATAAGGAAGCAGAAGGCTGGCAGTTTTGGTAGTTAATTATTTGGATTAGTAGAAATGTAGTCTGCTTTGCAATGACACATTGGTACACTTTCTGCTGAAAGATCAACAACCTTAAGAGTCAGTTACTAACAACATATACTATACTGCTGAATGGGTCTCCTAGAAGAATCTGGCAGCATGGCAAATTTATCACTGAGACCAAAATAGTCCTGAAGTAGCCTTCTCCAAATCTGAAGTACTTTTTCACACAGCTGAAAGAAATGTGTTTCCTTCTGTTGCTTAAAATAACACTGCACCATTTTAAAAAGATGAAGACGAGGAAGACAGTTGTCCTTGAACTCTGGCAGAGCTCTTCAGATTATCTTCCTCATTCTCTCACTCTCTCTCAGGCTCATGTGAATAGAACTTTCCTTTTGTGTCCATTAACCACCCCCTCATACTAAAAGTGTCCACTGTGAGCAACTGTTAAGATGGCAGGAGGAATTAATGCACTCTATTCACCAACTTGGGTATATTTTGCCACCACAGGAATTCTCTTTATTGAAGTTGCTAGAGAAATATGTTTCAAGAACATCTGCAAACTTATTCTGTTCTTTTCTGAGCACCACTACAGTTCTTATAGGCACTCCTGCATGGAAATCTAATAGCATAAATGATAATTGGTACCACCAAGCCATGAGAAACTTTCCACTGACTGCTAACAGCACAGAGAAAATGGTTATCAGATCATTAATCTCCCCTTGTTTCTTCCTGTATTATGGAAACCTTGACCCTACAGAACTTACGACAGACACAGAGAGGTCATGGTATGTGTAGGGAAGAGATGGCTTCCTTAAATGTATTGCAATTTTCAGTGAATGCATTTAAGTTATGTTGTTTTGATAGGGTATACTAATAATTCATGACTATGAGTCACTAAAAGACAATCATCCAGGTAAGAGAACTGCAAACACTGGAACCAACCATTCTGTAAGTAGTTCTGAGGCTGTAGGTAGAGCTACAACTAACAATGGCGGTATGAAACCAGCATGTCCAGCAAAGTGGACTTATAGGGATGTGAAAACATGCAAGTTTCATGTTCATCATTGCCACAAATTAACACTTTTGTGCGAAAGGTAATGCTGTCCATAAACTTAGTATTGCAAGCTTCTTGTTTCAAACTGAGATTCAAGATGTATACAACAGGCCTCAAAAGTCTTGTCCTTTTGAGGACCATGAACAGTCTAGAATAGAAATTATTTCTTTTTTGAGGTCTGAAAACCTACTGTATTGCCAATTCTTAATAAATGGCCATCAAAAACATATGACTGAACAGAAGAGGGTATAAGAAGCAGAAACCACAGATGGGGTTTGTAGAAACGTTGTGTAATACCCTGTGCAATGGCATGCAGAATTCAAATGTATGAAGTAGTATCTTTCTGAACTGGTATGTGAAAAAGAATACTTTTTCCAAGGTGTATTGGAAAAAGTGGAAGGTGTAACTCCAGACAGAAGTCAACTGGGTATATTCTGCAAGTAATTAGATTCACCTGCAGAGACAGAGGATAAAGATGACAGCTTACTCAAACTGTTTCTAGGTACAAGACTGTTACATGCAACCTCTCACTAGTCGGGAATTTCTAGAAAATTGTGAAGAGGGAGCATGAAACAGCTGCCTCTATGAAGACTTTAGCAAATTATTAAAGAATAAATAAATGGAAACGGATGCATCTGAAAGTTGAGCCTTTGCATCTCAGGTTATTTTCAGTTTTTAGCAATGAACACCTTTACATGACTGCCCTGAAAGTTGTTATCTACTGCACCACATGCACATTTAAGAACAAACACTCAGTCTTACCTGCCAATGATGCTCCTATGACTGCATGCGTTTGCAAGAATGATCCCTTCACCAGCCACCTCAGAAAGAGGTACTAACTGCCATCATTATGGTAAAGTATGCCAACGTCATCACACTTTGATGTTGACTATGTGCTTGAACCCCCAGCATTTGCAGCACATTATATTTGTGAGATTGCAGAAGGAAACAATAACCCTATCCAGTCCATTTAAGTACAGAAGGAAAGAATAACCCTATCCAGACCAGTAATTTAAGTACAATTAACACTCCACCTCCTATATATGACTACAATTTCATTTATTCTTTTTTGCATCTATCCCATGCCCACCATGAATGCCTTTATGGACAGCATCTATCACCTATTCTGATAATCCATTCAATGGGTTTACAACCCTTCTGTAACAAAATGATTTCAGCGATACAGAAAGTAGGTGGTCTCCACAACCTGCTACCTGTTTCCCCTCCTTACTTCTCTGTCCTTTCAGTTCAGGAAAAACCCTTCACATCTCCCTGGTATAAGTTTAGGTACCATTATCATGTCCTCCCATTACTTCTCGTCTCAAATGTGAAGAGCTCTAGCATCTGATTACATCTCTTCTCCTCATCTCATAGACCTTCCTGACAGGTTTCCTCTGGATTCCTTCATAGTGTCCGATGTCCCTTTCCTTCTATTGCCTCCAAAACTGCATGCACAGCAGCACACTGTACTTAGGGTGTTACTGACCACGGCCTATTAGAACAGAGCAATTACTTCTCTTCCCTGAACACAGTGCATGCAAGCCAGGCAGTATATGTTCAAGTTTTTTATGTAATTTGATGGCCATAGGGACATTTACTACAACTGAATTTATGCATAAAAATGCAGGAAATGACTAATGAATGCAAATATCATGATCTTAAGTGTAACAGTAAATAAGAACTGACGGGAATGAATAAGTGCATGTATACTGTGCAATATATAATACCATATCAAAACAGCACTTATGTTCTCAAGAAGAACACCTTGCTAATAAAGTGCAAAATTCTTTTTTAATAATTTTTATTGGATTTTAGCAAACAAGAACAAAATCAGAAATTCAAACAATATGTAAGAATACTAACAAAACTATATATAGTGTCCATAACAAGCATCATTATTAATTAAAAACAATAATACTTTTCTAAAAGATTTTTAAGTTTCAACCAGGAAAATTTCTTATGAGTAATATTTGAAGTCCTATTATAAATAACTTGCAGTTCTTTATTACAAACATTATTAGCTAAGTAGATAAATTCTGAGAAAGAGAGGATATTTTTATTTTTCCAATTAATTGTGACACCTTTTTATAGCAGTTGCTAGGACTGACCATAGGAGAGGCATGTGGGTAGCAGGAATACAATCTGGAATTGGAACACTGAACAAAATCAATGAATTTGTAATCATACAATTAACCAATCATAATTTGTTTTGTCTTTTCGGCTGTTCCCGGTTAGGGGTCGCCACAGCAGAACTCCGGTCCGCTAATGATTGGCAGTAGATTTTTATGGTGCAGAGTTGCCAGCCCAACGCCCAACCTTCAGCGAAGGCACTCCCATTCACGTATGTCTTTCGGAGGCCACTAGACCGCGGGGATGACATGCAGACTCCACACAGAAGGCACTTCAGCCGAGAATCGAACAGGAAAACTTCTTCCTGTGAGGCAACAATGCTACAGATGTACCACCGCGGCTTCTAACCAACCAACTAACCATAATGCACTAGTAAATTTATCAAACTCTTCCCAAAAAAGTAGCAAATATCGGGTACTTTAAAACCATATAAACATTTGTTAAGCTCTCTTTTACTGTGCTGTTTAACAAAGTGAGTCACCATTTTGGTCAGCCATATGGCTCTTTCTGCTTTATTTTTTGCCTCCTTCCCCTTTAAAGTAAATCGACTCATACATTTGGCTCTCTGACCCTAAACTTTATAGCTATACCTTGTACATTTATGGCTTTCTAACACTCAGACATAGACTCCTGTTTGAAATTTGTACTTATTTGTCTGACATTTGAACAAGTAACCCTGATAAAAACCTCAAATTTGTATACTGCTGGCCTGTCTTTCCTGCTAAAAGTAAGTACAATTAAAGCGCTGAGTGCAGGTTTTAGGACCTTACATTAAACTTACCTGTGGTGTGATGTGGTTCTGCCTGCTCCGCTCAGGAATGCTTGCTCCTCTCCCACCTCCGATTCCCACCCACCCAGTTGCAGTATTCTAAACTGTGGGGTCATCTTGTCAAATAACCTAGACATCTATCTGGGGTACCAAAGCCAAAGCCTTCCATAGACACATACGTCCAATATATGCCCAACATATGAACTTGTTCTAGAGGCATTTCCCTTTTAAAAGGCTCTAGTTGAGGCCATTGCTCTAAGTGGTATAAGCCTTTGCTGGACAGGGCAAGGATTTGTCATCCTGAGTGTAACTAAAGGAAATGGATTTAGAAATCCAATTGGCATTAGTCTGCTTAGAAACTAGGTTTCATAACTCAGGATCTTGGAAACAAACGGTGTGAATATTCTTGGTCTTATCCAGGCAGAAACTAAGGTATGTGCATTAAGAAAAAGAAGAACCCTTTCTCTCCTATTTTATGGATTAGGGAAGAAAGTGTGAAGATCTGGCTAACAACTGAAGTATCACCACTACAAATGCAGAGTGCCAAACATCCTGCTAACAACTGAAGTATCACCACTAAAAATGCAGAGTGCCAAACAGCCTGCTAACAACTGAAGTATTACCACTACAAATGCAGAGTGCCAAACAGCCTGCTAACAACTGAAGTATCACCACTACAAATGCAGAGTACCAAATAGCCTGTTAACAACTGAAGTATCACCGCTACAAATGCAGAGTGCCAAACATCCTAACAACTGAAGTATCACCACTACAAATGCAGAGTGCCAAACAGCCACATCTATGGGAGAGAGCAAACCTGGAAGATCGCTCATCTCCTTTAACTGATTTTTTTTTTTTTGCAGGGCCGCGGACACCCTCCCGGAACATCTATATACCAACTCTGAGATCTCCATATCTCAGAGAAAAGCTAATATTCAGAAAAACGGTCATCTTGACTTAATATAATAAAGTCCATTTTTCATCCATTCAGCCCGTGTGTTTAGTGATTTGCTCTAGCAAATCCTGACATTTCAAGTGTTACCGAGGTTTTATGACCTGACTAAGTGACAGTTTATTTACTACTTTAGGCATGGAGTGACTGGCCCTTAAAGACACTCTGTCCTCATGAAAAATAAGGGAGGGGTTGCCATAAGGCCCTGTACCTGGAAGACTCACCTGTCAGAGGTGAGAGCTACCAGAATAGCTTTCTATGCTGCTGGCTTGAAAGGAGGGATAGTGAGTTTTTCCAGCATGAAGTTTAAGTCCCAAGCAGGTAGAATAGCTTTCCTTGTAGGTTTCAGGTGGTGTATACTTTTTAAGAACTATTTTACCTCTAGTCTGGCCAGAAGTGGAGGATTCAGAAGTAGGCCTATAAATATGGCTGAAATGTGTGACTTAACAGACAAATAAGCTACACTAGACTAACAGCTCAAAACAAATAGGAGAGAACCACTGGTATATTAGCCTGTACTGGGTCCTGATTTGTAGCCTAGCACCATATAGTATTTTTTTTAATTCTGCTGGTAGTAGGTTTTATTGCCATCTGAAGAACTTGAAACACGTACTTGGAAAACAGGATTCAGATCCCATTCAGACACTAATCATCCATACTGTCAGGTTGAAGGATGACAGGTTGGGATGAAGAAGTAAGTTCTTCTGCTCTGTGAGCAAGTCCACCATAGATGGAAGCTTCTGGAGATGACCCTTGGCTAGGTGGAAGAGAATGGAGAACCACTGCTGCCTTGGCCACTAGTGAGTCACCTGTAAAATCACAGGGTAGACCTTATGGAGAAGAGGAACAGAAGGGAAGGCAAATAAGAACCTCCCTTTCCAAGGGAAGGACATTGTGTACATTTTTCAAGCTTGAGGACAGTAGGTACAGGTGCAAAAGGACAGACTGTCTAGGAAGATCTCCCTGTTCATCATCCATTCATGAGGATCTTCCTTTGATCTGCTTGGAAACGATGACATGACACTGTCCTGTGAGGGAATGTAAACCACTTGGAGGGAGAGGTTTGCTTTTGTGGCATGCTCCCATACCAAGACGGTCTGTTCTGTTAGTAAGATCTGGTGCCCACCTGCTTGTTTATGTACCACATGACTGGTGTCTTGTCCAAGACCACTCTCAAGGGACCTGGCTACTAAGAATGGCAGAATATCTGCAGTGCCTGAATTAGTACCCTCATCTACTTCAGCTTGATGTGCTTCAATATTAAATTTCTAGGCCATCATCCCTGAACTCTCAGGTTGCCCATCCATGCTCCCCATGCATCATCTGATGCATCTGTGTTATTAGATTCATAGGCCATCATCCCTGAACTCACAGGTTGACTTGTCCACAATCCTCATGCATCATCTGAGGCATCTGTGTTATTAGATTCGTAGGCCATAGTCCCTGAACTCTTAGGTTGCCTGTCCATGTTCCCCATGCATCATCTGATGCATCTGTGTGCAGCTCCTGTTGTGTGTTTGCAATATGAAAGGCAGACCTGGGTTGAGATTTATCTGCCATATTCACCACGGTATTTCCTTCTTTAGGCAAGGCAGAAGAGGAAATGTGTGCCCAAGGAATAAGAAAGTTGTGACCAAGTGGATTTTGGGTACCACTGGATCTTCCTCATATGGAGGAAGACAAAGTAAACCATGGGATGGTTACTACAATGAATCCTAGTGCACCAAGGATCTCCCTTGCAGTACAAGACTGAACAGGGAGGAGATAAAGGAAATAACTGGTTAGGCTTTGTAATAGGTCTGGTGGAAGGAATGTCTGCATGGTGTCTAGCCAGGTCCTGGGTTGATTTCATTGCTAATATTTTTTAGTCGACTGTGAAACCTAGGCTGGAACTAGAGCCAAGGTAAAGTTAAGAGTCAGGAGTATCTGCTGAGAAGATGCATGTATCAACAGGTCACCCAAATAAGGGATGTCTATAATCCCTGCTATAATCACATTGCTAGGTTCGTTACAGGCCTACCCTACAGAACACACCACTGTACTAACCTGAAAAAGCTTGGATGGATAGAATTCCCACACCTTCTTCACCAGTCCCAACTCATAGAGGCCTTCAAAATCCTTAAACAACCTGAGAATACCCCAGCACTAAAAAACTTAATGACTCCCTACTCCAATCTAAGCTGCCTTCGCTCAGCAAACAGACTCCTTGTCCAAACAACTAAATCTCTCAACCTAGGTGGTGGCGCTGTTGCCAACACCACTGGTAAAATATGGAACTCTCTCCCAAATAACATCAAGCTTGCAACTTCTCTAAGTCAATTCAAAAATAGTCTAAAACTCCACTTCAAGTCACACTGGCTATGTCCTTGCTCAAACCCAGACTAGCTCTGTGCCATTAACTAAAACATAAACAACTAGCTAAGATAAGTACTTTGTATACGGTGATAAAGAAATATGTATCCTGTCTAACTATGTCATTATACTGCCTACCGTCCTTGCTAATATGTTATTAAGGTTACATTTGTAGTAATCTCAGAAATAGTAATGGCAGTCTTGTACTTGTATGTAAATATCCTGTTTTTGTTCAGTTCTTTCAGCTCATTTACTGTACCTAATTATCAATGTAACTCTGTTGGAGCTTTTCTCCCCGGGCCTCCGCTGAAAAAGGACATGTATCCAGTCGGACCATCCCGGTTAACAAATGTAAAATAAATAAATAAAATAAATAAAATAAATGTCTGGACTCCTTGACTCTTGCTGTAAGCTATGACTGGGGTAAGACACTGTGAAAACTTGGGGGGATGCAGAGAGTCCAAAAGACAAAGCAGACAAGTGAAAGTGTGATGAGTCAGTAGAAATCCTGATAAATTTCCTATAAGTAGGGTGAAAAGGAATGTGGAGATATGTATCCTATAGATTCAGAGACACCAGGAAGGCTTGAAGAAGAATGAATGGAAGCAAAGTTTGCAGGGACATGTGACAGAGAAAGTTTTGAGGGTGGAGAGATCCAGAATCAGTTTCCAATTTCTTCCTTTTCTAGGGACAAGGAGCAGCCTGGAATACAACCCTTTTCCCACAAATTGTGGAGGTGCCAGTTGTATTGTGCCTCACTCCAGCAAGGTTTGCATTATGGGATAGAGAAACTGTATCCAATTCTGTGGAGGATAAAGAATACCAACAATATAAGGCATTTCTTTCCATGTCATTATGTATCCATTTTTAATGATTGAGAGGACACATTTGTCTGAGTTTTTTAGGGGTGAGGTGCTTTTGGATAATGGAAGGGATGGACCGAGGAGTGGGTAAAGGGACAGAGGATGGTCAGGCAGACTTTTTTGGGTAAGGTGGTTTCTCAGATCTACAGTCCCTGTCTGGTCTGTCCTAAAAAAAAATTCCAGGCATTTTCTTGGAAAAAGGAGAAGGGGTCAGTTCCCTGTGAGCAAAGCAATTGGTTTTAGCAGGGCAATTCCTAATTTTACCTTGTTCTTTAAACTGTTTGAAAAAACTGTCAGCATCCAGACCAAACAAAAGGTCCTTGTCTAAATATATCAGTTGGAGCTTTGCTTTAATATCTTTTGGGAGGAGCTGAGAATGTAACCATACATATGCCATGATCACCAAACGTCTAGCAGCTGCTATAGAGGAAGCTTCTACTGCATCACAGCTGAATTTAATGCTCTGCCTAGCCACTTGGGAAGCCTGAGTCACAACAGATAAAGCATGTTTACTAGCAGGTCCCTCACAAGAAAAGAATGCTTTATTTAAATCGCACAGAATACAGACATTAAATATTTAGTCATTTGGGTCTCATAATTCAGAGCTCTAAAGGCCACAGAGAAACATATATAAACCTTCTTCCATATCTGTCCATTACTCTGCTGTCTTTACCTGAAGGAAGAGGACTGGGAGCAGGTAGTAACGTGGGGAGCGTGTTGTTTGTAGACATGGTAAACACAGTAAACACAGAAGGCTCTGTCACAGGGCTTTTGTACAGAAATGTCAAGTCTTTGGGCACCTTGTAAAACCTGTCAAGCCTTTTCAATGCCAGTGGCTGACAGTCGGGTGCAGTGGAAGGAGATACAAAGGCATAAAGGAATGCTTCTAGAAAGTAAAGTTGTGAAAAATCTTACCATAACAGTAGCTGTCCTTTTCACTGTTGCAGCATTCATCACCAATAGGATGTCATGACAAGGACAGTCCAACAACTGGCCAGTCTACCAAAGCTTTTACAACCCTACAGAATTTAATGTCACATGTATAATCCCCATGTAGGAATAAGGCGTGAAGGTGACTACATATGCTGCTTATCAAGAACTGAATTTCTCCAGGAGAACCAGAACAACCTCAGGGATACAGCAGAACATGCACATCCAAAGGGAAAGAGGATCAGGAAAGAAAGACAAAGACCCCTCAGCCAGTAAATGTTCCAACCAAAACAAAATCGTAAAAAGGGGGAAAGAGGAGGGGACTGAATACTGCAACAGTAAAACGAAGGAAATCTACTGTTACGGTAAGATTTTATACAACTGTACTGTGTCCTCCATATCACTCTTGCAGTATTCATAACCAAAGGGGAAGAGCACAAAAGCTAAGAAAGCTGGGAGAAAGATGAACCCACCACAAACCCACGCATAATATCCCTGGCAACGCCTGCCCTGACCCTGGAAATGACATCCAACTCATGTTTAGTAAATGTGTACACAGAAGACCAAGTAGCAGCTCCAACTATGGAACTGGTATCAAAACCTTTGAACAAAGCTCCAGAAGAGGCCACTGTCCTAGCACAGAGATTGTGAACTAATGAAGCAAGCCGCTTGCCATGAAAAGAATTGCAAAAAGAACTGGCTCTAGAAAACCAGGAGATAGGTTTGGCAGTTTTGAAGCAAAACAAATATCCTGGAGTGGAAACAAACTCTCAGACTTGCAGATGGCCTTTGTCTTAGTCACATCATATCTGAACAGTCTATGCAGGTCCAAACTGTGAAGAACCTTCTCACTATCAGATTGTGGAGAAGGAAAAAAGGAAGGAAGCTGAACAGACTGATTAAGGGACAACTCAATGACCATGTTGGGCATAAAAAGGATTTCTAGGTTGAGACACTCTGTCCCTGTGAAAATTCAAGGTGGGGGGGGGGGCAGCCATCCAAAGCATGAAGTTCAGACACTCTCTTGGCAGAAGTTATGGCAAGTGACATAACAGTCCTCCAAGTGAAATGCTGCAAGAAATAAGCAGCAGGTTCAGAATAAGCCGGAGTCAAATTTTCAAGCACAACACTAAGGTCCCAAGAGGGAGGGATAGGCTTTCTTGGGGGCCTACTATGAAGGGCACCTTTAAGGAATTTGTTTTACCTCAAAATGAGAAGCCAAAGGAGGATTCAAGGGCAGACAGGCAGAAATAGCTGATAAATGAGCTTTAACAGATTAATAAGCTAAGCCAGCCAGGAGCAGTTCACACAATTAAGACAGAACTAAAGGGATCCCCATTGAAAAAGGATCCTGGTGATATTTAAGGCACCGGAAAGAAAATCTCTTCCATTTAGCCATGTAGGATTTTCTAGTATTGGGCTTTCTGGCCTCCTGCAAAACCCAAAGAATGTCCTCAAAAAAATGGTGCCTGAAGGGGGTCAAAATCCTATCACCCACAGTGTCAGCTAAAGAGTATACAAGTAAGGATGAATCAGGGATCACTTGTCCTTTGTGAGATCATCCAGCCGATGAGGTAACTTGTAGTGAATGCCCCTGGCTGGGTGAAAGAAGAATGGGACAATGCTGTCTGGGCCAAAAGGGAGTCATTAACAAGATTTTTGGAATCACCTTTCTGATCTTTTGCAGGACCTTGGAGAGCAGAGGAATGGGAGGAAAGGCATACAGGAACATCCCCTTCCAAGAAAATGTCATTGTGTCCACTTTCCAGGTCAAGGGACTTATGACTCAAACAAAAGCAAGGAAGTTGCCTGGTCAAAGGTGAGGAAAATCAGACCTACTTGAGGAATACCCCACCAATGCATTATGTTCAGAAACACGTCTCTGAAGTATCCATTTATGAGGTTTTGATCTGGACCTGCTCAGGGAGTCTGCCACAAGATTGTGTTCTGAAGATATGTAAACTGCCTGAAGGATCAGCTGAAGTTGGATAGCCAAGTCCTAGGCTTGAAGGGCTACTCTGCAAAAATAAAACCTCGTGCCAACATCTGTTGATACCACATGGATATGGTGTTGCCTGTGAAGATTTTTAAAGGGCCAGGCAAAACAGTGTGGAAGATCTGAACAGCAATAATACCGCTCATCACCTTTATGTTAATACAGTCTGACCTCTGATGAGGAGGCCAAAGACCCTGGACTTTGAGATTGTAACAGGAGGCTCCCCACTCCAGATCTGAAGAATCTGTGAATAGTTCCGGGGAGGGAGCAGGAGCCTGAAAGGGTAGCACTAGATTTAGGAAAGCCTGCTGGATCCACCAGAGAAGCTTGAGCTTGAGATGAGAAAGGAGAGGAACAGGGGAAATCCAGAAGATGTCATCAGTAAAGCCACACCTTTTTGGGTACCATTAGAGTTTTCGCATATGGAGCTTGGGAAAGAGAAGCATGAGGATGGTAGGTGCCATGAATCCTAGGGCACTGAGGAATTCCCATGCAAGCAGGATAGACAACTGGGACTGAAAGAAGTCTGTCAGAGAAAGACCTTCGGGAGCAGGAAGACAAGCAGAAATGGGACTGGTCTAGATCCTGCAACCCAGAAAATGTGGTCCTGTGATTGGGTGAAAACTGATTTTTTGAGATTTATAGTAAATCCATTACTGTGCAAGAGATGACTGGTGAAGTGTAGATCCTGCAGAAGCCTGCTTTGAGAGGGAGCATGATGAAAAAGCAGGTCTTCTAAATGAGTAAACATCTGAATGCCCTGAAGCCTGCAAAAGGCTATGACAGGAGCCAGACATTTGATGAATACCCTTGGGGCTGTAGAAAGACCAAAGGGCAAAGAAGAGAAAATGAGAAGAAAGAACAGAGAAACAAAGACTTCCTGAACAGAGAGAGGGTGAAATGGAATATGGAGGCAGGTATACTTCAGGTCCAAAGAGAAAAAAGCCTGAAGGTGCAAGACAGGAAACAGTCTGAAGACACGGCATCCTGAATGAAGGGACCTTGAGGAAGGTGTTTAGAAAGGAAAGGTCCAAAATAGATCTTGAGAGTCACTCTTTCCTGGGAACCAAAAGCATCCAGGAATAAACCCCCTTTAGGCAATATGTCAGATAGAAACCGATTTGTTCTGAAAAGGAGGTTTCTAAGGCCTAGGTGTCTAGGTGAGCTTATCAGAAAAGACACTACTCCGTATCCTCTTCCATTTAAAAGGGGGATGAGGCTTTTCTATAAGGCCTTAAAACAAACGGTGTGAATATTATTGGTCTTATCCAGGCAGAAACTAAAGTATGTGCATTAAGAAAAAGAAGAACCCTTTCCCTGTTTTATGGATTAGGGAAGAAAGTGTGAAGATCTGGCTAACAACTGAAATATCACCACGACAAATGCAGAGTGCCAAACAGCCTGCTAACAACTGAAGTATCCCCACTACAAATGCAGAGTGCCAGCCTGCAAACAACTGAAGTATCACCACTACAAATGCAGAGTGCCAAGCAGCCTGCTAACAACTGAAGTATCACCACTACAAATGCAGAGTGCCAAACAGCCTGCTAACAACTGAAGTATCACCACTACAAATGCAGAGTGCCAAACATCCTAACAACTGAAGTATCACCACTACAAATGCAGAGTGCCAAACAGCCTGCTAACAACTGAAGTATCCCCACTACAAATGCAGAGTGCCAAACAGCCTGCTAACAACTGAAGTATCCCCACTACAAATGCAGAGTGCCAGCCTGCAAACAACTGAAGTATCACCGCAACAAATGCAGAGTGCCAAACATCCTGCTAACAACTGAAGTATCACCACTACAAATGCAGAGTACCAGCCTGCTAACAACTGAAGTATCACCACTACAAATGCAGAGTGCCAAACAGCCTGCTAACAACTGAAGTATCACCGCTACAAATGCAGAGTGCCAAACAGCCTGCTAACAACTGAAGTATCACCACTACAAATGCAGAGTGCCAAACAGCCTGCTGACAACTGAAGTATCACCACTATAAATGCAGAGTGCCAAACAGCCTGCTAACAACTGAAGTATCACCACTACAAATGCAGAGTGCCAAACAGCCTGCTAACAACTGAAGTATCACCACTACAAATGCAGAGTGCCAAACAGCCTGCTAACAACTGACGTATCCCCACTACAAATGCAGAGTGCCAAACAGCCTAATAACTGAAGTATCACCACTACAAATGCAGAGTGCCAAACATCCTAACAACTGAAGTATCACCACTACAAATGCAGAGTGCCAAACATCCTAACAACTGAAGTATCACCACTACAAATGCAGAGTGCCAAACAGCCTGCTAACAACTGAAGTATCACCACTACAAATGCAGAGTGCCAAACAGCCTGCTAACAACTGAAGTATCCCACTACAAATGCAGAGTGCCAAACAGCCTGCTAACAACTGAAGTATCACCACTAAAAATGCAGAGTGCCAAGCAGCCTGCTAACAACTGAGGTATCACCACTACAAATGCAGAGTGCCAAGCAGCCTGCTAACAACTGAAGTATCACCACTAAAAATGCAGAGTGCCAAACAGTCTAACAACTGAAGTATCACCACTACAAATGCAGAGTGCCAAACAGCCTGCTAACAACTGAAGTAGAACAATTTCTCCAGGAGAACCAGAACAACCTCAGGGATAGAGCAGAACATGCACATCCAAAGGGAAAGAGGATCAGGAAAGAAAGACAAAGACCCCTCAGCCAGTAAATGTTCCGAACCAAAACAAAATCATAAAAAGGGGGAAAGAGGAGGGGACTGAATACTGCAACAGTAAAACGAAGGAAATCTACTGTTACGGTAAGATTTTATACAACTGTACTAGGTCCTTTCATATCACTCTTGCAGTATTCATAACCAATGGGAAGAGCACAAAAGCTAAGAAAGCTGGGAGAAAGATGAACCCACCACAAACCCACGCATAATATCCCTGGCAACACCTGCCCTGACCCTGGAAATGACATCCAACTCATGTTTAGTAAATGTGTACACAGAAGATTAAGTAGCAGCTCCAACTATGGAACTGGCATCAAAACCTTTGAACAAAGCTCCAGAAGAGGCCACTGTCCTAGCACAAGGATTGTGAACTAATGAAGCAAGCCGCTTGCCATGAAAAGAATTGCAAAAAGAACTGGCTCTAGAAAACCAGGAGATAGGTTTGGCAGTTTTGAAGCAAAACAAATATCCTGGAGTGGAAACAAAAACTCAGACTTGCAGATAGTCTTTGTCTTATTCGCATCATACCTGAGCAGTCTATGCAGATCCAAACTGTGAAGAACCTTCTCACTATCAGATTGTGGAGAAGGAAAAAAGGAAGGAAGCTGAACAGACTAATTAAGGGATAACTCAATGACCATGTTGGGCATAAAAAGGATTTCTACTTTGAGACGCTCTGTCCCTGTGAAAATTCAAGGTGGGTATGAGAAGAAAAACAGAGAAACAAGACCGAAAGAAAAAACAGTTTTGGAAAAAAACACGGCATCCTGAATGAAGGGACCTTGAGGAAGGTGTTTAGAAAGGAAAGGTCCAAAATAGATCTTGAGAGTCACTCTTTCCTGGGAACCAAAAGCATCCAGGAATAAACCCCCTTTAGGCAATATGTCAGATAGAAACCGATTTGTTCTGAAAAGGAGGTTTCTAAGGCCTAGGTGTCTAGGTGAGCTTATCAGAAAAGACACTACTCCGTATCCTCTTCCATTTAAAAGGGGGATGAGGCTGTCTGGACAAAAAAACAGACTTAGAAAGATAATTCTTCTGAAGTTCAGGAATAGGACAGACAAAAATTGGCTTTAGGTCCTGCAGCATCTTAGCTTTGTTCTATAAGGCCTTAAACAGGTCTGCAGCATCTGAGCCAAAGAGATTTTGGTTGTCTAATGGCACACCAAGAAGCTTGACCTAGAGATCATCAGGTAAAGCCTGGAGACAAAGCCAAGGGTAATGCCTCATGTCAGAACCTGAAGCATCAGCCCTAGAGATGGCATCAGCAGCATCTGAACAATACTTGATGAAATGACGAGCAAACTGAGAAGTGGACTCCAACAAGGAAAGAGCAGAAATCTTATCCTCACAAACAGGAAGCTCAGACATCACCTTACCACTCTGGGAGAGAAGGGCCAGGATATTCAGTCTCCTATAGACTGCTGAGGAGTGATCTATGCCTGGCTTACCAGGCATCCACTAACGCCACATTTATGAATGTTCTGCATATTCATAATACCAAGATTAACATAAATACAAGGGCTAGGGACCTGAATTTTATCTGTGACAAACAGTATATGCTGGAGAGAGAGATTTGTGTCCCAAAGACTGCCCCTCCTATGGAACAGACTTCCCATCCATGTGAAGCTGAGTTTTTCTATTACCTAATTTAAGTGCAACCTAGGCTAGTGGATGGGGCATAGGAAATCTACAACGGGTATGGCACCCATGTCCCTTATGGATAGAGGTAGCTTATAAATGCCTGTCCCTCAATATCCTATTTGGATACAGGACATTTTTTTTTTTTTGGGGGGGGGGGGACTTGGCTAGGCTTAGAAAGACCCGCCAGGTCATTAGCATAGTAAGGCTCTATGAATTTACGATCATTTTATCTTTGTAAAATAACAGATTTTTGAATTAAATATGTCATTAAAGCCAACAGATGCTCACAAATAATTTGACACTGTTCATATGAAGTTTATGCTGCAAAATAAAAATAAATACATTTATAGTGGCTTTCATTAATGCAACAAAAATTATGTTGTATTTCACTACCCTTTACATACAACTAAACTGACAAAATAATCAAATGAAGAAAAGGTAACTTAAAACATGGCCTTCATCTCTCTCGTTCACTGCTTACTTTGACCAAAGAACCATATTAAGTACTATACGCTGAATCCAATATGGAATCTTTACAGAAAGGGTGACATTATTGCATATTCAAGATACTTATTGTTAACAGCATATAATATTAAGAGCACAAACATTTTCATTTATCAAAGAAAGTTCAAAGGTTAATTAGTTATAAGATTAACTTTTAAGAACTAGCACTTAGATGGGACATTCAAGATGGCTGCACACTTACAGCTTAATTTCATCTCTCCTAGTGTGAAAACAAACTCAGAAAAGACAGCCAGTGAACTCCTTTTTAGGTAAATTTCAGTAACTGCCTAGTACCTGCACTGCCTGGATGTCAGCAAAAAATTCAGAGAACCTGAAAAAAGATCAATCACAAAATGTGAGGAGAAAACACTGACTGGGAAGAATTCAGCAGTTGTTCAGCAAACAGCAGTGCAAGCTCCAGCTTTCGTGCAAGATACGACTTCCAGTAACCTAAAGGAAAAAAAATAAGTCAAACATACTCAGAGATGATTAAAATAAATGAAACACTGAAGGAGTATATCAACTCAAATAATAAAACAGATATAAAGATAAGGTGATAAAACTGCAAAAATCAGACGCTAAAATGAAGAAAAGGCTAGCTGAGTATGAGAATTCTCAGGAAGAGATGTTTAAAAAAGTAATAGAACTAGAGGACAGAGTAAAGAAAAAGTACAGTTTTGTACCTACCATAAATGTAGATGTCTGATAGGTATGCATCTGCAGTCCTAACATATGGGTTGTCCTGCCTCGGGCAGCCCTTCGGTCGGCCGGATTCCAAAGTCTGGGTCTGGCCTCGGCTGATGTCGCTTTTCACCCGACGTCATAGCTGCAGTGGTATAAAGGCATCAGCCGACACCATTTTCCTCAGTGTTTCTTGCCCCAGATGCCAGGTGCCCTCTAGGAAGGCTAAAATTTGGATAAATGCAAATAATTCCAAACAGTAGAAATAAAGAATATAGATATATACATATGTACAAACAAATACACCATAATAAATTCCCCCAGCTAGCTAAAAGAGGGGTAAGTACCCTAGGAAAACCACAGAGGGGAAGGAGGGTGGGTAATCCTGACTGCAGATGCATACCTATCGGACATCTACATTTATGGTAGGCACAAAACTGTACTATGTCCTTCAAGGATGCATCTGCAGTCCTAACATATGGGTAGAATACCATAGCCAAACTGGGGGAGGAGGCACTAAGATTAAGATGGTGTAGACAAGATCCCTTGCAAAACAGCAGTTGCAAAATCAGCTCGGGATCTGGAGTATAGAGGAAGGTTATAATGCTTGGCAAATGTATGCACGGAGCTCCAAGTAGCAGCTTCTAAAATGTCTTTGGTAGCCACCCCTTGTAGGAAAGCTGTGGTGGTGGCTGTAGCTCTTGTGGAGTGAGGTCTGATACTTTCAGGAGTTGTCTTTCCATGAAAAGAGTAGCAAAATCTAATGCAATTTCCTATCCATTTCGAGATTGTCTGTTTTGAAATTGCTTTCCCTTGTATTCCTGTTGCATATGCTACTAGAAGCTGGTCAGTTTTTCTGTTGGTCTTAGTCCTGTCCAGGTAGTAGCGCAATTGTCTGTGCACATCCAAGGAATGTAGAAGTTTTTCCCCCTCTGTTCTGTGGGTTGGGGAAGAATGTAGGTAAATGAATGGCTTGATTCAATGATACTCTGGAGACCACCTTTGGCATAAAAGTAAGATTAGTTCTCAGAGACACTCTATCCTGATGGAAGATAAGAAAGGGCTGTACTGCCATTAATGCCTGTAACTCAGACACCCTTCTTGCTGAAGTGATTGCTAGCAGGAAAGCAGTTTTCCAAGATAAGAACTGTAAGTCTGCTGTTGCTGCTGGTTCAAAAGGGGGGAGTGTTAACTTCTCCAGCACAAAATTAAGATCCCATGTAGGCAAGGGTGGTTTCCTTGGAGGCTTTACATTTTTTATTCCTCTCAGGAACTGTCGGAGTAGAGGATGAGAGAAGACAGGAGGATCCATGTTGTATTGTGCTGAAATTGCTGATGCATGGATCTTAATGGAGGAGTAGGACAGGCCATTGTGGAACAGCTCTGCTAGGTATTCCAGGATTTGTGCTATGTTTGCCAATGAGACATTTTCTCCCTTTGCTGTACTCCAAATGAGGTATCTTTTCCATTTGGCAGAATAGGTTTTCCTTGTGGAGGGTCTGCGTGACTCCAGGATAATGTCCTTAACCCTCTGAGATAGATCTGGTTTATTTTGTTTTAAGTAATATTCCAAGCAGTTAGTTTCAGTGTTTTCAAGCTAGGATGCAGGGTCTTGAAGTTGTTCTGAGTTAGAAGTAAGGGAAATAGAGGTAGAGGCCATGCGTGAGCCCGAGACATGCTTTTCAGTAGCGGGTACCAATGTTGCCTCGGCCAGTCTGGGGCTATCAGAATTACCCTTGTCTGATCCTCTTTGATCTTCAGTAGGACTTTGTACATCAAAGGAAGAGGTGGGAATGCATATGCTGTCAGGTTTTTCCAGTTGAAGGAAAGGGAGTTCACCCTCCAGGCAAGCGGGTGACATGCCCTTGTGCAGAATTTCTTCAATTGGTGGTTGAGAGGGGAGGCGAACAGGTCTATGTCTGGCAGTCCCCATTTCTTTGTTATGGCTTTGAAGATAACTGGATGCAGCATCCATTCGTGGGCATCCGTGGTAGTTCTGCTTAAGGTGTCTGCTAGTGAATTTTCTTTTCCTGGTACAAATCTGGCCTGAAGTTGAATGTTGAGATTCAGGGCCACATTCCACAGGTCCATTGTCATCCGGCATAGAGGGTATGAGTGTTTACCTCCCTGTTTGTTGATGTACCACATGACTGTGGTATTGTCCGTCCTTATCAGCAGGTGGCCTTGTTGGAGGAATGGTGTGAATGCCTGGATTGCATGTTTGACCGCCAGCATCTCCTTTAGATTTATGTGCAGCTTCAGTTGGTCCTGGGTCCATAGGCCTTGTATGCACTTGTCCAGCATGTGTGCTCCCCAGCCTAGGTCTGAGGCGTCCGTGGTGATGGTCTGGCTTGGATGTGGTTTGTGGAAAGGCAACCCTCTGTTCAACTGACAGGCCTGAGCCCACCACAGGAATTCTTGTTTCAGGCATGGAATTATTGGAATCTGGGCTTCTAGACTGTGCTTGTGTTGAGACCATACATTCCTTAAGTACCATTGCAACTTTCTCATATGCAGCCTGGCATGTGGAATCAATATTATGCAGGATGCCATGTAACCCAGGGCTTGCAGGACTTTCCTTGCAGTAAGCTGAGTTCGTGTTGTTAATGCCATGAAGTAGACTGGTAGTTGCTTTTGTTTTTCTTCTGTGAGAAAAGCCATCTGAGATGATGTATCCAGTTCTGCCCCCAAAAAAGTTATCCTTTGGGATGGTACTAGTCTTGACTTTTGTAGGTTGACTGTGTATCCCAAGGCTTGCAACAGTTGAATGACATTTTCCAAGTCCTTTGCTAATTTTGCCTTGTTGTCTGCTTGTATTAGGCAGTCGTCCAGGTATGGGTAAATTTGAATTCCCTGGAGCCTGCAATGAGCAATTACTGATGCCAGGCATTTCGTGAATACTCTGGGCGCAGTAGATAAGCCAAAGGGCAATGCTGAGAATTGATAATGCTCTGATCCTGCAAGAAATCTGAGGTGTCTTCTGCAATCTGGTCGTATAGGGACGTGCAGGTATGCCTCCTTGAGATCTAGAGTCACCAGCCAAGACTCCTTGCCCAGCATGGGAAGAAGTTGCTGGAGGGTCAGCATTTTGAATTTTGGAACAATGAGGAATGTGTTCAGTGCGGACAAGTCGAGAATAGGCCTCCATTGATTTTCTTTTCTTGGTACAAGGAAAAGCCTGGAGTAAAAACCTTGGCCTTGTTCCATAGGTGGTACCTTTTCTATAGCCCTCATTCTTAGTAGGTTGCTGATTTGTTTTTGAGCCTCTGTTTTTTGGCTTGGTGGTAGGTTTGGCATTCCTCTCTTTTGTGGTAGAGTATGGAAGTAAAACCTGTAGCCCTTTGTTATTGTTTGCAATGTCCATTTGTCTCCTGTAATGCAATGCCAATTGTCTGAAAATAAAGCTAGCTTTCCGCCCAAGGGTGCTTCCAGTTGTTCCCTGGTCGGTGGAGCTAGAGTCAAGTCATTGTGTCTGTCCTGTGGAAGTGGTTGCAGCTGGATCTGTGGCAGCACTTCTGTGGTTGGCAGGTTGCCACTGTCGTCCTCTATATGCACCCCTGGTGTGACTTCTGCCTCTTGGACGTCTATTCCTGGCTCTCTGAGTTCTGGAGGAATCTGGAAAGGACCAAGTCTTCGAAGGCCAATTTCTGCTAAACCTCGGAGGTTGGACCTGTAAGAAATCCTTGACTGTTTGTGCAGATTTAGCTTTTTCTTCCACTTTCTTTAGAACCTCCTGTGCCGGGGAGCCAAACAAACTTTGCTTCTCCATAGAAGCATCTAGGAGCTTTGACTTAACATGGTCTGGTAAGGATTGTTCTTTTAGCCAGGCATGTCTTCGAATCACTGTTGCAGTCATAGCTGATCTAAAGGAGGCCTCCAGTGAATCATAGCCACATTTTAAAAAATGGTTACTGACCTGCTGAGAGTTATGTACCAAATCCTGAAGGGACTTATGGTCTATAGGTTCAGGACAGGACAGTTTTTTATTTAGCTGGTCTAACAGAAATTCCTGGTACTGTATCATGTGAAATTGACAGTTTAAGGCCCTGGCTGAAAGAGTAGCAGAAGTATAAACCTTTTTACCCCATCGCTCTAAGCCCTAGATTCCCTTTCAGAAGGAAGAGGGTTTTTGGCAGAGGCAGCTGCCACACCTTTAGGGCCCTGTGAAATGGTTTCAGGGTCAGCAGCAGGAGCCTTATATAAATGAGAATGTGTGTCCGGAACCCTGTAATATCTGTCAGGCTTAGCAGGGGCCGGAGGGAGAGAATCAGGAGCAGTACAGGCATCATTAAAAGCATCATCAACAACTGTTAGTACTGGAGGAATGGCTAAAGGCCTATGCTGTGGTAGGTGTAAAAAAGTCCTTAGCCTTTTCCTTGAGTCTGAAAAATCCTGGCCCTGCCATTGGAAGTGTTCCCTCATAGCATGAAGTGTTTCCCCAAAAGAAAATTCTTCAGGAGGAGAAGCAGAAGGAATGGATTCTTCTGCATCAGAATCCTCATAAGGAGAGTATGGGCCTTCAGGATGGCCTGTGAGATCTGAGTCATCAGAGTCATAGTCTGAAGAGACAGGTTCCGGGGCTTCAGTCCTAGGCCTCTTTTCTGGAGGGGGCTGAGAGGCCCTTTCTGGGTGTGGTTGGGATCCCCTGATCAATGAAATGAGGTCCTCAGCCAGGCTGAGAATTTGAGATGAAGAAGTAGGTTTAGCAGGAAAGGCCTTGGAAGATTTAGCTGCTTTAGCCCTGGAAAAGGCCTTGATAGACAGAGGCAGGGGGTCTGGCAGCCCCACGTGCAGAAGTAGATATGTCTAAGGGTATAGTGTCTGACAATTCCTGGGGGTCTGCTGCAGTAGCAGTAATTTCAGAAGCAGATTCAGCCATGCTTTGAGAGGCCTTCGGCCGAAGGAGGGACCGAAGACTCTGTTTCAGCCGAAACAGACACTCATGATAGCCTAACGAGGCTTCAGCGAAGCGAGTCATGAGTGTCGGTCCTTTTCCTTGCGTTTTTTAACTAATTGTGTAGTCAGAGTCTCCGACGGCATTTTGTATGCAAAAGCGGGACCAAAAAACTCCTCTGCAAACTCCGACCGACGTCTAAGCGTCCGTCGGTTGAAGGAAGCACAGGCAATACAAGCTGATACGTCGTGGTCTGGGCCTAAGCAAGGAAGGCAGTAAGAGTGGAAATCCTTATGAGGTATTTGTTTCCCACAAGTTAAACAATTATTTACTTTGTCTGACATCGGCTGAGGCAAGAAAGAGTCTAGCAGTGCCAACTTTTAGAAGTCTTCGGTAGTAGGAATCTCTGGATCTGACCGACTGGCACTTGCGAACAGCTTCTGCTTCGGGCACCGTGCGGCAAGAAAGACTGAGGAAAATGGCGTCGGCTGATGCCTTTATACCACTGCAGCTATGACGTCGGGTGAAGAGCGACATCAGCCGAGGCCAGACCCAGACTTTGGAATCCGGCCGACCAAAGGGCTGCCCGAGGCAGGACAACCCATATGTTAGGACTGCAGATGCATCCTTGAAGGACATCCTGAAATTTTACGTTGTACCAGAGAAGCTGGAAGGAACAGACTATTAATTTTAGAAAGCACAAATAAGCAAATTGACTGGTAATCCATGGCAGGAGTTGTTAATTCAAAGGGCACATCATGTGTATCACCACATCTGGCCATGAGAAAGCAGCCTAGACTTTTAATAGTAAAGATGCAATCCTACCAGCAGGAGAAGCTGATTCGGACAAAACTGTGGCAGAAAGACAAAGTACTAAAATTGGGAGACAGAGTGTTTGTGGAAATTGATTACTCACTATACACCAGACAGAACAGGAATAAATTCATTTCAATATTTAGGGAATATTGAGATGCAAGCATGAGATCCAAGCTTCTGTAACCAACTATTTTCAGAATATTATTTCACGAAGGGTCAAAATCACATGCTAAGGAGAAAATACAAATGCTTGTCCAACAAAAAGTGAGCTATCAAACAGAAGGGGATTCTCCTTCTTGTTCTTCTAATAATAATGCCCAGAGAGACACTGTGCCAGTAAAACATTTTCAATGTTTCAAAGAAAATGCTTGAGAGACAGAACAAAGCACAAGAGTTGACTAGAAGAACCAGGAGTATGCTGGGAATCAAGCAGAAACTGGATCTGGAAACTGGAGATCAACAGGAAGAAAACCAGCAAATTAGAAATTGAGAAAAATGTGGGATTACAAAGCAATAATTTGTGAAACATGACAGAATAAGAAAATCTGGAAATATTGGACTTTGTGACTGTTACACTTGGAGGGGACCCCAATGCATGTGCCCTACTTCATGTCATTAATGTTCAGAAGAACATTTAAGAGAGGGGAATAGGAAGGAAAGAGTTAACTGCAAGTAAAACAAAACTGTTCTTAACAGTAGTATTCTTATAATGCATGACGTAACCTGCATGCTACAAGTAAAGCTTTCTCAGTTATTTTCGAGTATAATAGGGTTACTAAAGTAAACAGGTGCCCCTGTTGTTTTTTCCTTCTTTATTCTTCTTGTTCAGTTTTAAGGACTGCAGGTACTGCAATGTAAAAAATACAAGAAAAATTGATGTGCTTTTTCTTACTCTTTCTTTCAGTGGGGAGGAGATAATGTTTTCTGAAAAAAATTCAAGTGTTTTTCAAATCTGGGAGAGGAAAAAAGATAAGACAAAAATAAACAGCAACTAATAGAGGCACAGGCTGTACCATGCATCTTTGAATGGATAACATTCCTTATACATTCATTCAAGTCTGAGTGTGGCTGTCAGCCTGGGACTATTGTTCCTATTAAGAGGGTAAAACTTCAATATTGAAGATGTACAAAGTCTTGTTGCACAGCAAATAATGTTGTCACCTCACAGCAAGAGTTTCTGTAGTTCAGTTCTTGAGTGGGGTGCCTGTTGTGCAGAATCTGCATGTCCTCCCTGTGTTTGCTTGGGTTTCCTCCCACATTCCAAAGACATGCAGTATGTGGACTGGACATCATACATTTGCCATGGGTGTGTGTTTGTGTGTGTGTGGTGTGGAAGAACTACAGCAGCAGGGCTAGCCACCCAGTGGTGTAAACCTTGGCTCTACATGATTGTCACTATTAAAGGGACACCTGAACCCCATCTCCCAGGCCCTAGCTTTTAAATGTTTCATCTCCCAAGCCCCTGCTTACACTTATCAAGGGTATCAGAACTTGTCAGAGATCTGGGATGCATGGCTAGGCTTAAAAAGGGCCATGTGGTTGTTAGCCTAGTAAACACCTGTGAACCTATTTGCAAAAATGGGAAAAGTGGTTGTGCATAGATAGATGTACATAGTTTTGTGAGTTAGTATTAATAGATTTTAGGAATGTTCAGGGGGAAGGTGTTTTTTTGAGCATTTTCATTAAAACAAAAAATTTTGTAAAATGTGACATAGGCTCAAATGGATATGACAAGAAACAAATTTATAAAAGATCAACCTCCAGAATAGTGTATGTATGTAACAAAAACTTGAACCAGACATTCAAAAAAAGGTTATTACACATGACAGGTTAGAATAAAAACTTCTAAACATAATGGCACCACTTTCTATATTATCTTTAAATATGGGTCTATATCAGATTGCCGAAGTCTGACAAATTCGAAGCACTTAAAGTCGGACTTGAATGTTTGAACTTTTAAAACGTTGAATGTCAAAAAAAAACACTTAAACACCCCCTGCACCCCCACACACCCCCGCTACTTAAATATACCAACTCCGAGATCGCACTACAGTGCAGTAAAGGGAAATCTTCCCTTCCCGCACTCTATAGCGATCTCCGTTATATGTTTCGAAGTTTTGAAAATTCAAACATTCAAGTTCGACCTTTAGTGTTTCGAAGTTGTCAGACTTCGACATTATGATATAGACCCTTAAATATAAATGGTCTCACAGAGATATATAAAAAAGAAATAGTAGTGAACTATATACAAATATACAGTGCAAACAGTTAAACTACATGAGACACATCTGAAAAGAACTGAGAATCTGAAATTGATAAAGAAAGGATTTCTGGATGGTTATTCAGCTGAGTATCTAGGAGTACGGAAAAGGGGAATACTTATAATTGAAAGAGGAGCTCCAATAGTGATAGAACAGAAAAAAGATATTAATGGTAGATTTGTAGTACTAAGGGGCTATTGTTAATAGAGGAAGATTACACTGGCATGTATTTATATTCCACTTAAAATTGCTATAATGGAACTTAAAAAAATTCTGTGAGAAATAATCAGCTTTCAGCAAGGAATATTACTTACAGGTGGGGACTGGAATTTGATTTGTGGCAGTGAGGATGCATCTGAGGGCCAAGAATAGAAAAATATAAAAAAAGAATGAAGATTGTTTGAAAAAGAATGAAAATATTTAGCATGGAGGATGTGAATTCAATAGTAGGAGTTCAGAGAGAATTTACATATTCTCCAAAATATAAAAACTGCACTAGGCTAGACAGAATTTACATTTCACAGGAGCTTGTGCACTTAATTGAAAGTTTTGATACGCATCCAATAACTATTTCAGATAATGTGCCAATAATAGCTAAAATAAAAACACAGGGCAATGAAATTAAAATGAGACATTGGCGCTTTCCCACCTATCTGTTGAAAATAGAGGAATTTAAGGAATGGGTAGTGGAGCTTATTCAGGAGCTGTTAGAGGGGATAGAAATTTCTTCTGAAAATATAGCTAGGGAGTATGATAAAATTAAAGTGGAGTTTAAAAACAGGGTGGAAATAAAAGAAAGATATATAATTAAGTAAAAAAGAATTATTTAGATGGACTGACAGAGGTTAAAGTATTGCAGAATAGCGGGAGCCTCACAGAACAAGAGGAGGAGCAATTGCAGAATGCCAAGCAGAAAATAAGGGATCACCTTGGTAATATGTACGAGTTTAGAAAGATTGCTGTTAAGCAACTGTGCATAAAGGGTTGTCACCAACAAGGAAGATAAAAGAGATCCTGTAGAGATACTAGAAATATTTTGGAAATTTTATGAAATCCTGTATAAAAGCAGAGAAATATGGAAATGAAGAAAAAGTACAAATGGAAATTTTTATGGAAGAATTAAATATCACAAGGTTAGAGGTAGCAGAGGCTCAATTGCTAACACTTAGGATAGGAACAGATGAAAAAAATGGTGATGTATAACCAATCTACAGGAAAGTCCCCAAAACAGATGTTATTTCTGTGGAAGTTTGGAAGCTAAGAGTGAAAAAACTGATAAAGATCTGGAAGCTTTTCTTTAACCGTATTTTAAGAGGAAGAGAAGAACCAACATCCTTGAAGAAAGTAGTGGTAGCTGTAATACCAAACTAAAAAGGGTAAAGATTCATCAGATCCTGCTTCATATGGGCTCATTTCAATTCTAAACCATGATTACAAAGTGTTTATGTTTATTGTGGCTAAAAGAATGGCAAAGGTGATGCCCAAATGGACAGATATGGATCAATGCGGTTTTGTGAAGGAGAGGCAAACACTTATAACATTAAAATAACAATGAATGATCCAAAGGGGGAAGCAGAATGTAAAAAATACCACTGTTGTTGGTGGGTCAGGATGCAGAGAAAGCACTCAGAGTAAGCTGTGATTTTATGAACAAGGCAATAGAAGCATTTGCATTTCCTGATAAAAATTATAAGGTTGATTAGGAGGATATATGAGGGATCAGAGGCAAAAATTATAGTGGGTGGGTTATCTTTGATAAGGTCAGTTTGAGCAGAGGAACCAGGCAGCGGTGTTCTCTTTTCCCTTTATTTCCATTAAATTTAGAACCACTGGCAAGGAAAATAACACACTCAGATATTCAAGGATATAACTGGTATGATAGTCAATAAAAGCTGGCTTTATTTTTAGATATTATTTTATACTTGATAAAACCAGGAAAGGACATTTCAGTGTTGCTGAACGTTCTGAGACAGGTTACAAGTCTTTAAATGACACAAGATGAATGAAGATAAAACAAAGGCAGTAGCATAATCTCTGTCCCTCCAGACAAATTAGTTCAGCAATACCCATATTTATGGAGACATTATAAAATGAAGTCATTAAGAGTATGGATTAAAAAGGATTATGTTATGGCAGCTAAGGATATGTGGGAAGAGATTAAACAAAAGATAATATATATATATATATATATATATATATATATATATATATATATATAATATATATAAACTGAGAATTTGGAAGCTCTGTTTTATAGATATGGGTAGCAAGACAGAAGCAGTCAAAATGTTTTTAGTCCCTTTAGTCTTAAATGTAGGTCAGGCATATTTTTATCAACCAGAGGAGAAGTTGTGGATAATTAATAAAGAGCTGAAGGATTTTATGTGGGAGGGGAAGACAGCAAAACTCAAGAAGATAAGCTGAATCTTCCAATAGAACTAGGCAGTTTGGGATTACCTGATTTGAAGGGGTATTTCAGAGATACACAATTAAGGCTCCTATACAAAGCACAAGCAGAAAGCTAAAAGTCAAGGTGGAAAAGGATGATTATGAAACAGGGAAGACGTTCAATAAACCAAGAAAGACTGGGATTTTGGATGCAGACCCTTAAGGAGAAAAACAATAACCCTACAGAATATTATATTCACAAAGTAGCAGAAAGTATTCTAAGAACTAAGCCAACATGGGAATGGATTTAGGAGATTCTGCTGATATGGATGACTGCAATTAGGGAACTAGACAATAGGCAAGAGGGAGCTGGAATATATTGGAGAAAACTGGCACAGGAACCAAAGTATTAGGAGCAAATACTTAGAAAAAGAAAGGTAACAGAATGGGAAGAGGCCAAGAATTTATTTTGACTGCAGGCTATAGACTGCTTTCCCTATCAAGGATTGATATCACAATATAGGCAAATAGAAATAAATAGGGGATCCTAAGGGAAAGATTATAACTGATTGAGTTTTCAATAGAATCTAGAATGAATCTAGACCAGAAGCTGCTGTTGAAAATTGGGTAATTAGTACAGCAGATAAAATATTGCATGGTAACTATTACAATCAGTCAGATGAGGTTAGAAAGGATTGGAAAGAGAAACTGGCTTAGCAATTGACAAAGAAACAATTGGGATATATGTGTGTCGCCCAAATATGCAACAAAGTCTTTGCTTGGAAGTGTTTACACAAATAATTTTATTACCCCAAGTAGACTTTAAAGAATTTTTTTACTCAGGTAGATAGCAAATGTTGGAGGTGTGATGGAGAAGAAAGATGTAATTAGGAACATATTTTTGGGATTGTAATGAGTTGTCAGACTTCAAAAAAAAATCCCTGCAGACTACTCTATTAGAATTACAAGAGAGCAAATTGGTATAATTAAGGAAATTAGTTTTGGAGCTATGATATGGAATCATAACTGCCTAGACACAGTAACGCTTTGCTGAGTTTAAGTATGGTGGCTGCCAAAAACGCAGTTACTAGAAAGTGGAAATCAAAGTCTAAACCAACTGTACTAGAAGCAGTGAATATGGTAAGAGATAAAACAACTAAAAATGGGATAGTTAGAAAAGGGCAATAGCAAATTACATAGAAAAAATGGGAACTTTGGGAGCAATACATGCAGAAAAACATATTGGTGAAAGAATGAGGTTTAAAAGAAGGCAATATCTGAATGAACTATTTAATGTTGACTGACAATGACTGGACAGATAATTGATGTTTAAATTTGCAACTAAAATATGTCTATATGATTTGTTTTCATTTATATAAATGTATGATTCCCTATGCCATAAGTGATAATTTAATAAAGATGTTTCTTATTTAAAAAAGAACACGTGCACATTATCAAAAGTTTATTCAAATTTTGAGACATCTTTACAATGGAAACGCCATTTAATTTTAGGATGGCATCATACGATCAAAATAACATTAATATTGCTGAATACATTTTAACAAATAACATAGCAGACATTTTCAACAAAAAATATAAATTCTTGATATGCATAATATATTTTCTTAAAATTAGAATTTTAAGAGAATGGATTTTTTCCTATCAAAGCAAAATCAACCCTTAAATAACTCAATGATAAAGTAAAATAAGAACGTGAAATAACTTTGCTTGGATTTCCAATGAATAATAGTATGCCATTTAACTGACAAGTAATTAAGATAAACTAAAAGGGTTAAAGCTACAAAAGTCCCAAATTCAAAAACATGACATTCTCATGACTTAAAAAAAAAAAAACTCATGATATGGGGGAGGGGGGGGCCTACACTCATGATCTTTTCATGTATTAAATCTGACGTTGCATAGACTCAGATAAGACAGAAATTGTGAAACACAGGAAACACATTCACTTTCTTGAAGTCCAGCAAACCACAAAATAACATTCAGTATATAACCTAGACAGTGATGATGCACAGAAACTTAAACATGAAACAGATGTCTGTCTTGTTTTGACATTGCTTACATGACCAAGCAGGACGCAACAAATTGCAGGTTCCCAAATTTACTTAAGAGGGGTCCACGTCCACCTAGGATTCCCAGTGAGTAACTTACTCCAGAATGTCAGAGATCTTCAGCATCCTTGATCCTGAATTGTATTATTTTCCAAGTTTATGGATACTGAATTAATTCACACAAGCATTTTCTTCCTCAAATCTAGGAGTTATTTGGTAGAATCAGGCAGCCATATTTTCCATTTTTTGACAGATGTTAAATATAGCTAACACCAGATTGCTCACCACAGAAAACAGGGAGCAGAATTAAAATTACCACCACATAAAAACAAGAAGCAGGACTAATTAAGTCCCGTAGGATGTTTCTCCATCTCTGACCTTTCCTTGATTTCATAATTAACACTGACTTGCCTGTTTAAAAGTTTACCTATTATTTAACACCTTTATTAAATTATCACTTAAGACACATGCAAACATACATTAACAGAAAAGAAACCATTTTAACATTTTTTTCCATTTAAATACAGTGTATACCACATACATTTACTTTGCTACTATCATCAGTCCAACATTACAAAAACAAAAGAAAATGCTGAATTCTTGCATTCCCTTAAACCTCACTCCTCTTCCCCCTGAACATTATACATGTCATGTTCCTACAATTTCCATTTCATTCTAAGGGATTTGCTCCTTCCCCTTTTTACAGATCCCACTTCTACTTCTTTTATCTTTTATAATATTCAATACCTCAAATACAGTTGGTATAAGCATTGATTTCCATTTTCTATTAAGTGCTTTGCTTGGGAGGTGATAGAATTAAACTTAAGGACTTACTATGTCTGGGCAATTCAGAACCTGTGTTATAACTCAAAAGAACCATCTCCTTACAGCAATTTGCTCACCCAATATTTCTGAAAATGCACTCTATAGGGAAATTTTAAAACCTACCAACTCACCACAGTCCCAAAGCATGTTCCCAGTTTCCTCTTTCTTCTCCATCACAGCTCCAACATTTGCTATCTACCTGAGGAAAAATTCTTAAGTCTGACTGGGGTATAAAATACCTAGGCAAACATTTCCAAGCAAACATTCTAAACCTTCTGGACCTGGTTGCATACTTGGGGGACATATACAAGTCTTCCATTGTTCACTTGTAAATTGCGTTTCCAGTCTCTCTTCACAGTATTTTCTCAACTTTTGTACTATCTTTTGTTTAGACTCTTCTCATATATATCCTTAGATGCCATAAAAGAAGCCTTTTTTGATCCATACTTCTAAACACCTGAACTTATCATGTTCCCATATATATGGGTATTACTGAATCAATTCATGTGTGGGTACATATTTTACGGCTATAGCATTTGTTTTCCCTTCATTAATTTTACATACCCCTAAAAAACTTTAAACTGTCTTAAAATGTTCCACAACACTGAAATGTCCACTCATGTACAAAATAATATCATCTGCTAATAACGTCAGCTTTTCTTGATTACCATGCCAGTTACATCCTTTTATTTTTGAATCCATTATTTTCTTTGCCAATTGCTCTAAACATAATGCAAATAAAGGGGAAAGAGGACACCCCTGTCTGGTTCCTTTGTTCAAAGCGTAACTGAGAGGAACCTTCTCACTTTAATTCTTGCCTCCGATCCTTCAATTAACCTTTCTGTATCACACAATGCAAATGCTTCCAAATGCCCTATTTATAAAATTCCAGCTTACTCTGTCAAATGCTTTCTCTGCATCAAGATCCATCAACAACAGAGGCATTTTTCTTAAATGTTGTTTCTCTCTGGATCATCATGGTTCCATTAATGTTGTCAAATGTTTGCCTCCCCTCCACTAAACCACACTGATCCATCTCTATCAATTTTGGCAGAACATTTGCCATTCTTTTAGCTAGTATAGATAAAATAATCATGGTTTAAAACTGAATTAGGTCTTTATAACAAGTTACTAGGCTACTGGCCCTGAGGCCCTTATAAGCCTAGCCAATAAATCAGCCCATCACAAGTCAGCACCCAATGTCCCTCTCCAGCAGGGACACAGGTGGAATCCCAGGGATGTATTTCATACTGAAAAAATGAAGCTGACAAATAAACTTTGTTATGACTATTTACATGTGAAATATAGATCATCAAGAACTTTAGAGAAAAAGGAGAAGGGAAGAATAAGAAGAAATGAATACTAGAATCAATTTTAATATGGTAGATGGAGTATGGTAATCCAGATAAAAAGAAGGGATATGGAAAGTTCTTTTAGGGGTATATGTGATTTTTGGGGGTTGATGCTAAACAGATTGTCAGTTATAAATAGAACGTGCTGGAGGGACAGATTCATCACCCAGACTCCTATGCTGGTGAGACAAAATCCTGGTACATGTGAGGCAGAGCACCTCTCTGGCCTTGTTCAAGAGGAATCTTGACCAATGGATGGGAGATCGCAGATGTACCCCAGGGATTACATCAGTGTCACTGCTTGACAGAGGCACAGCAAAATGATAGGCATAGTTTTTATTCAAACTAAAGGGGTGGCAAAAGCCACATAACTATGGGCTAGGCTTATAAATGCCCTTGGGCAGATAGCCTAGTATGAACCTATGAACCTATGAACCTATTTTCTATTTCTCATCCAGTCATCCAAGTTCCTCTTAAAGAGGGATAATGACTATAAAGCTGGGTCTGAACAGTCATTGCCATCTTTAGGTAACACAGCTACCAAATCTTTCTTTCAAAATATTGTTATCAAAGGATCACAGGAAGTTACTAGGGTAATGGCCCTGGGCCCTTACAAGCCTAGCCAAGAGTTTATCCCGAAAAAGAAACCTCAGTCAGCACCTGACACCCCTGTCAGCGAGGGACACAGATGGAACCCCTGGGACAAATTTGCAGTTTCCCATCCACTCATCAAGGTTGGGCTTGAAGAGGGTCAGCGAGGTGCTCTGTTTGATGTATATGGGAGGTCTATTCCAGAGACAAGGCAGCCTCTGGGAGACAAACCTGTCTCTCCAGTAGGTTTTGTTGATGTCACATATTACATTCAGGCCTTTTGAGTGGGTAATGCATAGGGAGTTAGACTTATGGATATGGAGCATCTCTAGTAGGGCAGGGTCCGAGACTTTCTTGTAGGCGAGACACAGATCACCCCCTGAGCAATCTGTATGATACAGAGTAGAGTGATAGTGATTTGAGCCTGTCTACATAGGACAGGTGTTGAAGACTGTGGATTCTCTTTGTGAGGTACTTTAATAGCCTTTCCAGTTGGTGCAGATGTTTGGAGAGGTACAAACCAAATGGGGCATTATACTCTATTGATCTAATGAGGGAAAAGTATAGACAGGTAATCTTTTTTTCTGGATGCAATCCCTTTACTTATGAGAAGACCCAAGTAAAAGGCTTTTCTGACCACTGTCACTGTATGATGGTCGAATGTGTGGTTGTTATCAACCTGACTGCCCAGGTCTCTCACCACAGGTTGTGTGCCTAGGGGGTTGCCATTGATGTGGTAATCTGTAGGAGTTGTGTTTTTACCAAATGGTATAATGATACATTTTTTTGCATTTAGCTTGAGGCCATGTCTTTGGCACCAGTCATTAGTTGCTGTGAAACCATCTTACAGTATGTTAACATTATCTGGGGAGTCAGTGGACAGCACCCAACTTACAGTGGTCCGCAAACTTGGTCAGCCACAAGCCTTTTGTCTTTCCCTGGACCACTGAAAAGTAGATGCCAAACAGCAGGGGTCCCAGGACAGATCCCTGGGGAAATCCACTAGTGACAGGTCTGCTATCAGAGGTGGAGGTGCCTATTTTGACTTTGAGGGTCCTGTCGGTAAGCACCACCCACCTCATGAGATAGAGATTTATACCAAATTGTGTTAGCTTTTCAATGATGCCCAAGTGGGGGATTGTGTCAAAGGCCTTGCTCAAGTCAAGGTAAGCTGTATGCACTGACTTTCCCTCATCCAGGGCCTTGGTGACAGTCTCACAGAAGTCAACCAGGTTCAACAGGCAAGATTTGCCCTTGATGAATCTGAGCTGGGTGGGGTCAAGGGCTTGGAGATTGCCTATGTCCTTGTTTATGAAATCCATAATAATATACTCCATGGCTTTACACATCAGACTTGTCAAGCTAATGGGGCAATAGTTTCCAGGGTCAGTAGTGGCACCACCTTTGTGCAAAGGAATGACAATGGCAGTTCTCCACTCTGCTGGAATGAAGCCTGTACTTAAGCTGTGGCTGAATAGGATGCTCAATGGCAAAGTCAGTTCTTGCTGGAGATGGTGCACAATACAGCCTGGGATACTATCAGGTCCCATGGAAGCTGTGTTCTTTGCCTTGGACAGGGCCTTTAACATTTGTTCTATGGAGATGTGAGGTGCGGGACAAGTATTGAGGATGTCAAAAGGGCCTTTGGGGGGACAGGGGGTGAAGTTTGTGCTGAGCCTATCTGCTAGCAGATTGGCTAGGTCAGTAGGATCAGTGTAAGTGATACTGTTAAGTACCAATTTGGAACAAACCTGGGCTTTGCCATGGAGGTTCCTGACATAACTGAAGACTTTGTGGTTTCTCTGTTTCTGAGGCTAGTTTCGATTCATAATTGGCTTGGAGGTTTTCAATAGTTCATAGGTTCATTGATTAGTACTAGGCTAACTGCCGTTTGAGCCATTTTAAGCCTAGCCAATTATCCCTTGTGAGACTCTAACCTTGCACCTTGTGTTTGTAAGACAAACACCTTAACCATTAGGCCACCCTCCCAACCCTAATAGTGATCTAATTTGCTTGTTGAGGCTAAGGAGGGAGTGTTTCCAGTTTGGAATTTGTTCCTTTTTATCCTTGGACAGTTTCTTCCTTTTGTTGTAAAGCTTGTTGCTAGAGGATATCCACCAAACAGGTTTGTTTTTCTTTGAGGAGCAGGTTTTAGTTCTATTGGGAACGGCCGAGTCCATGCAGCTGTACAGGTGCTTGTATACTGCATTGGTGCACTGTTCAGCATAGGTGTCTGCATCCTTTGAGGGGGCACTGGTGTGAAGCTACAGATACCCTCCCTTAGGAGGTTGTAGTCAGCTTTTCAGAAGCTTTTTAGCTTGATTATGGCTGGGGTAGGCGGGTGGGATAGAAACTTCGAAAGAGACAGTCCAATGATCTGATCTCACAAGGGAAGAATATACTATGGGAGTGATGTAGCAGTCAGCCAGGTTGGTGAGAACCAACTCCAGAAAGTTATCTCCCCTTGTGGGGGATGACACAAGCTGGTCTAGTGTGTTAAAATTGATGAAGTGAAGGAATTATTGAGTGAGTGCATTAGTGCAGGAATAGTTCACCCAGTCTATGGTGGGGTAGCTGAAGTCACCAAGGATCAGGGTGTTGGGGGTACCTTGATGGAGTCAAGTAGATCCAGGTAAGAGGAGTAGGTGTCCTGAGTCATGGAGGGGGGTCTATAGCTGGCTATAAACTCCACTGCCAATCATGAGTGGACAGGTGATCCGCTGTGGCGACCCCTAACTGGGAAAAGCCAAAAGGAGTAAGGCTAGGACAGAATGAATGCTGGTAAAGGACTGAATGTATAATCTGTACTTGAGGTAGTAGGAGCTGGTGAGGTACTTCATGCCAGTCTAATTGGATTAGGGAGATACGGTGGTGTGCCTTAAAAGTATGGTTAGCAGCAAATCTGGCAACCTTATTGTATGTTGATTCAAGTCTGGTTAGGAGTGAGGAGTTCAGATTGGTAAGAATGTGACAGCTATACAACAGACTAGGAAGAAAGTATGCATGTGAGAGAGTTATTTTTGCTTTGCTACTTAAGTACTTTTTGTTGTGATGGAGGAGTCCCAGTTTTTGGTGTGTCTTTTTAATATAATTTAACACATGTAGATCAAACTTAAGTTGGTCATCGATTGTGACTCCTAGCAGTTTTGAGCTAGATTCGACCGTGATGGATATGTTATTGTTGGAGTGTATAGTAAAAGTAGATTTGAGGTTTGTGAGGTTTTTGGGGAGAAAAAGTAGGAGCTTAGTTTTCTTAGGGTTGAGAATTAGTTTGTTGTCATGGAGCCAAAGTTCAACAGAGCTAAAGGATGCTTGGGTAGAAGAATGGAGGTTGGTGGGAGTGTCACAGATAGTGATGACAGTTGAGTCATCATCATATTGGGTAAGGGATGACTGGGGATAAGAGGTATGTAGTACATTAGTGAAAATATTAAAGAGTAGACGGTGTAGGATAGATCATTGAGGGACTCTCATTGTCACAGGGAATGGAGGAGGTAGAGCAGAGAGCCATTTGACAGATTGCAAGCGGCCAGAGAGATAGCTAGAAAACCAGGAAATAGTAGAGGAAGAGAAATTAAGGTTTATTATTATTCTGCCTGATAAATTATTCTGAAATTATTCTGCAATACTTTAACATTTGCCACTCCCTCTAAATAATTTATATTACTTCTTAACCATCTCTCTCTCTCTCTTATCTTTGACCCTATTTTTAAACTCCATTTTCATTTTATACCAGTCACTAGCTACAACTTCTGAACATATTTCTAGCTTCCCTAATAAGTCTTGAAAAATTTCCACTACCCCATTCCTTAAATTCCTCTCTTTAACAGGTAGGTGGAAAAGCAGCAGTCTTTTATTTTTACTTCATTACCCCGCATTTTTATCTTAGTTTTTATTGGCGCATGATCAGGAATAATTATTGGATGTCTGTCAAAGCTGTCAATTACATGAAATGTAATATCTAGTCTAGTCTAGCCCAGTTGTTATATCTTGGATATGTAAATTTTGTCAGAGTTCCTGCTACTGAATTCTCATCTTCCATGCTATATATTTTCAAAAATTTCATCTACCCTCTTTTCTAATACTGTCCCTTCTAGGCCCCCCCAATACATCCTCTCTATTGCAAATCAAATTCCAGTACCCACCTATAAACAATATTCCCTGATGAAAGCTGATTATGTCTCCAAAAGTTTGCTTTAGCTCCATGAAAGCAGTTTTCAGTGGAATATAAATACATGCCACTGTAATTTTCTTCACTTGCCAATAGTCCCTTACTACCACTAATCTACCTTTTTGTCTTTTTTCCCTAATCTGTCACTACTGGAGCCCCTCTAGCAATTAGTATAACTACTCCCCCTTTTCATCGGTCCCTGATATTCTGGTGAATATCCATTCAGAAATTCTTTCTGTAAAATGCACATGCACATTTCTTTCTAAATGTGTCTTCTGCAACATTCCTATTTGTACCCTATTTCTTAACATAATCCGATATTCTCTCCATTTCATCTATACCTGTAAGGCCAGTATAATAAAAAGCTATTTTCCCACCTATTATAAATGACAGTTTTTAAAATGTATTTCCAGCTTTTGTCTTACATGCATACACTAATGTTTGTCAGGCTGATCAATTGTACAGTTGTTTCTTCTCATCTCCATTCGAACCTATGTCACATTTTCAAGTTTTTTTGCTTTACAGAAAACTCTCAAATAAAAAGCTAAATACAAAATACCCCATCCCTTATTAATTTGGAAGGCAAAACTATGTACATCTTCAAAACATGAAGTTTAACCCTCCTGAAGAGAACAACTGTCCCAAATTGACTGCTGCACCAACAGGGCATTATCTAAGCTAAAATTAAGGTTACCCATACTAAATCACATGCTACAGACTGCACTCCCATTTATGCTAACTGCTGTCTGTTCTTTTATTAACTCTCTTCCTCTCCCATATATGAAAAACAGCTTGTATGCTTTCAGAAAACAATAACTTTTAGCCCTAAAAAAGTGCACTGGCTATCTTTAAATACACGTAAATTTACTCTATTTACATTAAAGCTTCTAGGGAGGTTGTTGCCTCTTAGTTATGTCCCATAATTTCAAACTTAACTTTTTCACTGAACTACTTACCATTGTAATTTTAAATTTTGCATTTCCCATAGCAAAGAATATTCAGAATGATCAAGATTAACTGCTTGCATCTGCAGACAGTTTGTCTCCATGGAAATGCAGCCAGCAATGAGGCTTTGTAAAATTCTCTCAGAACAGAATGCAAAGCTGCTCTCATCTGCAGACATTTTAACTCCACTGAACATTTGCCAGTAGAAAAACAAGCACGCTAATATATTTGCAGTTGTGAGAAGCTTGGCATTTTCATGGCTTTCATCATTTTGTCTAATTTTTAAAGCTTACATGCTTAGGAAAAAACACCCGTTTACAACTTAATCCATAATCTAGACATTCACCCTTTTAAAATAAAAGAGAAGATATCCTAATTCTACATATAATATATTCAATGCACTTTTACACTCCACCCCAACCCCAGCAGCCCAGGATCACAGCATATGAATATTAAACTTATTTTTGTCCAGCCTTTGTTTCTTGTCATTCTATAAAATCTATATTTCTTACAACTAAAAAAGTGCTTGTTTACTTTAATATCTTTAGCACATACAAGAGACACTGAAGAGCCTCCCCCACATTAAAAATACCCCTGACTACACACTACACAAAACTTTTACTGTATACAACATGCAGTTTATATCATGAAATGTTTATACAAATACTAAGAACATAAATGTTTTTTATAGTAAGTTTCCCCCCTTTAGTGTCCTTCTAAACATTAATGGTATATGTGGGCTATATGCTTTACAGTCCACTCTCAAGTTTAATAAAGTCAATAAAAGTCCAGTGTTTTGTCACATTTTCTTGCAAAGCCATATTTCACAAATGTGATAAGATGCTTTATAGTCTTCTTCCATTTATTCACCAATTTCAGAGTTGCTGGTCTTCCTCCTGTTAATCTCTATCTCCCAACACCAGACTCTGGATCAAGTCTATGGCACTACTTGATTGATACTTTTAGTCAACTCCTGTGCTTTTTTTGGTCTCTCAAGTATTTTCCTTTGGAACAGTGGAAAAGGTTTTACAGTCAGTCTCTCTATGAACCTTACTGTCAGAAGAATGAGAAGCAGAGTCCTCTTCCATTTGCCGCTTTTTGTTGGATATTTTTTTCTTTCCTCCTTAGCCTGTTCTGCATCAAAAACTGACTTTGAATTTTACAAAAAAAAAAAAAAAAAAAATCAGCACTCCTGTTTTTTCTCAGTTTCGGTTTTTACACGGGAAGAGATGAAGTTATGCTGTTGATCAGTGTGCAGACATCTTGGTAATCTAGAGTTCATCTACTCTTACACCCTTCAACAAAACCTACTTAACATTGCTATGTGTTAATCCTTCTATTTCCAGCAGACATATGTACCAAACAAGGTTTTACCCTCTCCTCATAATTTGAATAATGGCCTCCATTCTTGCATCCCTTTCAACTTATTTTTTTCTTCCCAAGGAATGGGAGACAGGATCTCTAGGTAGGGCAAGAGCCCTATAATCAATTTGTCTGTCTGGGGATCTTATGAACTCATCTGCTTTCTCCAAGGAGGTGAGATCCATGAGGCAGGGAGTACATCAGCCCACTGATACTATGCTGTTTCCTTCCCATCCTTTTTCCATAGACAGCTTGCAGACTCTCAGTGGTTGTCATTCGGGGAAAGACATACTTCACCTAGTTATGCAGTGCACTGCCTATACAGTGGGAGCCTGACAGACTGCTTCTATGAATGGTCATCTACTATCCAATAGAAATTGCTAATACAACAAGCCAAACGTATCCCTTTCCTCCAAAACAGCCAAGCCTGCACTGACCCATCCTTCCTAGTTTGACCCCTTCTGTGTTTCTGCAACTAGTCAAACAATGGCATTCTGGGTGACAGGCAGAGCTTCATCTCCATCTATTGCATGGAAAAAGGCTGTATCTAAACAAGGTTTTAAGCCAGATTCATCTCAAGTCTACCCCATGTTACCAATAAGGGGACTTTCATAAATAATTTAGAAATCTTTAACTAAACCTTTTTTATCTGAAATGTTTAACAAGGTTGTCTCTAGAATCTAGTGAAGAAATAGCTACAAAAGATTTAAAAAGGGGAGAACACAGCCCCTGGTGACAGAATGAGCAAAGATATTATTCCCTAGAATTATGACTATTAATCACTGGAAAGCCCAGTCCTGGTGACAGAATGAGCAAAGGCATTACTTACTACAACTTTGAATTTATAAATCACTGGAAAGTCCAATAACAGCTTCACAGAAGCCAGTTTGTGATCACTGTTGCTTTTTTGCTCATGGTGAGAGGAGGAGATGAGAGTCAAGGACACCTGATTGTTTCTGGCATTATGAGTGTTACTTCTCTGATTGGTTTATTTGCTGTTTTGGTAGAAACCACTCCAGCTTTATTTCTGACTTACTGTGCAGTTGGCTTGCACTTGTGCTATGCTGCCAAATGTGCTAGATGGGACTCTACCAAGAGAAGGCTCCAGCAAGCCTATAGACCCCCTGTAACATCTGGGACAGAGTGTTGATCACCAAAGAGCCTATGACTCAATTCTGTGGAACTAGCTCGGTATTAATGCTACTTTTCTGTTTCTGGTGAGAAAAGGAGTGATGAAACATTGATTACTAACTTCTGACTTAACTGTTGAAAAATCATCAACCCTATAAACTAACTTCAGAGTACTACTCTAAATACGTCATCCATAAATCTTTAGGGTCCACTACAGCAGTCTCTCTCCAATCTCAAGAATTGCATAAGCCTCAATCCTTCACCCTTGAAAACATAGCTAATCAGTATGGTCTCATCAAATATGCAGCCAGTCTGACTCCATTAGGTATTCTAAGGCAGTGTAGCAATGAATGTTCACTGCTGCTGTCATGTGACAGTACAGCCTGTGATAGATGCAAATATTTAAGAAACAGAGGTAAACCTTTCACATCAGTCTGCTACTGGTAAGCAACATTCTTCCAGAACATCACATCACCAGCTGCATAACCTATCATGAGACCATAAAGAAAGATTTACCAAAATCTCTTGGGGCTAGCCATCCAGTGGTATGAACACTAGGTCTAGATGATGGTCACTGTTTATGTGACACCCTGACCCCATGTACAAAATGGAAAAAGGAGTGCTGATGCCAGTGGAACTGTTGAAAGTATAATCTGGAATCTTTGAGAAAGCAAATAATACAGGAGGGAGATTTTTTACAAGGCATACTTTATTCTAACAAAGTCATTATGGTTATCTAACTCATTAGGTGCTTGTCAGCATGGATGCAAACAACTGGGTTCATGGAAGCAACATACTGTGGAGCTGCGAAAAGAAGCAATACTATGTTTTGCATTGTACTGAAGAATTAATTTATAAATGTCACTCCATCAGTTAATTTTAAATTGATGTTTCAAAACTTAAGAAAAACTACTTTAGCAGCAAGTCTAAATAAAATATGAACTTAATGCTATGCTTATTGAGCTAGCCATGGGGGGGGGGGGCATTGTGGGATTTGGATAAGCGAGAAAAAGGTGAGGTTTGTGCTGTTGTATAATTCTCCCTATTCTGTGTGTCTGGGTAATCTTGGAGTTGATCTGTTTAAAAATAAGGGAGAGAGAGGGCACAGCACCCTCATCAGGGTAAGGAGGCTTAATCCCCTGAAGAATGACTGTTTTAGAATTGGTCCAATGTTGTGGTGCTTTGAATGGACAGTATATGAACTGTGTATTTAAATTACTCCTCACATCTCAGATATGTTAAATATGATTAATCAACATAACCCCCTTGTTAATTATTCATCTCAGAGCTACGGATGGAGAATGGTAAATTTAGCAGTTTGGTGTTGCTGTTTATAGCTTACAAATGTGTGTTGTGCTGCTCCAGTGGCATAGAGGGATAAAGTCCTGACTACAACTCAGGTGACCCGGGTTCAATTAGTGCCTCGGTTGACTGATGGAGCAGCAAGGACAGATGGATGTGCCCATCCCAGGGGAATGTAGGGCTCATGGTTACCTCTGGCAGATTTCCAGTGAAGACTGGAGACATCACCAAGAGGACTGGTCAGTGGGGTAGCAGTTGGCTTGGGTGAGCTGCCACTAAGGCAGGGCAATATGTCACATACCTACACTGCACATGTCTACCTTGGACTGGACCACAAGACACAAAAAATATGGGAGGGGGTGGAACAAAGGGCAGGACAGTAAGTAAGACCCCCCCGAAGGAAGCTCATATGTGCCAAGCCCCATTGCCTTCAGTCCATGACTGGCTCCAGCAATTATAGCTGTTAGGTTCAGGAGACCACGAGTAGCTGGCAGACCTAGTGTGGAGTACATGTCAAATTGCTCTATCTATTTTACAATCCCTGTCTTTTGACTGCAGTTTAGTACTTTGTATTTCTACGTCTCTGCTGACATGAGGGGTGAGCATTAGGATTCAATCTTTACTCAAAGTAATCCTCAATCCATGAAGTCAAGCATAGGTTAGCAGTTCTAGAAGTGGTGGAGATCCTCTGACTCAGCTTGGGCAGCACAGGGATGCACATCTGTGGAGAATAATGGTAGTGTGACTAGGGGGAGGAAGATGCACAGCCATGCATGCACAACTCCTGGATGAGAGACGTCCTGCCCTTCCTATCTCCTACGGTTTCCAAACCCTAAACCCTTGGTTATTGGTCCAATATCTCCTCCTTAGACTTCTCCTCCCCCTCTTCTTCCTTCTACCCCTTAGTTACTGGTCCAATATCTCTTTATGCTTCCCCTCCCCCTCTTCTTCCTTCTACCAATCCTAAAAGTCTCTCGCTTACATGTTAATGCTGCATTTCCTCCTTTTCTCTCCTTCTCTCAAGTTCATTGCCAATTGTGTTTCATAGGGCTTTATATGCTGCTGCCATTAATGATATTTTGTTTAAATGTTATATAGTTATTGATTACTTGTATATCTCTACTGATTACTTATATAATACTGTTTACTACAAAGTTTTATAGCTCATTATGTGATGCAGCTACTATTAATTTATGATACTCTGTTTAAATTTTGTATATTTGTTTTTTACAGAAAGAACGTAAACGGAGATAAACAAGTAATGGTAGAATTTTTCTGGAGCATTTCTCCCTGGGCCACCATTGAAAATGGGTTACTTTCAGTTAAACTATCCTGCTAAATAAATGCAATAAATAAATAAATACATATTTACATACATACATAAACATATAAATAATAAAAAGCCATAAGAAGACTTCACGGAATGTATGAAGATTATCCAACTGCTAAAAGTGGAAAGATTCAAGCTAATGTGTGGAATGAAGACAGATCTAGAGGAGAAGCAGAAGAGGGGGAGAGATATTTCATGGAAAAGAAACAACAACAAGAGAACATTTCCTTCTTTTTCCAGAGACAAGAAACAGTAGGATAGCAGGATAACTTGCTGTGTGAAGAAAATGTGTTGAATTGTGGGATAAAAGAAATCAGCCCATCAGCTCATGCAAATATAAACTCAAGGACAGAGTCTTGGCATTGAGGGAGATCCTAAACACTCATGAAGTGTGATAAGAACATAAGTGCGCCTGCTTAACCATTTGTAAGACTATCCATATTACAGTCCCAATGACTGCTTGCCTAGAGTTATTCCTATGTTCCCATGATGGAGGAACAATGAACTGGTATGGCAATCTGCAGATAAAAAGGAATAAAGTACAGGTGTGTGTGGCTACTCATAACTAAATACTTAAACAAAAGGAAAACTGCTGTAATGCAATGACAATATGAATGAATTATAAGCCACAGGCAGACATTTGTCTTCTGACAAGAACTGAACAGCAATTGAGCATTTATAGAAGGAAAGACTATAGTCCACACTAAAGCTGTCTACAGGAGATCATGTAGTAAAGGAAGGCATACCCTGATCTATCTTATTTTATGAAGGACCACACCGGCACCAAAAATATGTTATTACTACCAACTTAAAACCGAATAAAGTTTTTCTCCAAACAACCTAATCACATGGGAAGAAGCCAACTCCACTAACTCCTTGCACCAAACAAAAATCTAAACATATACCACTTCAAAGCAAACTCCTACGCAGACAAGGAACGCATCAGCCAGTATCCTGAGCAGTGCATGGGGGAAGGAGGGTAGAAGCCCCTACTGCAACAATCATCCTTCTATCTAAATGCTTTCTGGTGCACTCACAAAACTGTACTGTGTTTACTATAAGGATCGATGCTGTAGCACATGCATAGTTTGTTCAATTGTCCTGTTTGAATTCACTCTGGGCTAACTGCAGTGTACTTTTTACATTAAGGAGGCCTGGGACTGCACTTGCAGTGGCAGTAGAAAATAGCCTGTTCTCTCTAATCTGGGAATCATACAGGAAGGCTTTAACTAAGACTGCTTGATTGGTCCAATGACTGATGCTGTAAGTCAGTCATCTCTGCCACTACAAACTTATCACATGTGCAGAGTACTTGGCTCTTTTCAACAGAGTATTAATGCCTTTCTAGCCTGCCAATGTACCAAAACACTTGTTCCCATAATAAGTATCCAGGCTGTTCTTAAAAATATCTAAGCTAGTACTTGCATGCATCAGCTACTATGTCAGAGAACCAATTAGTACACTTCTCATTCCTACAGAATCTTCTACATAGGTTGTCTGATGATTCTCTAGTAATTTTTGATAACCCTAAACATTCCTAGAGGTAGTTGTCTCTAAATGCCCTATATACCTACAGTAAATAAAATCTCTTATATATCTGTAAGAGACACTGTACAAGTTCAGATATTTTAGTCTTTCATAATAACTCGAGTTTCACATGCATGGATGCCCTTGCTATATTTCAGCTGTACTCTTTCCAGTTTACACATGCTTGTTTTCTTAATAGGTTTCCATATTGTTATTCCATACTCCAGTTTGGGTCTAATATAACTAACAAACAATGACTTCATCATTTCTGATTTCCTAGACTTTATAAATCTTTTTATAACAACCTATAGTTCTGTAACTATCATTAACCAATTGGTTGATATGATTAGAAAAACACATAGCTGAATCTACCCATATACCAAGGTCCTTAAATGAGTCTACAGTTTCAATCACTGTGTGCTGTATTAAATATTCACCTTTCAATTTATGTCTCCCAAATCTCATATACTTAATTTTTGTTGTATTTATCAGCATATTATTCTCCTGTTCCCTAATGGTCAATTTAGTCATATGATCATATGAGGTTACTAGGCAATTGGTCCTGAATTTTGCCCATGTTCTGACAAGTCAGCACACGATGCCCCTGTCCAGCAGGGACACAGGTGGAATCCCAGGGGTGTATTTTCTGTTCCCCATCCAATTATCCAGGTTGTGCTTAAAAAGGGTTAATGAGGTACTCTGCTTGACATGGAGAGGGAGTCTGTTCCACAGAAGAGGGAGTCTCTGGGACACAAATCTGTCCCACCAATAAGTCCTATTGATGTCACAGACCAGATTGGGTGCAGGTTACTTAAGTGGAGCATGACTTGCAAGTATGTAGCAGTCCCATCAAGGCGGGGTCTGAAATTGCTTTATATGCCAGATATAGGTCACCTCTGAGGAGTCTGTATGAGACTGAGTAGAGGGACAGAGAGTTTAGCCTATCTGTGTAGGGTAGATGTTTGAGGCCCTGGATTCTCAAGATGAGGAACCTCTGTGGTCTTTCCAGCTGCTGTATGTGTTTTGCGAGGTAAATGCTGAAAGGGACATTGTACTCAATAATCGGCCTTATAAGGGAAGAATACAGGGATGTTATGACCACCTTGTCCCTGGATGAGATAGCCTTACTAATGAGGTGGGCCATGTAGAAAGCTTTCTGTACAATGGAGGCAATATGGTGGTCAAAAGTCACTCTGCTATCAACCAGGATGCCCAAATCCCTCACAACTGATTGTGTGCTTAGGACATTGTTATTAATGTGCTAATTTGTGGGAACGTCACTCTCCTCAAAGGGTCAAGTTCTTTTGCAGACATACCTTATTAGTAACACATGTAACCAGTTTACCCAATTTCAAGTCATCTGCATAGACTATAGACCACCTCAGATGAAAAGGTTAGGTCTGAAATGTACAATCTAAACAAGTAAGGGCCTAGGACAGGATGTTGAGACACCCTGACTGTAACCAAGGATATCACCTGTCTAATTTCTGTATAATACTTGCCATGTCCTAATTGTAAGCCATGCAGCTATTCATCTTATCAAGAGTACATCATTACCTAGCTGTACTAATTTATTGATCAATGTTTTGTGTATGACCCTGTAAAATGCTGAAGTTAAATCTATACAAATTATATCACAGGACAATTTTTCATTCATAGCTGTTATTATATTGTTATAGAAAAAGAAGTTATGTACTCACCATAACGTTCCATCTGAGTAGATACTTCATTTGTCTGCAACCTGTGGGTAGTCAGATCCGACCTCGGATCCGAACCGGCAGCTTTCCAAGCTCCAAGATCCGAGCTCCTAGCTCCTCCCCCCTACCCATAATCCCTTACTACCAACCACATTACCTCAGATTGGTTATTTTGCCCTATAGGCTAAAGACGGAGAAGACCTCCAAAAGAACAATACCTTACCGAGGTTCGGGGGATGGCAGGGGGGGGGGTCGGTTGCAGACAAATGAAGTATCTACTCAGATGGAACGTTATGGTGAGTACATAACTTCTTTATCTGAAGTAGTTACTTCATTTGATCTGCAACCTGTGGGACAGAGTCCCCAGCTTACCTAAAGACCCTGGGTGGTCCCTACGGAAGGATATTCCGAAGCACCGCGGAGCCAAAGGAAGCCCTACTTCTGGAGATCATGTCCAGTTTATAATGAGAAATGAACGTATGGGAAGAGGACCAGGCAGCTGCTGAACAAATATCGTCTACCGGAACTCTAGACCAAAAAGCCGTTGAGGTAGCCACAGATCTAGTAGAATGCGCACGCACGCCAACTGGAGCTGGCTTCCCAGATGAAGTGTATCCCTGCATAATACACTGACAGATCCAATTTGCCACTGTCGCCTTAGAAATTGGTTTGCCCATGGCTGACTTGGCATAAGAGACAAACAACTGGTCTGACTTGCGAAAATCTTTAGTCCTATGCAAGTAAAAACGCAGTTGTCTGTGTACATCCAATTTGTGCAATGTGTATTCACCCTTGTTTTGGAAATTCGGGAAGAAAACAGGAAGGTTAATTGACTGATTAATGTTAGCCTGTGTGGCTACCTTAGGCAGAAAAGAAGGATTAGTCCTGAGGGCCACTCTATCTTTGTGAAAAATAAGGTATGGATGCTTAATGCACAGAGCTTGCAATTCTGAGACTCGCTTGGCTGAAGTAATAGCGACCAAGAAGGCCGTTTTCCAAGATAAGAATTTCAACGGCACCGAGGCCGCTGGCTCGAAAGGTGGTCTTGTTAAGGCTTGTAAGACCAAGGTAAGATCCCATGGAGGAACTGCCGTCTTAACAGGGGGCTTTAAGAGAAACACGCCTTTTAAGAAGGTCTTGCATAGTTTTGCTGACGCCAAAGAATCTACGCCATCCCCTACGTGAAAATGAGAGATGGCTGCCAGCTGGACCTTAATCGTGGATGCACTAGCTCCCTGTCTAAAGAGAAGGGACAGGAAGTCCAGGATAGTGGGAATAGGAACCATAAAGGGATCCAATTCCTTATCCTTTGCCCAGATGGAAAAACGTTTACATTTACTGTTGTAGAGCTTTCTGGTGGATGGCTTATGAGCTGCCACCAGAATGGCCTTAACAGGGGACAAGATACCTGGAGTCCTAGCCATTAACGGAACTGGATCAACCAAGCAGTGAGCCTGAGGTTGACCAAGTTCGGAGTGTGGCATCTCGTCGGATGCGAGATTAGGTCTGGTCTGGGGTCCAGAATCCATGGGGGAGCCACACTGAGAGACTGCAGAAAGGGGAACCAGATTTGTCGAGGCCAGAATGGGGCTATGAGAATCACTCTGCTCCCCAACTGACAGGCTTTCTGGATGAATTTCATAATCAGAGGAAGAGGAGGATACGCATAAAGGAGACCGGGCAGCCAAGCATGAACCAGAGCGTCCCTGGGGGATTCCCCTCTGGGGGGAACTATCGCGAAGTAATCGCTGCATTTTGTGTTTAGGGGAGAAGTGAAAAGGTCGCAATGAGGCTGACCCCACTTGAGGAATATCTGCTTCGCGACAGATGGATTCAGAGACCACTCGTAAGGGCTGAGGAATACCAGACTTAATTTGTCCGCTAATATGTTGGACCGTCCCGGAATGTGCATTGCTACCAGAAAGCGGTTGGTGGAAATCGCCCATTCCCACACTCTCATGGCTTCTCGACACAGGGGGTAAGATCTGGTCCCTCCCTGTTTGTTTATATACCAGACAACGGACATGTTGTCCGTCTGGATTGCAATAGTCCCTAGAGGGAGAAGGTGATGAAGAGCTTGCAACGCCAAAAGCACCGCCCTCATCTCCAGGACGTTGATATGCAATGCAGTCTCTAGGGGAGTCCACGTGCCTTGGACGGAACTGCCCGCGTAATGCCCCCCCCCCACCCGAGGCAAGAAGCGTCCGTGGTCAACGTGGCCTTGACTGGGGGAATCACAAAGGGTCTCCCTCCTTTGAGTTCCTGTGCCTGTAACCACCAAAGAAGGGAGTCCCTGCATGCCCTGCTCAGGGGAATCGGCATGTCTAAGGGATGGACCGACAGCGACCATTGGACATGGAGTCCACTGTAATACCCGCAGCAGACGGGCATAAAGAGAAAGGCCGATCGCTGCTGACATAGACCCTAGCGCCCTCAGGACTAACTCTGCTGCAGGAGCGGGGCTCCGAAGAATGTCTAAGACTTGGAGAGACAAATTGTTCAGCCTGACCGATGTAAGAACCACCTTGGAGATCCGAGTATCCAACCTGGCCCCTATGAATTCTAGGGCTTGAGTGGGGCACAGGCAGGATTTCTTTAGATTCACTGAAATGCCCAAGTGACGGGCCAGAGAGAGGGCATAATCTCTCGCCACGCACAGTAGATGCCTGTTGGGGGCGGTGAGGAGCCAGTCGTCTAGGTAAGAGAACACCTGAATGCCCTGGAGTCTCAAATGGGCTGCAACCACTGCCATGACTTTGGTGAACACTCTGGGGGCTGAGGTTAGGCCAAATGGAAGAACCCTGAACTGATAATGACTGGCTTCTAGCCGGAAGCGGAGGAACCTCCTGGATCGTCTGTCCATTAGTATATGGTAGTACGCATCTTTGAGGTCTAACGAGCACATCCAGTCATTCTCCCGCAGAAGGGGGAGAATAGATTGGAGGGTGACCATCCGGAACTTTTCCTTGGGTATGAACAGGTTCAAGGATGAGAGGTCTAGGATGGGTCTGAGGTCCCCCGTTTTCTTTGGCACCAAGAAGAACCTGGAGAAATAACCCAATCCGGACTGATCTGGGTGGACGGGCTGGATGGCTCTTTTTCTTAGCAACTCTGAAATTTCCAGAGCTGCGGACTCCCTCTGATGGGGTGGAACATCGGGGAGACATTTGGGTTTGGGGGGGGTATGAACGGTATAGTGTAACCTCTGGATATAATCCGGAGCACCCATCGATCTTTTGTAATGGACTCCCAGTTTGACAGGTGCTCCGACAATCGCCTCCCCGACTGCCTCCAGAGAGGGACAGTCGGGCAAGCCCTCAGGGCTGTTGCACGGGCCTGTCCGAGAAAGGTTCTCTAGACCCGAAGTTACGCAGCCCCCCTCTGCCTCTGGGCCGGCATCCACCTTGTCCTCCTCTGCCTTTAGAGGACGAGTTGTCCGCAGCAGGACGGGATTGCTGAGATTTACGGAACCACAGCTTCTTTTGCCCCCTCTGATTCCTGGAGAAGGATCTTTGGGGGCTAGAGAAGCGGACTCCGACGGCCGACAGCGTCTTCCCATCCTTCTCGCTTTGGACCAGCGTGTCGCGAACTGTTGAGCCAAATAAGGCCGAACTGTCATAAGGGGCGTTCGCAAAGGACGCCTTAAAGTGTTCCGTGAAGTCGCAAAGGCGGAGCCAGGAATGACGTCGCAAGGCCACTCCAGCTCTGCTAGCTCTAGCGGCTCCTTCCGTGGCATGGGAAAGAAGCCGCATAGATGTGTTCAATATGGACTTTAGAGTGGCCATTCGAGTCTCAAAAACCTTTTTGTCTGGGAGCGACATGGACTCTAGAGGGGCTGCAGCGTATTCTTTAATTAAGTCACGCTGTAGCCTAATGGTGTGTGCCATGTAGTTCAGCGACCTTATGGCAAAGGTCGCTGAAGCAAACATCCGCTTCCCAATACGGTCCAACGCCAGGGACTCCTTGTCCGGCGGGTGGACCGAAGAACTTTCCTGGGCAAGTTCTTTCTTAGTGGCCGCCGCCACCAACATAGCATCAACCGGTGCGACTTTGGACCAAGAAGGTCTATCAGAGGGAGGGCTGAGGACCTTGTCTGGACATCTAGGGATAGGCTCCACGGTGTCGGGCTCCTTCCAAGCCCTGGTGGTAATTAGATCCACCAAGGGGTCGGCTAGGGTGGACACCCAGGAGGTAGATGGGCCTGCCTCGAAGGCCTCCAGAAATACAGACTCGTCCAGGGAGGGCTTTTGGGCAGACCACTCCCCTCTCCGAAGGAGACATCTTCAGGGGGTGACCTTGGGGAGCCCTCCGTATCATCCAAATCCGTATCCGTGGTAATGGACTCGGGGGAGTCCAGGTGCCTCCTTTTGCACTGATGCTTCCGAGGCGCCTCTTCGGTGGGGCTGTCCGAAGAGGGCTCCTCCGCAGGGTGGTGTTCCTCCATAGGAACCAACTGGAGGGCTTGGGCAGGCTGTCCAGATGGACGGATGATTGAAGACAGACCCTGATACAGTGGGGCATGGGTAGATCCGAAGGCCGGGTCAGGGACCTGGATGACCTCGACAGCACCTCAAAAGCCGAAGGAGATTCACTGTCCCCAGCCTGTGAAAGTAACCTCCTCGGCTCCGAGGATGGGATCGGGGTCGGAGCCGAAGCAGTCGGATCCGAGGTAGTGGTGTGCTCCGACCCAATCAGCGCCGAAGACACAGCCACCCCCTCGGATCCGATGCTCAACCCTCGGCCCCGAGAGCTTGGATCCGACAAGCTCGAAGGCATAGTCGGCGAAGACACAATCGCTATCAGCGCCGACGTATCCCTGGGTCCAAAAGGGCCTGGATCCGACAACTCTGAGACCCGAAAACGGGTTGGAGAAGGAGCGATCGGGGCAAAAATGGGGGCTGCACTCCCTCCCAGAGGGGGGTGAGGCAAGAGCATCCCCATCTACATCTGGGTCTGCAAAAATCTTCGCATCATCCGATCCATGTCTGCTTCGGAGATGCTCCATGTAGACCGCGACGAGGCAGTCGAGGCGGGCCGGGAGGGCCGCCTTGAAGACCTCGAGGGAGACCTATCCTCCTCCTCCGGCTCCAGAGAAAAAGAAGGTGAACGGAGCCGAGAGGACAGGGATCCGGAGACCCTCACTGGGGACTTGAGTAATTTCTCAGGCGGAGCCGAGGGGTGAGACTCGGCCCGCCTTTTTGATCTGTGACCCTCTCTGTCTTTTTGCTTCTTCTCCCTGTGGGAAGAAGCACTGGACTCCACAGAGCTGGTACCCGACAAGGGAGGTTGAGTCCCGGGTACAGCTAAGGGAGTAGCCGGCGCCGAAGCTACTGGAGTAGTTTGAACCTGGCTGGGAGAGGAAGAAGCTGATTCCTGGGGGAGTTTTCCCACCAGGATCAGCTTGTTCTTTCTGTCCCTGAGTGCCCGGGGGTTGAAGGCCGCACATATCTGGCAGGCTTCCGATAAATGAGCTGCCCCCAGGCACAAAACGCACCGAGTGTGGCCATCAGCTGGGGAAAGCTTGTGGCCACACTCAGTACATTTTGAAAATGTGGCCTTAGGCCCTTCAGCCATAAAGCCCTCTCACACACACACCCAAACACTAGGGGGGGGGGGGGAGGAGGAAATTAGAAGTTATGTACCTACCATAACGTTCCATGTTAGTTGTCTTCTTCTTGCCGGATGGGTTCGGAGCCGAACCTCGGCTCCGACTCAGCCAATACTAAAGCTCGAGAGCTTGTTCTACCGGCTCGAGGCTCCCCTATATCCCATGATGCTAGGCGGTAACTACCTCAGATCTCGTTTGATAGCTAGACCAAGTAACAGAGGCCTTTCCAGACATGGAGAAGGCAAACCACCTCTAACTAGAAGGCAAGGAACCCTAAACCTAACCAAGGGTGAAAGAGGTGGTCACAGCTGAAGGGACAGAAGAAAGGTCACCAGAAAACAACAATCCTCTAGGTCTGTCCAGGCTAGGGGGAAGGAGGGTGGGACGCAAGAAAGAAGGCGAGAAGAAGACAACTAACATTGAACGTTATGGTAGGTACATAACTTCTAAATGTTAAGATGTCTATCTCGCCTTCATTCTTGCTGGATGGGACCGCGTCCCTAGCACCTTGTCCCGGGTGGCCTATCGGAACAGACTCTTGAGTACAGTGGAACCAAAGTTGGCACGGCCTCTGGAGGCTAAGTCCAACTTATAATGGGAAATGAAGGTATGGGGAGAAGCCCAAGTAGTTGCAGAACAAATCGAATCAATAGGAAGTCTGTCTTGAAAAGCTATGGATGTGGCTAAGGCTCTAGTTGAATGAGCTCTGAGTTTAGATGGTAATTGTTGATGTCTGATCTCATAAACAAAGGTAATCAATGAAGTAAGCCATCTAGAAAGAGACTTTAGTGACTGGAAGGCCCATTCTACCCTCCGCATAGGAAATAAACAGTTGATCGGACTTCCTGAACTGTTTGGTTCTGTCTAAATAGTACCTAGGTTGGCGATGAACGTCCAAGCAATGTAATTTTTGCTCTGATCTGTTTGTATAGTTAGGGAAAAACACTGGAAGATCAATGGTTTGATTCAAATTTGCTTGTGAGGCTACTTTGGGCAAAAAGGAAGGATTAGTACGTAAGGAAACCCTATCCTTATGAAACAATAAATAAGGGGGTCGACTGCACAGAGCATGGAGTTCAGAAACCCTTCTAGCTGAAGTAATAGCTACAAGAAAAAGTGTTTTCCAAGATAGTAACTTCATTGAGCAAGAAGCCGCAGGTTCAAAGGGGGGGAGGATTAGAGACGCTAGAACCAAGTTCAAATCCCATAGAGGAGGAGGATCCTTGATAGGTGGTTTGAGGAGAAAAACTCCCTTTAGAAAGGCTTTACAGAGTTTATGAGCCATAATGGAGGACTCTGAGACACCTATATGAAAATTAGATATAGCCGCCAATTGAACTCTGATGGTAGACGGAGACAAGCCTGATTGGAAAAGTTCACCTAGAAATTCCAGAATGGACTGAATGGAGGTAGTGAAAGGATCTAAGTCCTTTGACTCTGCCCAACAGGAAAAACGTTTCCATTTGCTATTAGAAATTTTCCGAGTGGAAGCTTTATGAGAAGCTATCAAAATATCTCGAACTGAGTGAGATATTAAGGGAAGCCTGGCTAAGGTTGGAACTGGAGTAACCATGCCGTGAGGTTGAGAGAGAGAAGGGAGTGGTGCAACTGACCCGATTGATGGGTCAACAGGTCTGGAACTGGGTCCAGATGCCAGGGTTGCTCCAACAGGTAACAGTGAAGAAATGGGAACCAAACCTGTCGAGGCCAGTAAGGGGCAATGAGGATCATTGAAACTTTCAGAGCGATGGCTTTCTGAATTAGTTGAGATATCAGTGGGAAGGGCGGGAAGGCATACAGAAGTCCCCGGGGCCAATGGTGGACTAGAGCGTCTCTGCTGGGGTGGCCTGGTTGGGGAAAGAGGGTGAAGAAATCGTCGCACTTGCTGTTTTAGGGAGTAGCGAAAAGGTCGCAGCAAGGCTGGCCCCACTTTCGAAAGACTTCCTCCAACACTGAACTCTTCAGAGACCACTTGTGAGGCATGAGAATGGCCCTGCTCAATTTGTCTGCAATCACATTGGACCTCCCGGGAATGTGCGTTGCTAACAGAAACCGCTGAGAAGAAATCACCCATTGCCACAGTCTGAGTGCCTCTCGACATAAGGGGTAGGATCTGGTTCCGCCTTGTTTGTTGATGTACCACACTACAGACATGTTGTCTGTCTGAATTGCTATAGTTCCCTTGGGAAGAGAGTCCTGTAGGGCTTGCAACGCTAAAAGCACTGCTCTCATCTCTAGGACATTTATGTGCAAGTGGCACTCGAAAGGCTGCCACATGCCCTGGACCGTCTTGCCCTGGTAATGCCCCCCCCCCCACCCGATCACGGAGGCGTCCAATGTGGCAACCGGAGGTGAGGGGATGAAAGGTCTTCCTAGGAAGAGCTGGGGGGATGAGATCCACCAAGAGAGATGATTCCTGCATGATTGAGTTATCCCAATAGAGTGGGACATTGGAAGTCGTTGGAATGACCATTGTGTGAAGAGCATCCATTGTAAGATTCTCATGTGGAAGCAGGCTAAAGGGAGGAGAGGGATAGCCGCCACCATTATTCCTAAGACCTTCAGGACCAGTCTGACTTTGACCTTGTTGCTCTGCAAGAGAAGAGAGACCTGTCTGTGTATATCTGCTACTCTTTGCTCTGTGAGTCTGGCTGACATGTTGACTGTGTCTAGATTTGCGCCTATAAAAGGTAATAACATGACAAGGCGACCAGACAGACTTTTTGTAATTTATGGAAATGCCTAGTGTTTGACATGTTTGTAAGGTGTAGTCTCTGGCAAGAAGGAGAAGATGCTTGGTGGAGGCCGTTAGGAGCCAGTCGTCTAAGTATGGAAACACCTGGAATCCTTGCCGTCTCAGATGAGAGGCGACCACTGCCATGCATTTGGTAAACACTTGGGGGGCTGTAGTGAGACCAAAGGGCAGGGCCCTGAACTGGAAATGACTGGTTCCCAGCCTGAAGCGGAGAAATCTCCTGGAGCGTCTGTTCATTCTGATGTGATAGTACGCGTCCTGGAGATCTATAGAGCACATCCAGTTGTCCTGCCCCAAAAAGGGCAGAATGGACTGCAGCGAGACCATCCGGAATTTTGTTTTCTTGACAAACTTGTTCAAGTTGCTGAGATCCAAGATGGGTCTCCAGTCCCCTGTTTTCTTTGGCACCAAAAAGAATTTGGAGTAGATTCCGGATCCTTGTTGGTCTGCTGGAACTGGTTGAATAGCTCTTTTTGAAAGCAGCTTTGAAATTTCTAGCGCTGCGTGTTCCCTTTGACTGGGTGGAATGTCTGGAGAGGAACTTTTGGACTGTTTTGGGGCGTGAATGAACGGAATCTTGTAGCCCTCGGATATGATCGACTGTACCCACTTGTCTTGGGTAAGGGAAAGCCAGGCTTCTGGGTACAGCGATAATCTTCCCCCGACTGCCTCCGAAGGTAGACAGCTGGGCAGCCCCTCAGGGGTGCTGAAAGGGTTTGTCAGAGAAGGTTTCTCTGCTACCCTGGTTCTGCGGGCCCCCTCTGCCTCTAGGACAGCGTCTATTATTATTGTTCCCCCCTCTGCCTCTAGAGGGAAACCGACTCTGTGCGTCAGGCAAGACTCCCTGTGGTTGTTTGCAGAACCACATCTTTCCCCCCTTCTGACCTTTGGGGTAAGGTCTAGGAGTAGAAAAATGGACTCCCACGGCAGAGAGAGTCTTGCCTTCAACCTCGCACCTAGTCAGGGTTTCCTTCACTTGAGGACCAAAGAGGGATGATCCATCAAAGGGGGAGTTAGTGAAGGGGTCCGCAAAGTTAGAGCCGCATCCAGGCGTGCCGACGTAAGGCCACCCCTGTACCTGCGGCTCTACTCGCTCCATCCGCTGCGTATGAAAGGAGGCGCATGGAGGAGTTCACTATTGAGTTGAGGGTCGCCAGCTGAGAGTTCATCCTATCCTATCCTGAAAACCCGCAGCTGATGGGTCCTTTAACACTTCACTCGTTTCCTTGAGTAAATCCCTCTGGAGACGAGTGAAATGACACAGGTAATTCAGCGAACGCATAGAAAAGGTCGCTGACGAGAACATCCGCTTACCGTACCTGTCCATGGTCCTAGACTCTTTGTTAGGAGGGTGGACAGGTACTGAAGGATCAGCTAGCTCCTTCTTGGTGGCCGCAGCCACTACCATAGCATCAACAGAGATGCCTTTGGATAAGAATTCTTTGTCCTTGGGGGCAGTGATGAATTTTGACGGTCTCCTGGGGGTAGGTTCCACTGAATCAGGAGCCGTCCAAGCCTTCCTTGCCACCACTTCCATGAGGGGGTCAAAGGGAGGGGACACCCAGGAGGTGGAAGGGCGAGAACCAAATGCCTCAAGATACACCGATTCATCCTCTGATGGGTTAAGGGCTGGCCAATTCCCCCTCTGTTTCAAGATTTCGAGGATGTCCGCAAAGGAGACATCTTCAGAGGGGGAACGAGGGGAGCCCTCAGAATCCTCTAAATCAGTGTCAGAGGTGACAGACTCAGGGGAGTTGATGTGCTTCCTCTTGCACTGCCTCTTCCTAGGGGGCTCTCCTACAGGGTCAGGAGAGGCCTTGGAAGAGGAGGAAATACCCACTGGGGATACCTGAGGGGCTGGTTCTCTGCGATCTGGGATGAGGGGGTGAGAAGAAACCACCGCAGGCACCGTGGAGGGAGGGGCAGATGGAGCTGACTGTGGGGTAGAACCAGGTTCTAAAACGCTCCTCATGACCTCGAAGGCACCCCTGTTAGGCAGAGCCAGAGGTCTCCGCTCCGAAAAGCTGAAAACCTCCCTCGGCACCGACAGTGATGGCTCCGAGGTCGATGTCGGAGCCGAACTCACCAGTGCCGAAGCAACGAGAGGGAGAGCGGGGTCGGACAAGGGTCCGATGCCACTCGCCCCCTCGGAGCCGATGAGGGAAGTCCGGCGCAGAGATTCTTCCAAAGAAGACATCGGAGCAGATGATGGCGCCGAAAGCAAAGGCATCGGTTCCGACACACCCACAGTCTCGGCTCCGACCAGCCCCGGCTCCGAGCTCGATAGAGTCAGAGGAGGAACATTTTGGGTTATGGGAGTAGCCGAGATTCTTCCAAAGAAGACATCGGAGCAGACGACGGCGCCGAAAGCAAAGGCATCGGTTCCGACACACCCACAGTCTCGGCTCCGACCAGCCCCGGCTCCGAGCTCGATAGAGTCAGAGGAGGAACATTTTGGGTTATGGGAGTAGCCATCGACTGTTGAGTTGGGCTATGAACCATCTGGACCAGTGCCTCGGACTTAAGAAGTCGACTCACCACCCTCTGTAAATCATGGTCTGAAAGTCTAGATGACCTAGAGGAGTGAGATCTATGGCTCCGTTCAGACAAAAGCGGTGATGCTGGAGCCGAATGAACGGAGCCGATAGATGGTGATCTGGACCTCTTCCTGGTCGTCGGTTCTGATAACCTAATCGGAGCCGATTCGAAGATCTCGACCTCGGCTCCGGCCGGAGCCGAGGAAACAGTAATCACAGGCGTTCGAGGGTCATCGGCTCCGGCTGGAGCCGATGCCCGAACAGGTTTCGAGACCCCAGAAGCCGGCTCAGATACTGGAGCCGACTGTCTAGAGGACTTAGAGGGCTTCCCCGAAGAAGACTGAGTCGGGGGACCCTCAGGCTTCAACAAGCCCCTTAAAATTAGCTTGTTTTTATGCTCCTGCAGGACTCTAGGGCTGAAGCCATGGCAAACAGCACATGAGTCCTGCAGGTGCAAAGGTCCCAGGCAGTAAACACAAGAAGTGTGACCGTCTGTCAGAGACATCTTCTGACAGCACGAGTCACACTTCTTGAAGCCTGAGACCTTGGAATCCTTAGACATAGTTGTACTAAGTGAACACAGACACACAAACACACCAGTTACTCTAAGGATAATAATTTTTAAGTTTAAATACAGTAAGAGGGGATTTTCCTCACAAAAAACTCACTCACTCCAAAAAAATAGGAGGGGGTGGGGAAAAAAGGCCCAAGGGATAAACTAAGGGAAGGAAATCCTAATATAAGGGATAGTGTTAAGAAAAGGAGATCTCCACTAAAACTAAGGGGAAACTATTAATTTTAAACAAAAAATATAAGGGCCAAAATAGTTTTGAAGACTATAAATCCACTGACCTGTAGAGCCGGTAAGAAACAGCACCTCGTAGCCAAGCGGCAATCGAGATCTGAGGTAGTTACCGCCTAGCATCATGGGATATAGGGGAGCCTCAAGCCGGTAGAACAAGCTCTCAAGCTTTAGTATTGGCCGAGTCGGAGCCGAGGTTCGGCTCTGAACCCATCCAGCAAGAATGAAGGCGAGATAGACAACTTAACATGATAAAGTTAAACTAAGGGAAAGATTAGGTTTTTTTTTTTTTTTTTTTTTTTTAAAGGGTATGTTTTAAGACACACACACACACAAGTTTAACCAAGAAAAACAAGTCTATAATTAGAACAATCTCACCAGGCCAGGAGCTCTTCACTGTGAAGCAACTGTCTTTAGCCGCGGCAAAAAACGATCTGAGGTAATGTGGTTGGTAGTAAGGGATTAGCGGTAGGGGGAGGAGCTAGGAGCTCGGATCTTGGAGCTTGGAAAGCTGCCGGTTCGGATCCGACTACCCACAGGTTGCAGATCAAATGAAGTAACTACTTCAGATCATCATGTTACAGGTGGTAATATATCTATTTTCAACATATGCATGCTGATATACGGTTTCAAGTCCCCACCTATCAAATTGACAATAACTTATCCAATACTACCTTCTCCATTATCTTTCCACAACATGAAAGTAGATTTAAGGGTCTGTATGACTCGGGTTTGCCCTACTCCCCTTTCCCTTAAAGACAGATTTAATAAGTGCATGTCTCCAATCGTGAGGAATCTCCCCATATTTATATGACCTAGTGAATAATAGATATAATAGTATCACCCTTTTTTAATTTCTACAAATGTTTTGGGTTTCTAATACCATGATGGGAATGGACACCATTCCTAAGTCAAAGTATGATTAAGTTCATGAAATTAGCATTGTTTCAGTCTTTGATGTCAGCCAGAAGTGCTCTTCGCAGCACCCACAGTGTGCCCAGTAATGACTCCTTCTACAATTCGTATAAAGTTACATGTATTGGTAACATGCCTAAATACGAATGTAGATTCTTTTTTATAAGACCTGTTGTTCCTACTACTATTGGAACTGTCTGGTTATCTTTCTTCCACATTCCTCTTGTTTCAGCCTACAAATCGTGATATTTTATGACTTTGTGTCTCTCTGTATGCAATACACTGTAGTCACTGGGTGTGCCTATTTCAATGAGCAATGCTTCTGCTTTTGTCTTCTTTTCATGGACCACTACGTCTGGTTTTCTAGCATCTGTCTTTTGAAATGTTGGGAAAGGATGACCCCATGTGAGGTAGACTTCATAATTTTCTATTATGCTTTGTGGCTCACATTTCCAGTGTTTTTCAGCCACTTTAATACCATAATGTTTGCACAATCACCAGTGCAGCAGTCTTGCCACATTACTATGTCTTTCAGTACACAGTCCTACTGCCATTAGTATATCGCAACCAGCAACGAGGTGTGCAACTGTTTCCAATTCTGTTTTACAAAACCTATATTTGTCTGTTTCTCCCACGTTTGATGGACTTTGTAAACCACTGTGTATGCAGCCCACTATGTTCTGCTGCCAATATTAACCTTTCATCTCTTGGTTTGAATTTGCCTCTCCTTAATCATTCCTGTATTCGATCCTGATCAACATGACATTCTTCCAGAAGTTTTCTATACTTGCAACTACATTTATGCACTTTCCACATTTCTTGCCCTCTCATCTGGTCCTTCACCTTATATTCTTTCTTTTGTTTTTTGGCATATTCAACTGCTGCCCGATTTTTATCTACTTGTGATTTGATTTCCATTCCTGCTTGACACCGATATTTTTCTCCTAGCCTAAGCAGGGAAGTCATCTTAGATTTATTCTCCTCATGTTTCAAAACTTTCACTACATTTGGGTCTTGTGAGGTCAGCAGACATATGTGGAGTCCCACGATTGCAGATCTATACATCTAATCAATTTCACGGAGGCCCATCCCTCCTTCAGAATGGGGAATACATAATCTTGGTATGCACTGGTGCAGTAGTTAACATTGTCACTCATAGCAAGAGGTTCTCCAGTTTGGTTTTCGGCTGGGGTGCCTTCTGTGTGGAGTTTGCATGTTCTCCCTTTGTTTGTGTGGGTTTCCTCTGGGTACTCCAGTTTCCTCCCACATTCCAAAGACATGCATCTGCAGCATTTCTCCCCGGGCCTCCACTGAAAACAGGCTCTGTGGAACCTAGTCGGACTTTCCGAGTCAACAAATGATAAATAAATAAACTCATTTGGTGAGCATGAAGCATCCTTCTTGTTTTCCTAAACGCATTTTTGGGCCAATCAATCATTCCAAAACTGTAAGTTAGGACAGGAACAGCAAATTGGTTTATAGCTTGCATTTTGTTCCTAGATGTCAATGCTGTTTTCAGGATTAATTTAAGTCTTATAAAATATTCCTTACTAAGTTTTACTCACATTTGTTCATGTTGTATTGTTGCTCCCTCATCAATTCCCAAATATTTATACACTGCCTCTTGCTGAAGTTCTTTATCACATTCTTGTCCCAAACTAATGTTTTCTTGGTGCTGCACTTTTCCTGCTTCAAATGTTGCTTTTGCACATTTATCAAGACCAAATGACATTCTGAAAAAGTTTTGACAACTTGCAGTTGTACTTTCAGTTCCTCATCTGATGAGCTATACAGTTTTAAATCACTGACAAATAAACGTTGAGAAATCTATACACTTTGTTGTTTTCTAGAAGCCAAATTATAGCCATCTCCTAAGCTGTTACATAGACAGCTTAATGGGTTAAGAGCAAGGCAGAACAGCAGCGGTGACAGTCACCCTGGAATATCCCCCTTTGAATTTTTTCTCTGGGATAATAATTTGTCCTTTATCATGGTCTGCCACTGTTTCATGCTCACTGTAATGTAATCAGTGTAGGTTGTATCTTACACATTTTTAAGCACTCTTTTATCCATGAACATGGGGTACTATCAAATGCTTTTTGTAGTCAATCCATGCCATACTTAGATTTTCCCCCTTTTTATAGTTTTCCACTATGACTTTATTTAACAACAAATGATCCTTTGTTCCATATGACTTTCTTTTATTGCCCTTTTGTTCTACTGCCATAATTGAGTTTTCATCTAAATGACTATAAACTCTGTCAACATAAATTCCAGTGCACAATTTATATGATGTCGGAAGGCAAATTATTGGTTTATAATTTGTAGGGTAGCTTGCAGGTTCACTCTTAAATTGGAGCATTGTTTTTCCTGTTTTATCTAGGTTGGTATCTGTTCGGGGTGGGCATATAAATAGTGCTTACTCATGGCTAAATCTTCATGTAAAGATGTTAACACCTTTAACCAGAAGTTAGGTACTACATCTTGGCCTGCGGTTTTTCAGTTAGAGGCTTTTTTAACTTTGTTTCAATCTCTCTGGCTGTTACTTCATCCCATTTTATATCCTGCGCCTTTAAACGTCTTATTCTTTCTTTAACTTCTTCTATCCATTTACCATCTTTGTTATATTCCCCAGGTTCTTCATAGATACTTCTCCAAAATGCATCTATTTCTTCTTTTTTGGTGGTCTTTCAATTCCTTTTAACCCGTTTCCCAATTCTCTATAAAACTTTTTTTGGGGTCATAAATAAATTGCTTATTTTGTACTTTTATATTTATCTACATATCTTCTAAGTTTTTCCACCTGTGTTGAGATTTTTAGTTTATTTGCAATAGTGCATGATTGATCTTGATCTATTCTAATATTATAAGGTAAAAAGGAACTCAAGCTGCCAGGTAAAGCACTCTACTTACATAGCACAATGTGAAACAAAAATAGAAAGTATAGAGTGCACCACGACTAGTAAAACTCTTGGAAATGTTCAATGTTGAGACCAAAAAAGTACGAACTCTTTAAAATAACTCCACTTTATTGGAAGCAAGGAGTGCAGGAACAGATGTGAGCGCTTTCGCGTTGACTTGCAACGCTTCATCAGACATAAAAAAATACAGCTGACTCCATCTTTAAATGTATAAAATCACATGACATCACATGCATTCACATAAATTTAAAAGGGCAATAAAAAGTCACAATAGTAAAAATAATAATAATATCGACATGCCTTTGAAAATAGTATAAAGAACAATAACAACATTGCACTGTATAAAGACTCCATATTAATGTTTAAGTGACCTGGCTGCTAATGAAGGCTTGAGACTAAGCCTATCATTTAGCCCAAATCTATGTGCCTGGAGTTTCAAAATCCATCTGTTTTCCCTCTCCTCTATCTTATTCTGTAAGTTACCTAACCTTGCATCTGTATGAACAAGTTCTAAGACCAAGAATTTGAAATTATGGGTACTACCAAATTCGATGGTGTGTTTGGCCAGAGCGTTATGTGTATTATGTTTATTGATGGCATATATGTGCTCCCTTATGCGCTCACGTAAAGATCTTGTGGTCATTCCTACATAGAACTTACGACAAAGTTGACACTCAGCCAGATAAACTAAACAGGTGGATCTACAAGTGGCATGATGTTTAAAAACATGTGTTCTCTGCGTGATAGGATGTGTGTATGTATGGGTCTGAGAGCTAAAGATATATCTGCATTGGTTGCAGGAATGGCAAGCAAAGGTTCCCTTTTTATGGGTGATGTCTAACTGAGAACCATGAGGTCTGTCGTAACATAACAGACGATTGAGGGATAGCATGTTCCTGTAGGCTATTCTAGGTCGAGTGTCAATGAGGGATCTGATGTTGTCATCTATCAGTAAAAGATGCCAGTGTTGATTGATGATTCGTTGTATATGATGGTTTCTGTTGGTGTATGGTAAGATAATTCTATTACAAGTAGTTGAAATGGAAGATTGATGGGTGGTAGCATGAGCAGATCTTGTGATAAGTGGGGCGGCCTCGTTAGATCTTTTAACATCCCCCTCAAGGATAACCTGATTAACTAACTTCTTATTGTATCCTCTAGAAATAAAATTTCTTGCTAAATCAATCTTGTGTTTATGATAGGATGTATCTATAGATGTTAGCTTGGAAACCCTAGTAGTTTGGTTCCTAACAATATTCTTATAGATATGTGGTGGATGCATGCTCCCTCGATGTAGGAGATTATTTCTCCAACAGCTCTTTCTAAATAACTCAGTCTCAAAACCATGTGATGTCATGATGACTTTAATGTCCAAAAAGTCTATATTGACTGAGGAATAATTACAGTCAAAAACAAGAAAGTTAGTGGATTTGTTTAAATACTCCACAAACTCCAACAGTTGGGAATGTGTCCCATCCCATAGAAGGAACACATCGTCCACAAACCTGTTGTAGAATCTCAAATGGTTAGAAACTCTAGGGTCCTCAACAAATACAAAATTGTACTGTGCCAACACCAAATTGGCATAGGCATTGGCACAGGGGTCCCTACGCCCTTGGTTTGCAGAAAGTACTGATTCAAATAACAAAGTACATTATTCTCTAAAACGATCTCTAAAAGAGACATATATCTATTGATAATTCGTGAATCTACCTGGTTGGACAATAGTGCTCTAACATATTCCATACCCTGATCATTCGCATCGAAGTGAATAGTGATTTGACATCTAGAGTTACCAATAACATGTTCTCCGTAGATGTAAGAGTATCATTTAGATCGGCCAAATTGTGTATAAAACTGTTGGTATCCTTTAAAATGTAAGCAATATCAGTCACAGGTTAAACATCTTGTCGGTAGATCGACAAAGGTTCAGTCAACCAACCTCGACTAGATACGATAGGACGTAGGGGTGGATCAAAGGGGTCTTTATGTATTTTAGGGAGCCCCCTAAAAGATGGTACAAAAGGTTTCTCTACCAAAAAATAAGTATATAACTCATCATCAATAATGCCAGATAGCAATAGATCATAAAGTATGGCGTGTACATCTCTAATTAGACTATTTAACCTGTATCCTGGTAGGGGTAGATATGTTTCATTATCTGCAAGCATAGACAACATTCTATCACCATATTTAGAGCTGTCCATAACAACGACAGCTCCCCCTTTATCAGCTTGTCTAATAGTGATGTTTTCATTCTGTCTTAGACTATTGAGAGCGTGCCTCTCTGCAGTTGTTAAATTATAAAATTCAGGTTTTGCATTGTGGTCATTGTATAAATCAAACAGGTCCCTCTCCACTGCCTGTTCGAATGCATCAAGTAAGGGATGCTGTGGTGGTATAAATGATGATGGTTTCTTAAAAACTGTAACACCGTTAGTATGGTAGTTATCATTGTCACCAAATAACAACTTCAGTGCTAATTCAAACAACTTCACATCAACCACAATATCTGTCACATCTTTACAACTGGAAGGAATAAATGCAAGACCCTTGTTCAAGACATTAGTTTCAACTGCATCTAAACAATACTTGGAAATATTAATCACTAGGAACTCAGAATCAACATCATTTTCAAGATGTATAAAGTCATTTAAATCCGTGTTCGCCATACCTTCTTCACAGGTGGTACCGGGTCGTCCATGTTCTTCCTTTTGTTCGCCTTCGTTAATGGCGACCAAGTCCTCCTCTCTTGAGGTTTGTAGGGTAAAGGAAAAGAAGGCACATCGACACATTCATTAAACAACCTGCCAGTGAGTTATTTGCCTTGGGTGAAGGTATGGCGAACACGGATTTAAATGACTTTATACATCTTGAAAATGATGTTGATTCTGAGTTCCTAGTGATTAATATTTCCAAGTATTGTTTAGATGCAGTTGAAACTAATGTCTTGAACAAGGGTCTTGCATTTATTCCTTCCAGTTGTAAAGATGTGACAGATATTGTGGTTGATGTGAAGTTGTTTACGAGGAATTTAGCACTGAAGTTGTTATTTGGTGACAATGATAACTACCATACTAACGGTGTTACAGTTTTTAAGAAACCATCATCATTTATACCACCACAGCATCCCTTACTTGATGCATTCGAACAGGCAGTGGAGAGGGACCTGTTTGATTTATACAATGACCACAATGCAAAACCTGAATTTTATAATTTAACAACTGCAGAGAGGCACGCTCTCAATAGTCTAAGACATAATGAAAACATCACTATTAGACAAGCTGATAAAGGGGGAGCTGTCGTTGTTATGGACAGCTCTAAATATGGTGATAGAATGTTGTCTATGCTTGCAGATAATGAAACATATCTACCCCTACCAGGATACAGGTTAAATAGTTTAATTAGAGATGTACACGCCATACTTTATGATCTATTGCTATCTGGCATTATTGATGATGAGTTATATACTTATTTTTTGGTAGAGAAACCTTTTGTACCATCTTTTAGGGGGCTCCCTAAAATACATAAAGACCCCTTTGATCCACCCCTACGTCCTATCGTATCTAGTCGAGGTTGGTTGACTGAACCTTTGTCGATCTACCTCGACAAGATGTTTAAGCCGATTGTGACTGATATTGCTTACATTTTAAAGGATACCAACAGTTTTATACACAATTTGGCCGATCTAAATGATACTCTTACATCTACGGAGAACATGTTATTGGTAACTCTAGATGTCAAATCACTATTCACTTCGATACCGAATGATCAGGGTATGGAATATGTTAGAGCACTATTGTCACGCAACCAGGTAGATTCACGAATTATCAATAGATATATGTCTCTTTTAGAGATCGTTTTAGAGAATAATGTACTTTGTTATTTGAATCAGTACTTTCTGCAAACCAAGGGCGTAGCAATGGGGACCCCCTGTGCCAATGCCTATGCCAATTTGGTGTTGGCACAGTGGGAGTACAATTTTGTATTTGTTGAGGACCCTAGAGTTTCTAATCATTTGAGATTTTACAACAGGTTTGTGGACGATGTGTTCCTTCTATGGGATGGGACACATTCCCAACTGTTGGAGTTTGTGGAGTATTTAAACAAATCCACTAACTTTCTTGCTTTTGACTGCAATTATTCCTCAGTCAATATAGACTTTTTGGACATCAAAGTCATCATGACATCACATGGTTTTGAGACTGAGTTATTCAGAAAGAGCTGTTGGAGAAATAATCTCCTACATCGAGGGAGCATGCATCCACCACATATCTACAAGAATATTGTTAGGAACCAAACTACTAGGGTTTCCAAGCTAACATCTATAGATACATCCTATCATAAACACAAGATTGATTTAGCAAGAAACTTTATTTCTAGAGGATACAACAAGAAGTTAGTCAATCAGGTTATCCTTGAGGGGGATGCTAAAAGATCTAACGAGGCTGCCCCACTTATCACAAGATCTGCTCATGCTACCACCCATCAATCTTCCATTTCAACTACTTGTAATAGAATTATTTTACCATACACCAACAGAAACCATCATATACAACGAATTATTAATCAACACTGGCATCTTTTACTGATAGATGACAACATCAGATCCCTCATTGACACTCGACCTAGAATAGCCTACAGGAACATGCTATCCCTCAATCGTCTGTTATGTTACGACAGACCTCATGGTTCTCAGTTAGACATCACCCATAAGAAGGGAACCTTTGCTTGCCATTCCTGCAATCAATGCAGATATATCTTTAGTTCTCAGACCCATACATACACACATCCTATCACGCAGAGAACACATGTTTTTAAACATCATGCCACTTGTAGATCCACCTGTTTAGTTTATTTGGCTGAGTGTCAACTTTGTCGTAAGTTCTATGTAGGAATGACCACAAGATCTTTACGTGAGCGCATAAGGGAGCACATATATGCCATTAACAAGCATAATACACTCAACGCTCTGGCCAAACACACCTTCGAACTTGGTAGTACCCATAATTTCAAATTCTTGGTCTTAGAACTTGTTTATACAGATGCAAGGCTAGGTAACTTACAGAACAAGATAGAGGAGAGGGAAAACAGATGGATTTTGAAACTCCAGGCACATAGATTTGGGCTAAATGACAGGCTTAGTCTTAAGCCTTCATTAGCAGCCAGGTCACTTAAACATTAATATGGAGTCTTTACACAGTGCAATGTTGTCATTGTTTTTCATATTATTTTCAAAGGCATGTCAATATTATTATTATTATTTTTATTACTGTGATTTTTCATTGCCCTTTTAAATTTATGTGAATGCATGTGATGTCATGTGATTTTATACATTTAAAGATGGAGTCAGCTGTATTTTTTTATGTCTGATGAAGCGTTGCAAGTCAACGCGAAAGCGCTCACATCTGTTCTTGCACTCCTTGCTTCCAATAAAGTGGAGTTATTTTAAAGAGTTCGTACTTTTTTGGTTTCAACATTGAACATTTCCAAGAGTTTTAATAGTCGTGGTGCACTCTATACTTTCTTTTTTTGTTTTATTCTAATATTATGCACTGCTTTTATCACATCTATTTTTCTAAATATTTTTGCTGATCTATTCCTTCTTCTATACTCTTCTAACAGTGACACTTCTTGCCTTAATTGTTTTACAGTTTTCTCTATTCAATACTTCCATGATGGTATTCGATTTCTCCCCTTCCTTTCCCTCACTACCCTGTGTTCTTGTGGTAGAACTTTATCAGTTATTAATTTAGTTGCACAGTAATGTATCCTGTTTACTTCTGTTATATTGCATGGACCTCTACGGACAGTCCTAATTACGGTGTTCATTTATTTTATCAAACTTCTGACTTTTTGGGTTTTATTGACCTTCTGCAGTCTATTTCTTTCATTGATCTTAATATTTCTGTCTATCTCTTATGTCAAGCAACTCTTCTCTTAGCTCGTTTTCTTCTAAACTGAAGGCACATTTTCATTTTCCATTTCCTGCAGGCATTCCATAGAAAGTTCTATAGCATCTTCCTGTGGCACATTCTCTTCAGTTTCATCCTGTGTCAGCCGTTGCTCTGTCATATGGGAAATCACTGACCTATCACTCCTCAACATTGACTGTGTCAGAGTTTCCACAGTTTCCTGCTCCTTCCCTCGCTGTCCAGCTCCAAGTGAACGTTTATACTAGTTTCCTGTGGAAGGCTCCAAAATATCTTCATATGGCACCCGACCAATTACTTCCTGTTCTACTGGCTTCCCCTTAATTTGGAGGTCCATTGTTTTATCCTGCAGTGGTACTTTCTGAATTAGATTTTCTACACTGAATCCTTCACTTCCAATGTACTCCATAACCTCAGTTTTTATTTCTTTAACTTCTTCATTACTAATCTCCTTTTCTGCTTTTCCTGTTTGTCTTCTTATTTGCTTGTATTGTAAAGTCTTCCATGTCCAGATTCCTTTGCCTGTATTTGTCTTCAAATATCTTTGGTGCTGCTCTTTTTGTATTGATTAGTTTTGCTTTCTCCTTTGCATAGATATTACACCATATTAAATCTCTTTTTCTTTCCCATGTCCATATTTCTTCTTCAGATGTCTCCTGATCTTCCTGTTTCTCCTTACTTTGGGGACTCGTTCCATCATGCTGTGATGTAACCTGTGTTAGACGTTCTACACCAAATCCTTCACTTTGCAGGTACTCCATAACTTCAACTTCTATTTTTTTTTTTACTTCTGCCTTACTAATCTTCTTTTCTACATTCCCTCTTTGTGATATTATGTTTTTATTGTAAAATTTTCCATGTGTGGATGCCTTTGTCTATTTCTCTTCAAATGTCTTTAGGGCTACCTTTTTTACATTGATTAATTTGGCTTTCTCCTTTACATAAATATTGCACCATATCACATCTTTATTTCCCATGTTCATATTTCTTTTTTATACTTTTCAAACATATCTAGGGTTTGTTGTTTATATTTTCGCACTTCCTCAGATGCTTCTTTTTCCAAACAGATCAAAGTTTATTGGTCTATAAACTGTTTTTCACAAATCTGTTGTATTAATGACCACAAATTTTTATTTGAAGCTTCTGACAGTTTTTCTTGTGGAAGTATTTTTTGTTCCTCTAATTTCTCTCTAGTCTTTTTGTATATCTTATGTCTGGAAATTCTGGGCATTTTGCACAATAGTAACACTACATAATTTCTTTCTTATCCTCAATAGTCCACTCTATCATCTTTATGGCTTTTCTTTGTTTTTTCTGTTTTCTGTGGACTGCTACTTCCTTCTACAATGGGGGGGGGCATCCTCCCCCTGGGTCTGGCCCCATTATAAGAAAGTTTCTGTATTTTGAGGATTCTACACTGTCATTTTTTCCATTCCTGGCACCAGTGTGTCTACCAGGATTGGGCACTTTATCCTGGGTCTTGTGCACCCGGCTATCTTTTTAAATTTTTGACCTACTTCTATCCATAATATAAGCTGTATAAATACAGTCCATATTATCAGTGTCGTATTGGTGAGATTTTGGGAAAAACAGGGTCCACCTCATGAAGGTACCAAGATTTCAGGATGAATTCAGTTTCAGCAATAGTACTCTCCTTTGCTTGCTGACTTATCTCTCCATTCAGACCCCTATTGTAAGTACGTGCTGTAAGCTCTTGCTGAAGTGTTCTCAAGTCATTATTACAAATTCTGTCTCCTCCCTGTGCTTTGTTTGGATCCAGTTTGCGCAGTTCTTTAAAATCTAATTTGATTCCTGTATCTGGGGTTACCTAGAATATCACTAGGACAACTTATCACCCCCTTTGTGGAGCCAAACTGTTTTACATAAGATTTTGTATATACATCTACTGTATAATCTGCTGTGTCTGAGAATAAATTTTAGAATCTGCACACAGTTTATCAATTTGTATGTCTTTACTCCTTTCAACTTCAAATAAATAAAATATTTTAAAAGAAAATAATCAATCAGTAACCACAGAATTCAGAGTGAACTTAAATCAACTTCTATGACAAAACCACACAAGCAATATACAACTAAATACAAAAGTAAGTACAGTAAAGTTGTTCTGACCATACAAGTTCTGAAAGTCAGACAAAAGCTGTAATTCCTTTATGTAATCATGACTGAAGTGCTCAGTAGCTTCTGCTCACTACCACTAGCAGTTGCACTTCTTTTTAATAGTAAGGATCAATAAATCACAAACCAAGATAGGATTGTTTAGATAAGCTATGGATTACTTGTATATCTCTGTTGATTACTTATATAATGCTGTTTACTATGTTTTTGTGTTTTTGTGGAATATTTTTCCAGTGTTTTTCTAACTAGAAAAGGTTTTATGGCTCATTACATGATGCTGTTATTAATTAATAATACTCTGTTTAAATTTTGTATATTTGCTGATTAATTGGCTACCCCTGCTTACTATGTTCTTTATGTATTGTTGGAATTTTTCTGGAGCTTTTCTCCCTGGACCACTGAAAAAGGGAATATTTCTGCCCAGTTGGCCTGTCCTGGTAAACAAATACAATAAATAAATAAATAATAATAAATAAATATCAGATGATTTCATTGAAAGTATGAAGACCATCCAAACCAGTTAAAAGTAGAGAGATTCAAGCAAACCTGTGGAATGAAGATAGATTTAGAGAAGAAGAAGCAGAAAAGGTGGATAGATACTTCATGGAAAAGGAACAAGAACAAGAGAACATTTTTTATTTCTCCAGAGACAAGAAACTATAGGATAGCAGGATAACTAGACACGTTCCTGTATGAAGAAAATGTGTTGAATTGTGGGATAACAGAAATCACCCCATCAGCTCATGCAAATATAAACTTAAGGACAGAGTGTCTTCATACTGAGGGGAATCCTAAATGCTGAGGAAAGGTGACAAGAGCTTAAGTGTGCTTGCTTAAACATTTGTATGACTATCCATATTACAGTCTCAGTGATTGCTTGCCTAGAGTTATTCCTATGTCCCATGATAAAGGAAGAATGAACTGGTATGGTGATCTGCAGATAAAAAGGAATAAAGTACAGGTGTGTGTGGTTACTCATAACTAAATATTTAAACAGAAGGAAAACTGCTGCAATGCAATGATAATATGAATGAATAAGCCATAGGCAGACATTTGTCTTCTGACAAGAATTGAACAGCAATTGATCATTTATAGCAGACAATAATATAGTCCACACTATAGCTGTCTACAGGAGATCAGGTAGTAAAGGAAGACATATCCTGACCTGCCTTCTTTTCTGAAGGACCACACCGGCACTAAAAATATGCTATTATTACCAACTTAAAACTGAATAAAGTTTTTCTCCAAACAACCTAATCGCATGAGAAGAAGCCAGCTCCACTAACTCCTAGCACTAAACAAAAGTATAAACATATACCACTTCAAAGCAAACTCCTACGCAGACAAAGAACGCATCAGCCAGTATCCTGAGTGCATGGGAGAAGGAGGGTGGAAGTCCCTACTGCAACAATCATCCTTCTATTTGAATGCCTGCTGGTGCACTCACTCACAAAACTGTACTGTGTTTAATACAAGGATTGATGCTGTAGCACATGCATAGCTTGTTCAATTGTCCTGTTTGAATTCACTCTGGGCTAACTGCAGTGTAGTTTTTACATTAAGGAGGCCTGGGACTGCACTTGCAGTGGCAGTAGAAAATAGCCTGTTGTTTCTAATCTGGGAATCACACAGGAAGGCTTTAACTAAGACTGCTTGATTGGTCCAATGACTGATGCTTTAAGTCAGTCATCTCTGCCACTACAAATTGTCTCATTTGCACATCTGTTGGCTCGTTTCCACAGAGCTCAAACACATGTAATGTCCATCCTACTACTTCGAGTGTTTCGTTTGAATGCAGTGCCATCCTAGCTCAGATAAGTACTTTAAATTGATTTACAACACCTTTATAAGATTTTTAAGAGTACTGCTGCTGTATTTTCAATCATTTATTGTATTTTTCTGCACTTTATCATTGTAAAGTGTAACTCCTTTTCACTGATCTTGCTACTGGTTTCTCTGCACTGTAGTAATTTTAAAAGCATGCATTTCTAGCTAGTTCATTTGACTGCTCTGTTTCAATTCCATTCGGGCTAACTGTAGTACAGTTTTACAAGGAGGAAGTCTGGTGTTGTACTTCCATTGGCAGTAGAATGTAGCCTGGTCTGTCTAAACTGGGAAACACAAAATAAGGCTTTAAGTGAGACTGCTTGATTGGTCAAAGTTACTTGCTTTGTTTAGTCAATTTTCCCTCCCTTTAAAAATTTGCACATTAGCGTGATGCTGATCAATGCCAAGTGGCAGTTAGCAGTGTTATCTGTATGTATGTATATATATATATATATATATATATATATATATATATATATATATATATGCGCAAGCATACAGAATTGAAATAAAACTACACCTCAAATTTTTGGTCTTAGTTCTGATTTTAGTCTATACTCTTACAGCAACCAAGCTGGCCAACTGTAACTCCCTCCTGCACCATCTCCTTGAATCAAGCTAGCCAGCTGTAAATCCCTCCTGCACAAACACGTTGAAACAAGCCAGTTAACTGTAAATCCCTCCTGCACCATCTCCTTGAACCAAGCTAGCCAGCTGTAAATCCCTCCCGCACCATCTCCTTGAACCAAGCTAGCCAGCTGTAAATCCTTCATGCATCATCACGTTGAAACAAGCTAGCCAACTGTAAATCCCTTCTGCACCATCTCCTTGAACCAAGCTAGCCAGCTGTGAATCCCTCCTGCACCACCTCGTTGAACCAAGCCAGTTAACTATAAATCCCTCCTGCACCATCTCCTTCAACCAAGCTAGCCAAATGAAAATCCCTCCTATACCATCTCATTGAACCAAGCTAGCCAGCTGTAAATTCCTCCTGTACCATCTCATTGAAACAAGCTAGCCAACTATAAATCCCTCCTGCACTATCTAGTTGAAACAAGCTAGCCAACTGTAAATCCCTCCTACATCTCCTTGAACCAAGCTAGCCAGCTGCGAATCCCTCCTGCACCACCTCATGGAACCAAGCTAGCCAACTGTAAATCCCTCCCACACCACCTCATTGAAGCAAGCTAGCCAGCTGTAAATCCCTCCTGCATCATCTCCTTGAACCAAGCTAGCCAGCTGTGAATCCCTCCCACACCACCTCGTTGAACCAAGCTAGCCAGCTGTAAATCCCTCCTGCACCATCTCCTTGAACCAACCTAGCCAGCTGTGAATCCCTCCTGCACTACCTCATTGAACCAAGCTAGCCAGCTGTAAATCCCTCCTGCACCATCTCCTTCAACCAAGCTAACCAGCTGAAAATCCATCCTATACCATCTCATTGAACCAAGCTAGCCAGCTGTAAATTCCTCCTGTACCATCTCATTGAAACAAGCTAGCCAACTGTAAATCCCTCCTGCACCATCTAGTTGAAACAAGCTAGCCAATTGTAAATCCCTCCAACATCTCCTTGAACCAAGCTAGCCAGCTGTGAATCCCTCCTGTACCACCTCACGGAACCAAGCTAGCCAACTGTAAATCCCTCCTGCACCATCTCCTTGAACCATGCTAGCCAGCTGTGAATCCCTCCCACACCACCTCATTGAACCAAGCTAGCCAGCTGTAAATCCCTCCTGCACCATCTCCTTGAACCAAGCTAGCCAGCTGTGAATCCCTCCCACACCACCTCATTGAACCAAGCTAGCCAGCTGTAAATCCCTCCCGCACCATCTCCTTGAACCAAGCTAGCCAGCTGTGAATCCCTCCGGCACTACCTCATTGAACCAAGCTAGCCAGCTGTAAATCCCTCCCGCACCATCTCCTTGAACCAAGCTAGCCAGCTGTGAATCCCTCCTGCACCATCTCCTTGCAGAATACAAAATAAGGAGCCTTAGTCTTAGTTATGCACTTTTCTGTTATCTCTGCAGGCAGCCTGGTAGATATAGGTGTTCTGAAGAAATGAAGCAATTGTTTTGTGTTTACTAACACTTAATTCTTTAAAAAAAACTGATATGGTGTGTGAGAGATGTAGTTACATAATGTCACTGGAGGAAAGGGTCTCACATACAAACACTTACAATAACAAACAGGTTGTCGGTAAGGCACACTACACTCACCTCACAGTACAGACCAGACATATAGCCCCACGTATGCTAAGACTCTTAATATCCCTAGACCACAAAGACCTCCCAGACATAGCACAAAACATATCCTCAGCACCCTCAAGAGCATTCTGCAAAAATCAACGCCCAACAACACAACACATACAGCCACGTCCCACAGTGTCTCAGCTTGTAAGCCAATAAAGCACACCACACACAATCCAATATTTTGGTTGTATGAAACTCCACTGTGAGACACACAGATGTACCACTCACCAGGCTAAGGAGAGAATCATGGTGAGGTGTCTGTCATGGGCCAGGATCGGTCAGATCATGCTTGCCCTTAGGTACAGTACCAGTATGACTCAATCATATTCCAAGTGGGAGCAAATTACCCGAGACATACCTCCTTGGACTATATGAAGAGAGACATGAGAGCTTTTGGACTATGTATCCAAAGCCAGTATGAGTCTAGCACTGAGCAGCAATCTACATACATACATTTCAAGCATGGGCATTAATGCCCATCTAGCTTGCCAATATATCAAAACACTTGTTCCCATAGTAAGTGTTCAGGCTGCTCTTAAAAATACCTACACTAGTACTTGCTTTAATGTAATTTGGTAGTCTGTTCCATGCATCGACTCTGTCAGAGAACCAATTAGTACACTTCTCACTCCTACAGAATCTTCTACACAGGCTGCCTGATGATTCCCTAGTAACTTTTGATAACCCTAAACATTCCTAGAGGTAGTTGTCTCTAAATGCCCTACATACTTGAATAAGATGCACTCTTAGATATACATAAGAGACACTGTACAAGTTCAGATATTTTAGTCTTTCACAAGAACTTAAATGTTCACATTCATGGATGCCCTTGGTATATTCCCACTGCACTCTTCCCAGTTTACTCATGCTTGTTTTCTTATAGGGTTTCCATATTGTTATTCCATACTCGAGTTTGGGTCTAAAGTAACAAACAATGACATCATTTTTGATTTCCTAGACCTAATAAATCTTTTTATACAATCTATAGTTCTATAACTCATTAAACCAATTGGTTGATATGATTAGAAAAACTCATGGCTGAATCTACCCATATACCATATACAGAGGTCCTTAAATGAGTCTACAGTTTCAATCACAGTGTGCTTTATTAGATATTCAACTTTCAGTTTATGTCTCTCAAATGTCATATGCTCAGTTTTTGATGTATTTATCAGCATATATTTCTCCTGTGCCCAAATGGTCAATTTAATCAAGTTATTTTGCACACATGCCTTATCTGTAGCACGTGTAAGCAGTTTACCCAATTTCAGGTAGTCAGCATATAGACAGTAGATCACCTCAGAAGAAAAAGTTAGGTCTGAAAGATAGAATCTAAACAAGTAAGGGCCTAGCACAGAGCCCTGTGGGACACCCTGACTGTAACCAAGGATTTCACCTGTCCAATTGCTGTATGATACTTTCCATGTCTTATTTGTAAGCTATCCATCTTATCAAGAGTATGTTAATACCTACTTGTACTAATTTATTGATCAGTGTTTTGTGTATGACCCTGTCAAATGCTGAAGTTAAATCTATATACATTACATCAGAGCACAATTTTTCATTCATAGCTGTCATTATATTGTTATAGAACATCATGTTACAAGTGGTAATAGATCTGTTTTCAACATATGCATGCTGATATATGGTTTCAGGTCCTAACCTATCCAGGTGTGACAATAACATATCCAATATTACCTTGTCCATTATTTTTCCACAACATGAAATTAGACTTAAGGGTCTGTATGGACTCTGGGTTTGTCCTACTCCCTTCCCATTGAAGACAGGTTTAATAAGAGCATGTCTCAATCTTGAAGAATCTCCCCATATTTATAGGACCTAGTGAATCATAGATATAATGGTACCGCAAGTTCTTGCTTAAGTGTTCTCAAGTCATTGTTACTAATTCTGTTTTCTCTCTGTGCTTTGTTTGGATCCAGTTTGCGCAGTTTTTTTTCAATATAATCTAATTTGATTCCAGTATCTGGGGTTACCTGGACATCACTAGGACAACTTATCACCCTTTCTATGCAGCCAAGCTGTTTTGCATAAGATTTTGTAAATATAGCTTTAACCTGTTGTCTCTGAGAATAAATTTTAGAATCTGCACATAGTCTACCAATTTGTGTGTCTTTACTCGGTCCACATCTTATGCACCTATAAAAAGGTTTCCTATTATGCTCTTCATTCTACCTTCTCAAAGGATGATGCCACAATACAAAATGAAAATAATGGACTAACAATTGGCTTAGAGTATGGTACCATTTGAAGGGGATATAGTATTTGTTAGTCTGGGAGGATATGGTCACCAGATCATGCTGCTTTGCCAAGGATGGTCTGCACCTGTCCCCTCTGGGACTTAGAAAATGTCTAAAACCTTGCCCACCCCCACACTGCCTTTTTTAGGCATTGCCAGTCTGATAATACTACAGACATAGCTCACCAGCTCATGAAAATTTGAAGGTTTTACTGTTCAATGCCACGAGTCTAAACAAGCAACTCCACTCCCTGCAGGCTCTCCTCATCCTGGAGAATGTAAAAGTCTGTGTGATTAGTAAACATGGTTTAAAGCAATGGACAGCACCTTGGCAGTGCAGGGCTACAATACCTTTATCACATGTAGACAAACTACTGCACAGGAAGGGACAAAAGCTGGAAGTGTCTGCATTTACATTAAAAACAATTCCTAGGCTTGTCCATCAGTCTGATGCGCTTGCGCATCTCCACGTCCAAATTTCCTTAGACAAAGCCCCAAGTCATACCCTTGCAAGGTAGAGTTTCCTCTCTTTGACTCAGGAAAATCATAATACATACTTAAATGAACTGGACACAGTTCCCATTCAATCCAAAACCATACTCATGGGCAACTTTACCCAATGTAAACAGGAATCATACACAATCCCTATCATTTAATTGCTGGAACCTGTGTTCTGAGAGACTGCCTTCCAGTCTATTTGCAAATATACAAATCTGAGTATATTTTTTTGGTTTTAGAGTTTGTTACTTGTTGCTTAGATCTCTGTTGAAACTGTTGTCTCCCTGTTCTGAGAGACTGCTTTCCAATCTATCTGCAAATATACCAGTGGCAGCTCATGCTACAGGACTGCAGGACTGCAGCCCTCCCACCTGTGCATGAAATAAAGTCCCCAGTCCCCGAAGAACATATAGAAACCGTAGAACATATAAAAAATAAAATCTCGGACTGCACGCATGCATGCTTAGTTCTTGGCTGCTGTGTTAGGCAGACCAGAACACCAAGCATGCATGCTCAGGCATTCCTGAGCTCCAGACTGTTCAGTTAGGCAGTCCGGATAGGGAAGGGAATAAACTCCTCCCTTCCAACCCAGAGATCTGTGCGGTGATGACCGCACAAACCAGATGGTCAGCAGACTGCATCACCTGCAGTCTGGACCAATAAGCAGGAGGCTCCAGCCTCCTCACATCTCGCGGGAGACCGAAACCAGTATGCGTGGGCTAGGATTACATTTGTTGCCAGTACAGGGAGTTGTAGGATCATGGTAAAAATATTACCACAGCAAAAAAGTCCGTAGGCACCAAGGATAAAATAAAATGCCTTTATTCCAATAAAGTAAATCCAACAACGACAGACTCCTCAAACGTAAATCAAGCGCTTTCACCCGGGCTCTCCCAGGCTTTTTCAAGATGAGTTGTAGGATCATGCCAGCATGGAAGGCCGAGATCAGGGAGCTGCAGGATGGATTTGTCGCCAGTATAGGAACACGCCAGCATGGAAGACAGAGGAGCTAAAGGATGGACCGATCACACCAGCATGGAAGACAGAGTACAGGATCGCCTGCCCGTGAGACAGGTAGGATGTGTGAGCTGCAGGATGGACCGAGTACAGGTGTGTGTGTGTGTGTGTGTGTGTGTGTGTGTGTGTGTGTGTGTGTGTGTGTGTGTGTGTGTGTGTGTGTGAAATGCCCCAGTTGCTTCATGGTGGTGGGTAGAAAATAAGGCTTGAACCCTGTACCTTAGGCCCAAGTGACAAGAGCCTGAATTCCGTACCCACCACCATTTCTAAAACATTTGCAGATTTTTGCCTCATATTTGTTCTGATCCTCATAAAATCTGTGTTTTTTGTATTTTCGTTACTTAAAAAAAGACAGTAGTGCAGTGGTGCAGTGGTAGAAGTGTTGCCTGACAGCTATGGGTTGTCTGGTTTGATTCTTGGCTGGGGTACCTTCTGTGTGGAGTCTGCATGTCCTCCCTGTGTTTGTGTGGTTTTGCTCTGGTGTCCTCAGTGGATATTTGTCCCTATTTTCTGGACTGTATTCCCCCATTATTGGCTTTGTCCAGGTTTTTTGTACCAAAGTTGAGAGCTATGGTGATAACTGAACTCATGTTTGGGGGCTGTATTCCCCCATTATTGGCTTTGTTCAGGTGTTTTGTGTTAAGATGTTGACAGCTATGGTGAGAACTGAATTCACTAAATGGTAGCCATTTAAGTTTGTCTTCCTTTCTTTCATAAAAATAGATGATTTGGCATAGTGGTATGTTGCGCTGGCTGTTTAGCACAGGGACCTGGGTTCAATACTTGGCAGTGAAATGTATGGTGGTAACACAGCATTTTATTCTAGCAACTTTCCAACATTATACAAGCAATGTTTAAAATGTGTCCCTGGTTTTTGGGCTTTGTCCAGATTTCTTTTGCTACAAAGTTCAGAGATACAGCTGAGTGTCAAGTAGATTTTACAAGGAGCTGAGAGCTGCAGGGGAACAAAAGTTTAGTACTGCTTATGCCGAGTCTGCTTACATTGTAAATAGCACAACAGGTAGTGTACTTGCTTTTGATGCAGAAGGCTGTGTGTTCTACTCCCACAGTAGGTAGATCCATTGCTGATACTGTACTCTGTTTTAAAGGGGATGGATGCTGCAGTCCTCTTTGGCGAAGATACCTAGTAACTATGAACCTGTTATCAGTTTGCCATCCATTCCTTATTGCGATATTACTAGCATTATAATTTTTTTAATGCAACAAACGCAATTTATTCCTCAAGGGCAACAGGCACTTTATTTGTAGATGAAACAATGACATATAAAGTTGTTTGCTAGCAGTAACCTCTTCATTAGTTAACAGATTTCTTTAATGTGGAATTATTTAGATGGCTTTTACTTCTTCAGAGATCGTGCATATTTACTGATACTGGTGGACTGTTGAAGTTTGAGTAGACTTTTTATGATGGAAATGTTCTGAATTGGGCAGTTGAACTGTACTGTATTGTACAAGGAATATAATTTAATACAGTCAGGAAGGTGTATCAAAGAGCATGTGTATGTTTTGTGTTCAAGGGGCCTATGAGTTGAAAACAGCCCAAAATGAATCTTTATCTGCCACTGGCAAAATGTATTTTCTTTGAATGTGGGTTTCAATGCTGTTTCAATGAATGTGAGTTTCAAGGGCAGAGAAGTGTTAATGCTAAGTGTATTTTCATTGTGAGACTGCATTGCTTTGTTTAGCAGATATCTGTTAGGGTTTATGCTGTAAAATATAAAATAAAACTTTCAAATGAAATCCATATCATCGCAGAAGTAAAGCAGTATGGACATTACAGTGTTTATGGCAAATGGGGCGAAATAACCAAGGAATGGGACACTGAAATTGCTGCAGGGGGGACGCTCCATTCGACCATGATTTTGTGGGGGGGGCAGCAAACTCAGACAGCTCCTGCTGAACTATACCTCTCAACTGTCCAGTCTTTTGCAGAATGAATAGATTTTTGCTTCTTATTTTTGGTTTGTTCCTCACAAAATTTGTGGTTTTCTGCCAAATCATTTAGGAATGAAGTCACTAAATAATGACAAACATTGAGTTTCAGACGTCATAATCTTCAGAAAAATGCATGCTACAGCAAGGCCCGTTATTCTATCAACTGTCTTTTTAGTACTGTTTGTATGTTCCCCCAATATATTTGGCCATATCCAGATTTCCTGCATTAAGAGGTTGAGAGGTATGTATAAATAAATCGCTTTATAGAATTAGGAATATCCAAACCTCTCAACTGTCTCCAATTTTGGCTCAAAATGTTGTTCTCCCCTTAATAATCCCTCTGTAAAACGGCAATTTTGGAAGAAAATGTGGAGGGTTTACAATTATAAATAACTGTAATGATCAGAGTTATAGATTACTTTTATTTCAGAAATGCATTTAGATGCTCTTATTTTGTCAGCTGCTCAAGATAACAGTACTAATTTTAAAAAGGTGTCCCTTTTTTGACAGGTTCTCAGCTGTATTGTGTGGCAATTTTATATTTTTGCATAACATATTTGGTCTGTTTTTCATATAATTGTGGTTTTCTGGCAAATTAGTAGCAACTCATTAAAGACTGAAGTTAGAAAATAATGGCAGACATTTGGGTTTCAGATTTCATACCCTTCAAAAATTCATACTAATGCAAGACCTACTACTATTCTATTATCTTTCTAAGTTTATAAGAGCAATATTTAAAAATTAGTAACTATAAAACAAAACATAAAAAGATGAATGAATCCAGTCAGGAAAGTATGGAACACCAGTATTTAGCGCTTTCATTCACTTTAACGTGAACTTCATCAGAAAACAACTCTCCCAGACACTACAGCACTTTATATAATCAAGTTATAATCACATGATCAATGATGCCAAAAATTAATTACATTCATTAAAGTAAAAAAGTATATATATATATATATATATATATATATATATATATATATATATATATATATATATATATATATACACAATATAAATAAATTTACTAAATTTTGTTAAAAATATACGTATAACAATGTATATACAAAGTGAATGTATAAATAAATGTAAATATACAAATAAAAGTCTTACATTTGTTTAATTTGTAAAAAGCATTTTATGTTAACTAAATCATTCAGTCCTGGAACATGATCAGCTCCTAAATATACTTGCCAAATAGATTCTTTACATTCCAAAAGAAATCTACATTGCTTACAAAATCATTGTAAGCAATGTAGATTTATAAGTAATTCATCTTCAGTTTATTTTTCACACCTAAACATCACACATTGGTCTAAGAAATATTATACTTGTCATAGTGAAATGGTAGTGTATTTAGCCCAGTGTCAGTCCTGCCCTAGTTACTATGTTGGGATGACTACAAGAACCCTCAAAAAAGAATCAGTGAACATATTTTGGCTATTAAAAAGAAGGACATGACAAATGCACTAGGTAAACATTCGATTGAATGTATTAACTTTAAAAAGTTCATTTTTTCTGTCTTCGTGTTGATATCAGTTTATTTATTGGCAATAATAAACTTCTTTTGGAATGTAAAGAATCTATTTGGCAAGTATATTTAGGAGCTGATCATGTTCCAGGACTGAATGATTTAGTTAACATAAAATGCTTTTTACAAATTAAACAAATGTAAGACTTTTATTTGTATATTTACATTTATTTATACATTCACTTTGTATATACATTGTTATACGTATATTTTTAACAATTTTGTAAATTTATTTATTATATTTTATATATATATATATATATATATATACTTTTTTACTTTAATGAATGCAATTAATTTTTGACATCATTGATCGTGTGATTATAGCTTGATTATAAGTGCTGTAGTGTCTGGGAGAGTTGTTTTCTGATGAAGTTCACATTAAAGTGAATGAAAGTGCTAAATACTGGTGTTCCATACTTTCCTGACTAGATTCATTCAATCTTTTTACGTTTTGTTTTATGGTTACTGGTTTCCTTTGTGAGCAGTTATTTCATTTTGTGTTCAATATTTAAAAATTGTCTTTATTTTTGGGCCTGTGTCCCACTGCTATCTATGGTTTTGTCCAGATTTCTTGCTCTGAGGTTGAGAGATATGAGTGTCAGAGCCATCACCGTCAGCCAGAGACATTTCAAATTGTGACCCAATTGTTGCACTTCACTCCCCATTGTAGTGGCTCTGGATGTGTCCAAGCAAGGCAAGGAACAGTTATGCAGTGTAAGTGTGCAGAGTATTCCCCCATCCCAAGGTAAACCACAAGTATGACAGTGGCTTTTCATCTGTCCTTGATTTTGCAGAATGTTCTGGTTTTCTGTCATATTTTTATACTGTTGATTTATGCTTCTTATTATTCTGAAAATGCATGCTGTTGCAGTGCCCTGTTGCTCTGTATTAAAGTAGCAATGCTTTAACGACCATCAGGTAAGCTTGTCGGAGATTGTAAGATGCAAGTAAGCTTTAATAAGCATACTGTTAAAGAATTACCAGCACTGAAAACCTTTTCATTGTTGCCATGCAGAGAATATTTACATAGCTAGATAACGTATAAACCTTAGGTATTGAAATGCATATGACAGTATTTGTAATAAAGGACAGGATTACAGTGTTTTCAGAAGCTCATTACATTTGTTGGAGACTTGCAGTTATCTTTGAAGGCTTTACCCATAAACTAAACAGAATGCCATTCTATCATGTGTGGTCCATAACTTGTGCAATAATCCTTTAAGCAATTTATCTTGAGCTTGTTTCTTGTTCGCGATTCATTTTTTACTTTGATCATGTGTTCTTCATGAAACAAGTAGATAGATGTTGTCAGGCAGCAGGTCTTTTTTGGATAAGAAACATTTTTACAAGTGGGGGTATCACAGAGATTGCTACTTTCAGCATGTTACTTGGTAATTTTATAAAGCTGAATATAAATTATAATTAGAACTGCAGTGCAAGGAGCAGTGGTTTGAGCTGAGTGCTGCTTCTTTTTTTTATATACTTGATTTTGACTGGCATTCCAGTAATGTATTTAAAAAGCAATTTATTTTTTATGCCTCACAACCTTTGTGTTTTTATCTAGATATTAAGTAAGTTGTCATGTAGCCAATGCATTGAAATATTTTTTTCTTCTACACTTCATTTTGTCTTGATTGGACTCTCGTAATGACGGTTTGGCACCCAGGGCAGTGGTATTTAATTAAAGTTCCAGTTGTTGTGGTTTTGAGCATAGCTCCACCCCTTTCTAATTGGGCACACCCCTTCCCATTGGTCCCACCCATTCAGCTGTCTCTTGCAGCCCCCCTTTAATATGAAGTCACCACCCACCACTGAAATATACAGAGCTGAGTATATTTTTTTGGTTTTAAAGTTTGTACTGTTAGTTGTTGCTTAGATCTCTGTTGAAACTGTTTTGTCCTACCCACCCTCCCTATTTTTGGTTTGTAGTTTAAATTTGGTGGCTTTTGCAGTTGCCCGCCTCTCTGTAGATTTAATCTGGGACACTCCCCCAGTCCCATCTCTTTACCAAATTCTACCTAATAAACTCTTTCTGCACTTGCTTTTAGTCCTTTTTAATTTAATATCATTTTTTAAACTGTGTTTGGTCTAATATTGCTGCATACTCAAGTGTGCTAGCTTGCACTGCATGTGAACTGTTTTTTACTACTGTTTTTTTTACTTTTCTATAAAAAAACTGTAAGCCTGTTTCCTACCTTTCCTTTAGCTAGTGTTCCAGATACAGATTTGCTGTATCCAGGACTGTATGTGAGCTTCTGAGCCCCCCAAGCCTTTCTGTGTTGGTGGGAAGCCTTCTAGCTTATCAGTGGGAGTGGTAAGCACTAAGTAACCTGTCTACAAGGAGTGGATCTGGCCCAGAAATTATAGTTATTGGCCGTTTGGGCAATCTTTTCCATCTCTCTCAACTTTCTGATTTGAAAGCCTGGATTTGCACTTGTTTCTGTCCTGTAATTCATCTAGTGCGGATACAGATTCTTAGCTTTAGCACTTAAATTTGCTTAGTCGTGCTCAGCACTTGTTCAGAACTTGTAAGCACTAAATAAGCAACTAATTACTATAGCACTCAACCTTCCTCATTACTTAGAGGAAAACAGTTTTTGTACTTCTCAGTTGCTTAGAGAAAAACAGCTCTTGTACCCACTTAATTCACTTATCTAGAGGAAAATAGTTTTTTATTCAGGCATGTCCAAGGGTCAGATCCCAGTGTTCTCTCATGTCCATCTGATGAATCTGGGCATCTTGAGGCAATGTAGAAATTGTCTCATGTACACAGACAACCCTCTCTTCCTACCACCCAACACTACAACCAATGAGAGATGCACTTATCTAGCCAAACTGGAGGTATAAAGCTCTATCCAACCAAGACTGAAATTGAATGTCATGAGGAGAAGGTAAACATTTGCACCACACCACACTCATCACACAGTGCCACTAAATCTACATCACCAAACTCCACACATACTACCACAAAAACATTCGCAGAGGCTCTCAATAATAATCTGTCTAAGCAACAGAGACTTCCAAAGCAGAAATGCAAGCAACCTCCACCCCCAGCACAACCCAAATGACACAGCCTGCAGACTCAGTGTGCCAGTCAACCACAGCCAATAAGGCAAAACAACGTACCCAACACACTAGTTAGAGGTGACTCTGGCACACTGATGTCCCACTCACCAGGCTAAACAAGGAGAAGGTTACTGTCAGCTGCCTGTTGGGTGCCAGGATCTGCCACATAACCCACACACTCAGGTCACTCCACAACAAGTACAAATATGACTCTGTCATTGTCAATGTTGGTGTGAATGACCAGACACATACCTCCCTGGACAGCATGAAAAAAGACACGGAAGAGCTCTCTGATCTTGTAGGTATGAACCTAGCCCTGAGTAGCATTCTGCTATCGCCCAGAAGGATACCGCAGTACAAGGATAAAATGATTGACTTTAACAATTGGCAAAGCTTCTGGTGTCATTCTAAGGGGATCCAGTATCTGTCTGCTTGGGATGACATGGTCGACAAACCATGATGCTTTGCCACAGATGGCCTGCACCTGTCACTCCTGGGATTCCAGATAATGGCTAAGGCTCTTGCTACCCCTATAGTGCCTTTTTAGACAAGGTTCAAATAACAAATTCACCACCGTAACAGAAACAGGCAAGCAAAAACTGAGGGTAATGCTACTCAATGCTAAAAGTCTAAATCTCAAAATGCAGTCACTCGAGGCACTCCTTAAAATGGAGAACATCGATATCTGTGCAGTGACTGAGACCTGGTTCAATGCTCCAGAGAACATCCCTGCACTACCAGGCTATAATTCATACTACACTTTTCGGTCATGTAACCTGAACCGAAACACCAAAAGTGGAGATGTGTCCATATTCATTAGGGATATAGACAGCTCCAGGCTAGTAGCTCAGCATAAAGCATCTGAGGTTATCCAAGTGCAACTAACTCTGGGCAAAACTGTAATCCAAATTGTAGCTTGCTACAGTACCCCACCATGTCCCAGGATTCCCATTCCTCTTTTCTTGATGTACTGGAAAATATTAGGGTTCAACCAAACACCCTAATAATGGGAGACTTCAACTACCCCACCATTAACTGGGAAAACTACTCGTGTACCAACTCCTTAGCTCAACGCTTTCTGAAATTCATAAACTCCAATGCCCTGGATCAACTTATTCACACCCCCACCAAGGGCAACAATATCCTAGACCTAGTCATTAGCAACATTAGTGACCGGCGTTCCACACCTGAAGTCAGCTCCTCACTGGTCCGATCCAACCATAAGCTAATCACCCTTGATATCCACATCCCGCCCCCACCCCCATTAAGGTTCATAGGTTCATACTAGGCTATCTGCCCTAGGGCATTTATAAGCCTAGCCAGAGTGTGTTTGGCTTTCGCCACCCATTAAATTAATTTTGCTATGCCCTTTTTCGAGGTTAGTATACAGTGCCTCTGTCTAACAGTGACACAGAAGTGATACCCGGGGTAAACCTACGATCTCCCATCCATCCACTCATCAAGATTCCTCTTGAAGAGAGTGAATGAGGGAGTCTGCCTAACCTGGACTGTGATTTTATTCCAGAGTGAAGGGAGCCTCTGGGTTATGAATCTGTCCCTCCAGCATGTCCTATTTATTTCAGTGCTGAGGTTCAAGTCTCTCGAGTGCGTAGCTCGATGGGATTTGGATTTTCTGAGGTGCAGCATGTCCATTAATTCAGGGTTGGACATGGCTTTATACGTCAGGCACAGATTGCCTCTGAGCAGGCGGTATGCCACTGAGTAGAGCTGGAGTTTCTTTAACCGGGCAGCATATGGGATCTGTTTGAGCCCTTTGATCCTCTTGGTGAGGTACTTTTCTGGGTCTTTCCAGATGCTACAGGTGTCTGGTAAGGTACATCCCAAAAGGGGCATTGTACTCAATTATGGGCCTGATGAGGGATGAGTAAAGAGGCACGATGACCTCCCCTGATCTACATGTGAAACCCTTCATGATTAGGTGGGCTATATAAAATGTTTTTCTAACCACTTTGGCCACGTGGTTGTCAAATGAGAGATTGCCATCAACTTGGGTCCCCAGGTCCCTAATTACTTCTTCAGTACTTAATGGATTATCACCTATGTGGTAATTTGTGGGCACTTTGTTTTTGCCAAAGGGGATGACTATACACTTGTTGGCATTTAGCTTGAGGCCATGGCTCTGGCACCAGTTGTCTGTTTCTATGAGGGCCTTTTGGAGGATGCTTGTGTCGGCTGGAGAGTCAATTATGGCGCCAAGTTTGCAGTCATCTGCGAACTTGGTCAGCCACAGTCCTTCCGTGTTGGCCTGTACCTCCGAGAAATATATACCGAACAAGACAGGTCCCAGGACTGAGCCTTGTGGTACGCCACTTGTAACTGGTTTGGAGTCTGACATGGCTCCAGCAATTCTAACCATGTGGGTTCTGTCCTTGAGCCAGTTTGCAACCCATCTAGTGACATAGGGGGTTATATTTAAGCTGGTGAGCTTATCTATAATGCCCGAGTGGGGTATTGTATCGAAGGCTTTTGCGAGGTCCAGGTAGGCTGTGTGGACCACCTTCCCCTCGTCAATGACCTTGGTGACTGTTTCAAAGAAAATTGACCAGGTTTAAGAGGCAGGATCTGCCCTTAAAGCCGAACTGAGTAGGATCCAGTGTCTGTAGGTCCCCAATATCTTTATTTATGAGGTCCATGATGATCCTTTCCATAGCTTTGCAGACCAAGCTAGTCAGGCTTATGGGGCGATAGTTTCCAGGATCCGTTGAGGCACCACCTTTGTGGAGAGGGACCACTGTTGCTGTACGCCACTCTTTGGTTACATATCCTGTAGTAAGGCTGAGACTGAACAGTAGTTTTATGTTTGGGTTTAGCTTTTCTTGGAGTGCATGTAGGACGCAGCCCGGGACACCGTCTGGTCCCATTGATGCTGTGTTTTTTGCTTTGGAGAAGGCGGCTCTTACTGAGCATCTGAGATGTCAGGGGGGCCAAGCACTCTGCTGGGATAGATATTTGCCCTTTTGGTGGGGAGGAGGGGGGGTTGCGCTGAACCTGTCAGCTAGGATGTTGGCAATGTCTGTGAGTTCGGTGTATTTTTTGTCATTTTGGACTAATTCCGAGCATATCTGGGAATTCCCACCCAGGTTCCTAACATAACTAAAGAAAGCCTTGTGATTATCCTTAGTGTCCTGTGCAATTTTTCTCTCTAAGCTGGCCTTAGACGATTTTATGAGTGCCCGTAGTTTTTTGCTAATACTGATCAGGGATGCCTTCCCTTTTTGAGATTTTGCTCCATCATGCTTCCTCCTTCTATTGTATAGTTTGTTTATGGCTGGGGTCCACCAGACAGGACGTCTGCCTTTGGAGGATTGGGTCTTGGTTTTATCTGGGATTGCATGATCCATGCATTCCTGAAGGTGTTCATAGAATGCATTTATAAAGGATTCTGCGGTCTGGGCCGTATTTTCCACAGGCCCGGGGGCTTTGAAGGATTTCACCTCGGTTTTGAGGAGTGTGAAATTTGCTTTAGAGAAGTTTTTCACTGTGGTTATCTGGGCAGGGGGTGGGGTCGGGATGTGGATATCCAGTGAGATTAGTTTATGGTCTGATCTTACCAGTGAGGGATACACTTCTGGTCTGGAGCATAGAGTCCCCATGTTGGTGATGATCAGGTCATATGTTTTCCCCTCTTGTGGGAGTGGTAACAAGTTGTTCCATAGCATTTGAGTTTATAAATTCTAGGAACCTTTGGGCTAGGGTGTTGGAGCTAGAGTAATGCTCCCAGTCTAGGTTTGGTTAGTTGAAGTCGCCCAATATAATGGTGTTTGGAGAGACCTTCATATTTTCCAGTGTTCTCAGAGACCTTCATATTTTCCAGTGTTCTCAGGAAGGCCGAGTGAGGTTCCTGGGTTTGGGAGGGTGGTCTGTAGCAGGCTATAAACTGGAAGGCAGTTTTACCCACTGTTAGTTGCACATGGATAGTCTCTGATGCTTCGTGCTGTGCCACCAACCTGGAGGTGTGGGTATCTAACGAATATTGATACTCCCCCTCCTTTTGTGGTTCGGTCCAAGTTTTGGGGCCGAAAAGCATGGTATGAGGTATAACCTGGTAGTGCTGGGGTGCTCTCGGGAGCCTTGAACCAGGTTTCTGTTACTGCACAGATATCTATGTTCTCCATGCTAAGGAGAGTTTCGAGTGCATGCATCCTGAGGTTTAGACTTCTGGCGTTGAGTAGCATTACTCAGTTTCTTATCCCTTGTAATACCTATGGAGGTGGGTTTGTCTTTTGAGCCTTGCCTAAAAAAGGCACTATGGGGGTAGCAAGAGCCTTTGCCAATATCCGAAAACCCAAGGGTGACAGGTGCAAGCCATCCCTAGTGAAGCATCGTGGCTTGTCGAGCATGTCATCCCAGGCTGGCAGGCATTGGATCCCCTTTGAATGACACCAATACTTAAGCCAATTGTTGAAATTGATCATCTTGGCTTCATATTGTGGCATCATTCTTGGTGAGGGTAAGATGCTACTCAAGGTCAGGGTCATACCGGCCTGGGCTACATGCTCAGAGAGCTGCTCTGTCTCTTTTCATGTAGTCCAGGGAGGTAAATCTCAGGTCATTCACACCAGCATGGACAATGACTGAGTCATATTTGTACTTGCCTTGGAGTGACCCGAGTGCTTGTGTTATGTGGCGGATCCTAGCGCATGACAGGCAGCTCACCGTGACCTTCTTGTTCAGCCTGGTGAGCGGGACGTCAGTGTGCCTGACGATAGAGTCACCTATTACAAGTGTATCAGGTGTGTTGTTTAGCCTTAAAGGCTGAGACTGTTCGGCACACTGGCTTTGTGAACTATGTGTTGCACGTGTTTTGTTTTGGGGTAGCGGTTGCTTGGGTCCAGTCTGCTTTGGAGGTCTCTGCTGCTTAGGCAGATTTTTATTTAGAGCCTCCAAGTATGTTTTTGTGTGTTTATGTGTTTGGTTTGCTGTCGTGGTAGGTCTATGTGAGACTGGAATTGTAGTGAGTGTGGTTTCCTTCTCCTCCTGACTGATTACGCCAGTACTGAGTTGAGAGAGCTTAGCCTCCAGTTTGGCAATATGGTTGCATCTCTCACATGTGTTGGAATTTGTTGGGAGGAGGAGAGGGTTGTCTGTGTACATGAGGCAGTTGTAACATTGCCTCAAGATTCCCAGATTCACCAGCTGGACCGGAGAGGAGATTGACAACTGACCTTTGGACATGCTAGAATAGTATTGGGAATTCCTTTATAATTGAAAGAAAGGGCCAATGGGGAACAAGGTACTCAAGGGGGTTTGTGAGGGTGTAGTGCTTTTAATTTTTTAGTGCTGACTTATATAATTGCTTTAGTGAGCAAGTGCCAGGTAACTTAAATGCAATGTGTTACAGATAACTTAAATGCAAAAATGACAAACAGTAACTTTCTTTCAAGTGAAACAAGGAAATAAGTACAGTAAGCAATGGAGATATCACTAGGGATCCAGAGAAGCACTGAAAAGAACATTTTAGGTGGAATTAGCGTTTCAGGGAAATAAGCAAACAACAAGCATACAAACAAAGCTAGATTCAGCAGGCCTGGATCTAGTCTATGCTACAGCAAACTAGGTGTACCAATTTCAGTAAAAATCAGTTCAAATATGCAGGCACTATAAGCCTTTAACCAGAAATTCCCAGCTCAGAAGGGTAGAGTCCAGCCTCTCCTCCCACAAGAGTGCAGACCACGAACTTTAACATAAAATAACTGGCCTGAAGCCCAAGTGCTTAAACCAGACCCAATACACTTTTGGAATAACAGACACTGAGCCCTCAATCAGCAGTTCCCAACTTAGGATGTAAGCTACCTGCCCTGCCACCACAGTGCAGGCCACAAACCTTCCTAATGTAAAACAACTGGTCTGAAGCCCAAGTGCTTAATCCAAAAGACTCAGAATGATAGCTACACTTTAATCAAGTTACTACCAAGCAGTAATAAATACAATTGAATACTTTAAAGAATGCCTGGGTTAGTGCTCAAGTTATACAAACAAAGCTAGATTCAGCAGGCCTGGATCTAGTCTATGCTACAGCAAACAAGGTGTACCAATTTCAGTAAGAAGCAGTTAAAATATGCAGGCACTATAAGACTTTAACCAGAAATTCCCAGCTCAGAAGGGGTCCAGCCTCTCCTCCCACAGGAGTGCAGACCACAGACCCTCTTAATGTAAAATAACTGGCCTGAAGCCGAAGTGCTTAAACCAGAATTAATACACTTTTAGAATAACAGACACTGAGCCCTCAATCAGCAGTTCCCAACATAGAAGGATGTAAGCTACCTGTTCTGCCACTACAGTGCAGACCACAAACCTTCTTAATGTAAAACAACTGGTCTGAAGCCCAAGTGCTTAAACTAAAAGGCTTAGAATGAGTTACACCAAGCAGTAATAAATACAATTGAGTACTTTTAAGATTACGCAAAAGCAAACTAAAGTAGGAAGAAACACAAATACAGTAAAAGCAGATCATTTTTTTTTTTGAGTGAGCAAATAAAATGGGCCCAGGAGAACTATCGAAGTGCAAATTTACAAGAGGGGCAAGCAGTTTCAAAGCCACCAAGATTAACACCAAAACAAAAACAGGGAGGGTGGGTGAGGACCTACTGAAAAAACAGAGTCACAACTTCCAGCTAGATATTGCTCAATGCAACACAAGCAAATTCATTTAAATTGTGTAATATTTGAAAAAAGTACAGATAAAAAATTACTTAACTTCACTTATGCGTTCAGTTGATTGCATGCAGGTCTTAGCTGGCCAAAGCTCACAGAACCACAGTAAAAAATTTCTCCAAAGCCAACTTCTTGCTTCTTAAGACAGAAGTGGTGAACTTCATAACACCCATGCAGATGGACAATTCAGTTACAACTGCTGAATCCTACACAAATGCACTCTATAAGCACTTACACGAGTGCATGGATCGTGCTATTCCAAACAGAACCAAGATGCTATCCTCCAAAAAAAGGAAGCCAATCTGGTGGTCCCCTGCCATAAACAAACTGTACAACAGAAGGAAGAAACTGTTGCAAAAGACAGTAAAATCCTATGAATGGAGGAGCTCCCTGGTCAGCCTCAATAAGAAGTTGAGATCCCTCATAAGATCCTCCAAAGCTAGCTATAAAACAAAATTGCCACTAATTCTAAGGACAACCACAAAGCATTCTATAGCTATGTCAAGAATCTCGATGGCAACACCCAGATCTGCTCTGAGTTGCAGCACAACGGCACGAAAATTACAGAATCAACTGATATATTTCATAGTTCATACTTTAGTACTAAGCCAACTGCCCTTACAAGCCATTTTAAGCTTAGCCAATTATCCCTTGTGAGACTAAAACCCTGCACCTTGTGTTTGTAAGGCAAACATCTTAACCATTAGGCCACCCCACCGTGGCAGATAGGTTCAGTGCTAACTTTACCCCCCCACCCCTCACCCCCTAAAGGGCCCATATCTATACAGGAAGAGTGCAGAGTCCCTGTAATCAGAACTATGCAGGTAAAAGTTGCATTCTCTAAAGCCAGAAACACAGCATCCATGGGACCGGACAACATCCCAGGCTGCGTTTTACACGAACTTCAGAACGAACTGGCTCCCAACTTAAACACCATGTTTAATAATAGCCTCACTTCAGGCTTTGTGCCCACTGAATGGCGCACAACAACAGTTATCCCACTCCACAAAGGGAAGCCACCACTGATCCCGGGAACTATTGACCTATTAGCCTGACGAACCTGGAAGCCATGGAACGTATCATCATGGAACTCATAAACAAAGACATTGGTAACCTCCAAACTCTGGATCCCACCCAGTTCCAGTTTGTAAAAGGCAGATCATGCCTCCTGAACCAGATTGACTTCTTTGAGGCAGTCACCAAAGCCGTAGATGAGGGTGAGGTGGTTCACACAGCCTATCTTGACCTCGCCAAGGCTTTCAACACCATCCCCCATTCTGGAATTATAGCTAAACTCACTAAACTAGGTATAAATCCCTAAGTCACAAGATGGGTTGCCAACTGGCTCACTGACAGAACCCACACTGTAAAAGTTGCAAACTCCAAATCCGACCTCAAAGCAGTGGCAGGTGGAGTACCACAAGGTTCCGTCCTGGGACCTCTCCTGTTTGGCATCTACTACTCTGAAGTACAGGCTAACACAGAAGGCCTCTGGCTAACAAAGTTTGCAGATGACTGCAAACTAAGAGCCATAGTCAAGCCCCCAAATGATGTGGACATCCTAAAGAAGGGCCTCGCTGAGACAAATGCCCGGTGTCAGAGCCATGGCCTCAAGCTCAATGCCAAAAACTGCAGTGTCATCCCCTTTGGTAAAAACTCTGTACCCATGAACTACCACATAGGCAGCAATCTACTTAACACCGAATGTGTGATAAGAGACCTTGGGACCCAGGTGGACAGTAGTCTCTTCTTTGATAGTCACATCACCACAGTAGTCAGGAAGTCCTTCTACATAGCACACCTCATCATAAAAGGGTTCTCTTCCAGGAAAAAAAAGAGGTCATTGTTCCCCTCTACTTGACACTCATTAGACCCATTATAGAGTAAAACGCCCCTTTTGGAATGTACCTCACAAGACATCTGCAGCAGCTGGAAAGGCCACAGAAGTACCTCACAAAAAGCATTACTGGCCTCAAACTAATGCCCTACACTGACCACCTCAAAAAACTCTAGCTTTACTCCGTAGCATATCGCCTACTCTGAGGTGATCTCTGCCTAACATATAAAGCTATGTCAAACCCAGAGCTGTTGGGCATGCTACACCTAAAGAAATCTCAATCCCAAGCTACATGCCCTAGGGACCTAAACCTTGTCACCACAATAAACAGGACATGCTGGAGGGATAGATTCCTATCCCAGAGACTTCCCATACTCGAACAGGCTACCCATCTATGTCAAGCAAAGTTCTTCATTAGCACTCAAGAAAAATCTTGATGAGTGGATGGGAAATAGGAAATACACCCCGGGGATCACTTTTGTGTCTTTGCTCAACAGTGGCACATGAAAATAACTTTCTAGGGTGGCGTAAGCCAGGGAATCTTGTTGGCTAGGCTTACGTAGGCCCTTGGGCTGATAGGACCAAAGATTATTGGACTTTGTAAATGAAAATACCTTGAACCAGTTAGTCCCTATGCCGACTAGGGGCTCAAACATCCTTGAACTGGTCACTCTCAAATATGTCCTCATGGGCAGGTCAGACCCTAAGGCAGTCTTCTTTGAAGTAAAGAACAACAAAACAGAGATGCCAGCTAACCCTAGAACTTTTAGGAATTATTCTAGTGCAAACGTCTTCCTACTGACACCCTGGCAAAATTTCAATCCCCCTCAAACCTTTAGAAAACCAAAACCTATGTGGAATTGTGCAAAGAAACCCAGTATAATTGTGTTAGCTGCACCTATTTGAATTAAGTGCATGATCAAGTCAAAAAGCAAGCCATCCTGATGGAATCCCATCAACAGGCTGTATAAAAAGGGAAGAAAGTCATGGCAAAAATTAGGAGTTGCAATGCCCATCAAAGTAAAAAAAAATCCCTCATTAACCTAAACATGTAACTCGGGGCTAATTAGGTCTACCAGAACCAAATATGAGGTAAAATTAGTCTCCCAGGCCAAGGACAGTCATAGTTTTCTTCTGCTTTGTCCAAAACCTCGAAGGCAGTACACAGCAATGTACCAAATCATTTATTTACTTATTTACATTTGTTTACCGGGAAATTCCGACTGGACACTGGTCCTTTTTCAGCGGAGGCCTGAGGGAGAAAAGCTCCACAGAATGACATGGTAGATGGTAACCAATAACAATCAAGGTAGTTATACAGTAAACGTGATCATGACATGGAGAAATACAGGAGCAAAATCAGTACAATTGAGTAGTAAGCTTGAGAAAAAGAAGAAGTAAAACGCAGAGCTACACATTTTCAAAACAGTGACTAAATAACAATAATAATGGACTAAATGATTAACTAAATCCTGGAAGGATTAACAAGCAGTGAGTAATCTTCAGTTCAGTTTTACAGTGATAGAGAGGATACTCTATATAAATCTGGGAAAGGAGAGAAGGGTTTAAGGGGGAGGGTTAATTAGTCAGGGTTTGGCCAAGGACAAAGCCAGTAAGAAATTAGGTGAGATTTAAGTGCAGTTTTGAAAAGACTGCAGGGAGGAAGGGTAGTTATGGTAGTGGGAAGGTTGTTCCAGAGCTTGGATATAGCACAGGAAATAGTGCTTCACCTGCTGAGTTTTTCGCTTTGGTGACCTGGAGCAAATTAGTGCCAGAAGATAAAGCAATCCTCAGAGCCAACAACTTTATCTCAAATTTTAACACCCCCCCCAACACACCAGATGTCTTTCAGGAAATACCAACATCTGTAACCCCTCAACTATCACCAAACAGCAGATACTCAAGGAGCTCAGACCAAAAACATTGCTTCAATCGGTCCCGTTAATATCCCAAGATACCTCCTTAACAGCATGAATCATGAACTATTGGGTCCACTGTAATCAATATTTAACCACAGCTTCCAAACAGACTTTGTGCCAAATGAATGGGGAACTACAACCAGTAACTTATGCATTAAGGACATGCCAACCTCTGACCTGAGGAATTATCAACTCATTAGCCTGACTAGCTTGGTAACTACAGCTATGGAGAAAATAATCATGGATATCCTAAATAATGGCATAGATAACCTACAAACACTGGCCACAATTCAGTTTGGATTAGTCAAGGGCAGGTCTTGCCTACTCAACCTGCTGGAGTTTAAGAAGGTCACCAAGGCAATAAACTAGGGCAAAAAGATGTATATTGCCTACATCGACCTGGCCAACACGTCTGATACGCTTAGCCTGGGCATTGTAGAAAAGCTCACTTAACTAGGTATGAACCCCTACATCACCTGCTGGACAGCCAGATTACAGGCAGGACCCAAGAACTTAGAATAGGGTAGTCTACCTCCATAAAAACACTGGTTACTAGTGGGGTGCCTCCAGGCACAGTGCTGGGGCTGTTAACATCAAGGTCCTCTAGATAACCAAGTCTGCAGTCTCTGAATGTTGCAAGACACAAATGTTCTCCTGGAAGGTTTGACACAAACTAATAACTGGTGCCAAAGTCATGGTCTAAAAACAAAGTTATGTACCTACTGTAAAGATAGATCTGTGTTGTCTGCTTCCTTCCTTCCTCAATGGATAGGTCTTCAGATCAGACTTCAGCCACTTTAGATGCTAGGATCCAAAATTCAGGTTCCTCCCCTTACCCATAATCCCCTCCTATCCTAAATAATATCTTAGATCAAGTTTGCCCAAAAATCCCAATAAAGAGTGGAATCTCCTCCACAGAATACTTGGATATAACCATTCACTTATGCCCTCATCTAGAGCTCAAGAAACATGTGAAAATGCCAGGTAACAGATCTATCCATCATGTCACAAACCAGGAAAAAAATAAACTTCCAATTTAATGGAAGGGGAAGGAGGATTGGAAGTTGAGGAAGGACGGAAGCAGACAACACAGATCTAGTGATGTGGTAAGTACATAACTTTCAATTCTGATGTCACCTCTTTTGTCCATTCCTCAACAGATGGGACAGCGCTAGACAATTCTTTGGGTGGACTTATGGCAGGACATTCCAGAAGAATGATGAAAAGCAGCCCATCTCTGAACAGCAAGCCCCATTTCAACTGCGAAATGAGACAATGAATATTGGACGAAGCAGCAACAGCACCAATATCAGTAAAAGATGCTCTTGAGAAGAATACAGAGGAATTAGAGACAGATATGGTCGAGTGGACTTTAACAGGCATAGGCAAGTTGATGCCCGACGAGAATACATGCAAGATGCAGTCACATTGCCATCTTAATAAAATTACTTTAGAGACTCCTTGTCTCAATTTGGCTTTGGAAAAGAAAAGAAACAGTTGATCAGACTTCCTAATAGTTTGGTACGGTAGAAACAAAAATGGAGCAGATGCGTGTCCAACAAGTATAGCATATATTCCCTTTTTCTTATAATTTGGGAAGTAAACCTGAAGATGGATGAATTGCTTTACTGAAGTCTCAGTAGCCATTTTCAGAATAAAAGATGGGTTCGTTCGCAATGATACTCTTGTCCTTATGAAAAATAAGGTACAGAGGTTTGCAAGACAAAACCTGTAATTGGGATACTCTGCAAGCTGAAGTGACTACCAGCAGAAACAATGTTTTTCAAGTGAGAATTTAATATCCTCCTTGGCTGCAGGTTCAAAACGATGTTTAGTTATGGCTTGAAGCAAAATGTTCACATCCCATGTAGGAATTGGATCATTAAGTGGAGGTCTGAGAAGGAAAGTCCTTTTAAGAGCACCTTGGACAATCTAAGGCAGGCTATAGGCTATTGATTTTCCCAAATACAAAAATTTGAAATTGCAGCTAGATGGACCTTTATAGTAGAATAGCTATCTCTATCATTAAACATGGAGAACAAAAAATCTAAAACAACCAAAAGATGAGCCAAAAAGGGGTCCAAATTCCATTTAGAGGCCCAAACAGAAAATCTTTTACACTTGCTTTTGTAAATTTTCCTGATAGATGGTCTCAGAGGAACTAAGAATATGAATCACTAGGGACCAATGGTGAGGAAGAAGAGAAACATTTTGTGTTGGGTCTATATTACCAGACTGAACATTTAGGTTGTTGAATACCTAAACATCGAACTGGTAATATTGAAAGCCAAAAATCACGAATGGTCGATTTCACGCAGGGAAACAATTCCCTTGGCCGTAAAAAAAAAACTTTTTTACCCAAATAACGCAAAAGGCTTCACCCCCCAACCCCTGATATGGGGGCTGTGCCCCCCCACCACCCTAACTAAATATACCAACTCCAAGATCGCTGTACATTGGACAAAAGGGCAAAATCCACATAACGGCCAAGGGAATTCTTTCCCTATGTGAAATCAGCCATTCGCGGTTTATGGCTTTCGATTATTACCAGTTCGATGTTTAGGTATTTAACAACCTAAGTGTTTGATCTGGTAATATAGACCCTTTTGTGCTGGGGAAATGGGGATTGGGACATTGGCCCTGTGACCAAGGATGTCCTCCAAATCAAGGCTTCTGGGATCCATTCTCTGAGAAGCCTTATCAGTGCACTTTGAATGTTTGAAAGAAATAAAAACAGTCCCCCACAAGGAACGTGACCAATAAAGGTAAAAAAATAAGAATAATCAAAAATAGAAACCTCGGTCACTCACGGCAGGTAAATAAAATGTATATTTATTGTTAAAAGGACCAAAAGTAAGCACTTTTGCGGTTCAGCATAACCGCTTCATCAGACTTCAGTTGCTAACAGAAAGCATACCCAAAGAAACAGAGCCAAAATATCTATTGTTTTACCTGCCATTGGTCTGTGCGGGGTGGAATTAACCCCGCCTCTGACGCAAGCGAGGTTACTTATCTCACTGCATGAGCGCCATTTTTAAATCTACTGCTGTGTTACGGAAGTCTAGAGGCAGGCGCATTTACGGGGTATGTAATGTTCAAAATCATCCCATTCCATATTTCTGTGTATAACTGCTGATATCTTTTCCTATTGTTATATGTATCTGTCGCATAAGAAGAAGTAGTCAACGCTGTTGCTTACATAGATTAACGGTTACAGTTTCAACTAGGATTCAGAATACAAACATTACTGGAATTGCACATGTTTAGCGTTTGTGAGATCATCCACGATAGCATTTACTAAACTGTACTGCATGAAAGGAAAAAGCTACACTGTTATCTAACTAGTAACTGAAAGTGATTGTACTAAAGCAGAAGTTACGCACTACCATATTGTGATGTTTGACCGTTTAACTGCTATAGTTGCATGGTGCTTACCAGGATAATTTAAATAATCCGTCCAGTACATCCGCTATTTCTAATGTGCAAATGTTAATGGGAAATATTTGAGTACTAGATTGCAGATATGAGATTTAGAATACACTAAGTTTGTTGTATTTTGTTACAAGCATTTCTGTTGTTGCTCGTTTTTGTACTGGCAAGGTATAATTACCCAGACCTCTATCTAGCCTATTATGACTGTAGCACACGCGGTGTTAAAAACAGAGCATAGAAACTGCGATTGAAAACAAGCTCTATTTTATGTGTTTTCCTAGGTTCTACCCTCTAATATCCCCTAGCCACCCTCACCAGGACGTGCCCACAGGAGGAAAACTTTACGAGAGCTGAAAGCTGAGACCTGGTCTACGAATCTAAAATTACGGACAAGGTCTATTTGTTTTCTCAAATACTGGAACCTGTTAATACTTTTAGTAACCCCTCCTAAACTTGCGTATTAGCTTCCTAATACAGCAGTACACCACCTAATCTGACGACTGGCTCACAATTAGAACACTTCTTGAGCTACCCCCAAAGAAACAGAGCCAAAATATCTATTGTTTTACCTGCCATTGGTCTGTGCGGGGTGGAATTAACCCCGCTCCGCTTGCCCTCGCTAAGCTCGCTGCGCCCGCCCTGCCCCCATATCCCACCCGCCCCCAGTACTCCTACTTTTATACCCAACTAACCACACCCACCTCTATCTATAGCCATACAAATCACTCTGTCTTTCCCCATCCCCCTCTTCCATCACCTAATACACTCCTCCCACAATTACTTATCGCATAGCCACCTACAATTACCTTAAACATTATGAAGACTCCCATACCATTGACTATTAAGCCAGCCATAAAAATTGTTGCCCTTACTCTACTAGTCTTTATTTCACTATACCTGCTAACTAAATATGAGGGACAGTTGCACACAGGATTTCACTATCCTAAGTACCAAACGTGTACTCCCTCAACCCCATTCAACACTACCCTCTCTACTTACTACCTAACCAATGAAATACGGTATAACACCCATCACCACTACTACAAACTGAAAATGAACCTTCACAAATCCAAATATGCTGAAAAAATAATACTTAAACTCTTGAAACTACTAGAATACTTAAGAAAGAATATTACTAAAGATGGGGACATCCACCCCAACCCGGGACCCCAACAATTGTCAACCCCAATAGCCCATCTCTACTACCCAGATCTCCCAACTCCTTCCTAATCTGCCACCTCAATATAAGAAGCCTAAATAATAAGATTCATAACCTACATGCTCTTTTAGCCACCTACTTCCCTGACATTCTGTGCCTAACAGAAACCTGGCTTAAACCAGTGACCAGGGACAATGAGATCTTACCGCCTGGCTATAACATATTCAGGACCGACCGCCCCCAAAAAAAAGGAGGTGGTATAGCTGTACTTTTCAAAAATACTCAACATTACTTTGAACCCCAACCAACCACCACAGATTGCTAATGCAGAATTAACTGCCCTAAAACTACAACTGAATAAGGAAAAAAGCATTAACCTAATTGTGACTTATATCCCTCCTGGTAACAACTCTGACACTCTCGAGTGCCTTCTAAACTGGCTTACTAATAACTACTCCCAAGAAACTATAATTCTGGGTGACATCAATATAGACTGGAATCAATGTACCTCAGAGACAAACCCTACCCTCATAAATCTCCATGGCTTCTCACAGATTATTACCTCACCCACCAGAATTGGGAACACCAAACAAAAAGAAAGTATCCTAGACTGGATACTCATAGTCATCTCCATACATGCACGTCTGGGACCCTTCCAAATGTTATCAGTGATCAGCTTATAACCTATATAGAAAAAAATAAAGAAGGAAGACACAACCTGCCAGTGTATAGGTCAATCAGGAACACTAAACACTTTGACCTAACTAAATTCCAACTTGAGCTACAGTCTTGTAACTGGTCAATTCTTAAGTACCTCCCCATAGAAGAGGCTGTAACAAACTTCAACTCCACGTTTTTAACGTACTCAATTCTCATGCCCCGACACGTTCAATCAAAATCAAAAACCAGATAGCACCATGGCTAACAAAAGACTCAACTTCCAAAATTAAACTCAGAAACAAAGCCTGGGATAAATGGCGTGCTACCAAAACACCCCTAGATCGCATTAACTTCCAACAACTAAGAAATGAGACAAAAAAATCCATTTTACTTGACAAAAAAAACTATTACTGTCAACTACAATATAAACACCAAAGCAATCCCCAAAAATTTTGGGCGAGTCTAAATCTGCTCCATCCAGGTAAGTCCTCTACTCCAACTCCAGTAGATCTAAATAAAAGCCCAGAAGAAGTGGCCAATACGTTTAATACTTTCTTTATCAATGTTATCAAATCTTTAGTTGACCAGCAACCTGCCACCAACTCCCCCACATTAAGTTCGTCACCTATGACTATGCCCTCCTTCTTGCAACCAGTTCCCACTTCCGTTATCCGATCCCTACTGAAGAAATTAAAGCCAACCAACCTCTCTGCAGACCTTCTTCCAGCAGAGTATTTACAAAAAGCTGCAGAGGTTATAGCCTACCCCATCTCTATCCTAATTAACCGTACCATAACTGAATCCACTATCCCCTCAATATGGAAAATCTCTCATGTAATCCCTCTACACAAAGGTGGCACATCCACTGATCTATCAAACTATAGATCAATAGCCATATTGTCACCCCTTGCCAAAATCATGGAAAAATGTATACACAAACAACTTGTACACTACCTAACCCAAAGCAATCTTCTAGCTAGTTCACAACATGGTTTCAGGCCCAAACACAGTACCACCACCGCCCTCCTCTCTTTCACGGATACTATAAACCATAATAAGAATGACAAAAAAATATCTTCCGCACTCTTCTTGGACCTATCAAAGGCCTTTGACATGGTCAACCACCAATTACTTCATAACACTCTAAAACCTCTCTATCTAGATAACAAAACACTGGATTGGTTTCACGCCTACCTCTGACAGGCAACAAGCTGTGCTCTGGCAAAATAAGCTCTCCACCCTCTTACCTAATTCTATAGGGGTCCCTCAAGGTTCCATTCTGGGACCTCTCTTTTCTATTTTTATCAACGATCTCTACAAAATTATCCCAGATAACTCTTGTATCCAATACGCAGACAACTCAACACTAATTTGTTCAGACAAATCACCAGTTAATTTGCTATCTAAAACCCAAGTATGTTTCACCACAATAGAAAACTGGTTGTCAGGTCGTCATCTGATCCTCAATCCAAAGAAAACCAAACTACTACTTTTCCATCCCACCCATAAACCTACCCCAATACCCTTTGCTATTCAATCCAAATCCAGGACCATTATTACCCCGGACACAAATACTAAGCTCCTGGGCGTTACCATTGACAATAAACTTAGATTTGACCTACACATCAACCAAACTGTTAAAGCAGTTAATAGGAAACTAGGCTCCCTATATAGGATAAAATCCTTTCTGACTCCCAGGGCAAAAGTGGCCATTGCCCGGTCACATCTCCTCTCCTCCCTCTTGTATGCCTCTCCCATACTCACTAACCTTTACAAATCTGAGCTAAACAAACTTACTTGTTGTTATAATCACATTACTAGATTTGCTACTGGCCTGCCCTATAAAACCCATCATTGCATCAACCTACATAACCTTGGTTGGATAGAACTACCAAATCTAATCCAGCAGAACCAACTAATAGTTGCATTAAAAATTCTCACTCAACCTGACACCATTCCTGCACTGAGTAACTTAATCTCCCCCTATTCAAACCTAATTAGTCTGCGCTCATCAAATAGGCTACTTGTACAAACGGTCAAATCCAGTTACTCAGGGGGTGACTGTTTGCCAATTCCATTGGTAAAATATGGAACTCCCTTCCTCCCCAACTCACCAATATCACCTCCCAAAGCAAATTCAAGAAAAATCTATTCCTCCATTTTAAAACCCAATGGCTCTGCCAGTGTTCCAAACCAGACTAACCCCTCACTCTCTCAATCACTATGTCAATAGAATACCTAAGGTTTAACAATTTGTTCATTGCTCTGTTACTATCATTATGAAGAAGTTTTTTCCAATTATTATTGCATATACTCGATTGTTTTCTTTTCTTCTGCTCTATGTATTATAATCAATTGAATATATATGTACCCTGTCTAACATGAACGTAACTACTGTCAATGTGGAGCTTTTCTCCCCGGGCCTCCGCTGAAAATGGATATATATCCAGACGGACTATCCCGGTCAACAAATGTAAAATAAAATAAATAAATAAATTGTATAGGCACAATCAAGCTAGCATAACTGAAACAATTAAAAGCAATTAAGAATAAAAGCCAGAGACCTCCAGAGTACATATATATATAATTATGTCTGTGTGAATCCACACATCAGAAACCTAATGTTTCAAGCATCTAGATTTTAGAAAAGGTTTTAATGAAACTTTACTATTTAGACCAGGGGGCTTATCAACCTGTAAACGTATAATCCATTTTTGTTCTATTTCTTGAGTTTTATTACAAAAATCTCCGCCTCTGTTATTTTCACCTATATGCTCAATGACAAAAAAATGGAACTCATGGTCTAACCCAGGGGTGTCCAACCTTTTCAGTTGCAAGGGCCGCATTGAGTCAACAGAAATTGTCTGGGGGCCACATGTAAAATATATCATTGTAGACAGCAAGTGAGGACCAAAAAAAAAAAAATAAATAAAAAAAAAAAAAAAAACACAACACACATTCTGAACTAAAAATTGTATTTCTGCACTTCAGGCTGTTCAATGACTTGAAAACAGTTATGCATTTGACATAGTGGAAGAATTCTTTGCTGCCACCAAAAACCTAAATAAAATGCATGGCTTGGTTAGGATGTCAGCTAAACTAAAGTTTCACACTTGGGAGTCCTGTGATATGCACGGCCCATCTAACCAACAAATGCAGCTAAACAAAACAGGATGCAACTCTTAACTTTAAAGCAGGAAACCTCTGTCCCAGATAACGCATTTGGAAAGAACACAACACTTCATGTGAGAATTACAAAACTGATTAGCTTCAGATAGTGGGAAATCATGAAAAAGGACAACATGGCTAAACCTTATCCACTGACAGCCAATGTCACCTGTGAGGCAGTGTTGACTTGCATTTCTATGTATGAGAAATATGTCACCACTATGCAGATCTCTGAGGCTTCACAGAAGAACGCTACACCCAGTTATTAAACTTTAAGTTTAAACTAAGCCTCATTTATGCAGATACACGAAGTAGAGAAAAATGAAGTGTTGAAAACAAAGATGGTGCTCTGCCTTACTTCGTTCATATCACACAAGGCCCGCTGATGAAAAATAAGACACTGCATTGCCAAAGCCGTCCTGTGTACATGGAGGAGGAAGCAACTTAATTATATATAAAAGTTTCTGCATGAGACAAGATGTTATCCTGTAACACTCTAGCTGAGCTTATTGTGGTAGCCTTAAGAAGTAACCGGCCTTTCTATGCACCTAAATCTGGGAAACAACAAGTAGGGATAAAGGACATTACAATCTCACTAAAAATAAAGAATTTTGTTTACAAGGATATGACAACAATGTCTTATCCCTTGGGAACTGCCTAAAATACTAACACATGTAATCTAATTTGATACTCATGCCAATATCACTGTAACTGTAAACAATAAGTAGTGACTTATACAATAAAAGTAAATGTAAAGACTTATTTTTTTCTCACAAAAAAAGCACACAAAACATTCATACATTCACAATTAGAACAAACATACGAGTCTGACAATTTAAAATCCTAAACATGAATGTTGCAGAAGCACAGACTTTTCCCCAAACTTAATCTTCCCATCCTCATCAGAAACAGTTGGATTATAATTAAATAAATGTCTGGCACCAGTAGGATTAACTAAAGCTACAACTGATGGGTCAGATTTTGAGTATAAAAGAATTAACAGACTGATGGACTTTATACATCCCATCTGCATTTTTAGGGGCAGCTGGCTGGGTGCCAGGAAAATGGCAGGCAGTAACATATCCTCCAAAGCTGACAGAACTGGAGGAATGGGTGAAGGTCCTTGAAATTTCCTGTTAACAGCTCACTGTATTTCTTGAGGGACTGGAAAAACCTCAGTGTTCTCTTGCGGAAAACAACGGCACATTCTGGAAATAGTGTGAGAAACAGAACCCCCCCCCCCCCCCCCCACACACACACAGGGAGATTCAGAAAATGGGCTCCAAGTCTGAATCAGAAATCCGAAGAGAAAATCCATTGCCTGCCCCTTCTTATCCAGATATAGAATCCTGAATCTCTTCAGGAGAAGAGAGGCATCCCTCTTTCATTTACCAGAAACCATCATATAAGGAGGATCAGTAGCCTGAGTCAGATCCCAGTAAACTAATCCTACGGAAATTAGGAGGTGGAGTAGATACACGTTTAGTTTTCTGTTTCTTCTTGACAGGAACAATGATGCCAACAGTGTTATTTAATAGCAGCATCAATTTTCTTAGATTTGGACACAACATTCTGGCAAAAAAGGGAAGCCATCCCTGTTCCCTCTCCCAGGACCAGGGACTCTCCCTTACACGCTGAGGGGACCTTAACAGCCACAGTGGACATGGCTAACCCCTGGTCTATCATGGCTGCAGGTGCTATACCAGAGGGACCTGGGGGTAAAAGAGTTGTCTAAGGTACAACTAATGGCCACAGCAAAGTCACCCACCTGTGGCTGATGCAAATTGCTAGAATGCTGTGGTGACAAAGCCGGCTTACTTAACCTTTTCTTTTTGTGGCTAGAAGTAACACCAATTATGAGACTGACAGTTTACTCCACATTCATGCAAAAACTGGTGCCTCTTTCCCAGGGAAAACAAGCAACAAGAGTCAGTAAAACTTAAGTCTTTAAAACTCACTTTTTTACACATAAAAGAGTAAAAAGCACTTTAAAAAACCTGACAGCCCCAAAAAAGTAAAAAAACACAATTACTCCACAGGAAAAAAAATGTAGAAGTTGTTTAAAAATAACTGAAACTGACCGGAAAAACAGCGCTCTTGTTTAAAATAGTATGGCCTTATGATAGTCCACTAAAACACAAACTCTTAGCTTTAAAATACATTTCCTGAACAGGAAAGGAGTTATAAAAAAAGATTTCAGAAGCAAAAAAAAAATGACAGTGTTATATCATAGATAACATAGTAATTTATGACCGAAGAGAACTTGAAGACCAGATATTCAGAGACCTGAATACACAATCAGTATGTAAACAAATGTGGTTTATAAACAGCTGCCTGCTTCATAGGGGCTGTTCACTTCTTATGTTGCTTGAAAGGTACCAACTTATTTCTTTGCCAAATTTTTCTTTAAGACCTAATCGCAATCTTCTGCATGGGAAACAGGCAAGCCTAATGCTTATTCATTGCACTGAGATTATAACACTATTGTATTTTATATTATGCACTGCTTTATTATCAATTAGGAATATATATTTATCTTAAACTATAGTATATCTGAAACTCTGTCAGTTACACTCACTATCCTCTCAAACACTAAGCTGATCAGCACTTCTAACCCTGATTAGGAGAGATCTGAAAAGAAAAATATTTTGTCAAGGGTTTTAAAATTATGTTTCCTTAATCTTATCTTTTTGAACAGTGCACTTTATTGCAAATTGGCACACTTTGCAGACCCATTTCAGGTAAAATTTTAAATATTCAGATTCCACATAACCAGGTTGTGATGGCAGTGTTGCTTAACAATAAAAAACAAAATGAGAAATTGGGTAGGCTTAAAATGGCCCACAAGGGCAGCTAGTGTAGTACTTACTTATGAACCTATTATGCAAGTCATTATTGGGTCTTAAAAATAGTTAGCCCCCTTTTGGACCATACTGTTTCAGGAAATAATGGTCCACTTGAAATGTAAATAATGTTCTTACTGTAAAATCCATGTGAGCATTGCTGTGTTTATCTACTGATTCTACTCCATCAGATGACTTTCTTCCTTTGCCTGATTATCTTGAAATATTTTTTCAACATAACTGATTTTTCAGATAGTTTCATCTTAAAAAGTTCTGTGCGACTAGAAATGTAGCAAGAAATGCTTCATCATGCATTAAAAGAGGTTACAGTAATCTGAAAAATGGACTTTGAGTGAAACAAGATAAGTGATAAGTATTTTGAAAAACTGGAATATCTTGTGTAAAGCCAGGCAGGGAACAACCTTAACAAGATTACTTCACAATCACCAAACAATACTTTGACTATCTTGTACAGCAAGTTCCAAGAACAGCAGCCTCGCAATGGATAAAAGGAAGTCAAATCTGGGAATGAATAGCAGCTATGCATATTTAAAAAAAGTCAGAAAAATTATGAAACTACAATGGAGAAATAATGTTTTATTGTTTTTACTTTAACAGCCGTTTTATTATTCCACTTTAACAAGCTTAATTTAAATAGTGGTTTCATTGCTTCAATTTTAAGTTTTTTTAAAACCAATAAAAGTAAAAAGCATTTATACATAATTGTGCTCACTATATACTTAGCTTACCTGGTGTAGTAGTCGGTGTGTAAAAATTACAAATCCCTCTCTCTTAACTTTTCTTCGGCGCGATGCTCTCGTCTTCCCTCAGCTCTTCTTTAACGCGAATGCAACTATCGGCACGAAAACTAATGGAAGGGTGCTTTTCGCGCATGTGCAAAGGACGCAAGTCAGCTCTTCCATTCCCGCGAATGAATCTATCGGCGCGAAAACTAACGGGAGGGTGCTTTGGCGCATGCGCACACCAGCGAAAGGACGCAACCTTAAAAAAGGGAAAAAAGTAAAATTTTAATTTAAGGGTCACGGGCCGCATGGAAGAGGTCTGAGGGCCGCATGCGGCCCGCGGCTTGGACACTACTGGTCTAACCCTTCTCTCAAAACATGTTGTGCAAGGGCACTAGTTATGGAACTCATGGTCTAACCTTTCTCTCAAAACTTGCTGTGCAAGGGCACTAGTTATGGAACTCGTGGTCTAACCCTTCTCTCAAAACATGCTGTGCAAGTGCACTAGCTTTTTTGCTGTTACGCATGTCCCTGTGATGTTCTAGGATTCTATCCTTCAACATTCGGTTAGTTTTTCCTATATAGAATGTGAAACAAACTTTGCAGAAACAAAAATAAACCACGTTCCTAGTTCTGCAATCAGCATAATATTTAAAATCAATCTTAAACTTCATAGAGGGATGTTCAAAGTGATTACCTGTATAAATATGCTTACATGCAGAGCAGTTTCTACATGGATAAGTCCCTGTCCTATCGGATAACATTACAGTACGTGTATTAGATTTGTAGCATAGTTGTTTCTTTAAAGAACAATTATTATTAATGGAAAAAAGGGGGGTATCATGAATTCCTCTACAGCATGCAGAACATTCCAGTTCTTTTTAATCACTTCACAGGTTCTGTTAATGTCATTCGAAATGGGGAGAACTACTCTGAGAGGTTCACGATCAATCTGCCTACTATCCACAGTAGTGTTGGAATTAATCTCAATCGTGTCACTAAAGTACGGTCTACATCTAGAGCTTCTTTCATTCCAAGCAGCCTTAATACATTCATCTATTTCATGTTCTTTATATCCCGTCTAGGAATTCTTGTTTTAGTTCTTTCAGGGCTGTCTCAAGGTATGCATCATTATTATGAATTCGCATTATCCTATACACTTGCCCTATTAACACATTCCTTTTAACATGCCTTGGGTGCATGCTAGTGTAGTGTAAAAGACTATTCCTTCTGGCCAGCTTCCTATACAATCTTGTTTCAAAGATATTAAGCCTTTCCTTGTTGACCTTTATATCCAAAAACTCAATTTCAGAATCTGAAAATGTATATGTAAACTTAATAAAATGAGTAGTGCTGCACAAATAGATGACAAAATCTTTAAGCTCACCAACAGTGCCATCCCAAAGTAAAAACAGGTCATCCACAAAACGTATATACCATACGACATGTTTACTGAAAGGATTTCCGTCAAAGATAAAGTCCAACTCCCATTGGACCAAACAGAGGTTGGCATAGCTGTTGGCACAAGGAGTGCCCATTGCTACACCAACCATCTGTAAACAAAATGCATCATTGAACATGAAAGCATTGTTCTCTAAAATCATCTCAAGTAAAGTCCTGATGAGTGATATTTTTACTCTATCCCAATTCCCAAGGGTTAGAAACTTCTCTATGTTAGCTATGCCCCAGTTATTGGGGCATCACAGTAAACAGAGATTCTATGTCCAAGGTTACTAGTAAACAGTCTGTCTTAAGATTCAGAGTTTCACTGTGCAACTTTTGCAAAAACATTTTCATATCTTTCAAAACAGTGTGACCACTCTCTAAAAGTGGATGTAGCTGTTTCTCCACATAAATGGAGAGAGGTTCAGTGACCCATCCTCTACCTGAGACAATAGACCTCATGGGGGGGGAGGTGTCAGATGTTTATGTACCTTTGGCAACCCATATATGTTCAGTGTCATAGGATGCTCTACGGTGAAATAGTCGAACAGGGTTTCAGTAATTCTATTTGTTATAAGTAAATCAAAAATTAAAAAATGTATTTTATCTATAATGCCCTTAATAATCCGGGCATTAATACTGACATAAGTGTTAGCATCACTCAATAACATATTCATTTGCTGTATATACATGTCTCTGTCCATGACAACCACACTGCCTCCTTTATCTGCTGGACTAATTTCTATGCCAGACATACCCTTTAGTTCACTTAAGGCAGAACTTTCAGCAATTGACATATTAAAAAACATAGCGTTATTGCGTTCAGGGTGTTTTACGAATCTCTCACACAAATAAATAAATGCTTCCACCATAGGATGTGGTGGTGGGATGAAAGTACTAGGTTTCCTGAGTATAACAGTATTCTCAGAACAGGTATTAAACATAACCTTGAGATTCAAGTTGCGACCAAACAATTTCAGATGTTGCAAAGTTTCTACAAGATCCCCGCGCTGAGCAGGGATGAAATTTAGTCCTTTAGATAGCAGCGAGATCTGAGAGTCAGTCAGCAAATATGAAGAAATTTTAATAACTAAACTTGCCTTTTCCATCTGCGCTCTTAATTCTCCAGGTGATTCGTGCTCTCTGGTTGCCGAGGTCAACCTTTTCTGTCCCTGCTCTTCGAGCGGTTCCATATAGGAAGCGGGTCCTTCAACAAAAAAAATATTAATTTCTGTTAGGACCAATTACTCCGTCTCGTTCCTACCTTATTGATAGGCGTAGTATGTGGTCTGGCGTCTCTCTCGTAACTAGTATGGAGCTCAGAAACCAAAGAGGGTTCTTGCTGGGGCAAAATACATAATTGTTCAGTGGTGGTGTTACTTCTGTCCTCTAGAGCTGGGATGTTTATTTCATTGCACTGAGGTTGGCCTTGTATGGGACTTGTTCCTGGTTGTGCGGAACTAGCTCTATTACTGGTTGCTTGTGTTGTCCTGTTTGCTGGTTGCAAATCAGTGTCAGTCCTCTCTCTGTGCCATGAGAAGATCCCTTTTTTAAAATCTTGCTGACCCCTCTGTAATTTCCGCATTTTTACAGTCTGCAGTTTCTTGTTGTAAACAGCAATATTGTCATATAGGGAATCAAGCTTATTGCAGAATAAGTCATCCTTAAACTGGTCTAGCAACTCATTCTGTAGAACATTTATCTCACTGAGCAGCTCTCTGTCTTGCGGAAGAAAAAAGTCAGTGATGAGCTGCATATATTTGGCGCTCAACTCCAAATTCAGTTGTTGCCAGCGTCGTAGTAGCTCAGGATAAGTTCCACCATAGCTGGGCTTGGTTAATACTCTCAAACCTCTGGGAACTATATGAAGTGCAGTGATAGATGGAAGCACTGCCATTGCAGGCGCTTGAATTGTAGAGTTTATTTTCAAGCACACGATATTTAGTAATAAAGTTCTCATAGGATTCATCATTATTCAGAATAGGAATAGTCTGCGTTAGGGCATCATTTGATAGTAATGGATTGTTACCATTATGAAGGATACCATTCCAGTGAAGAGCATGCATGTGTTCTCCATTGTGTTCTTCATTAAAGTCCTGGTTCTGTCCCATCTCAGCACAGCTTGTAATGCCTTCTGCCATGTCCAAGTGAGATCCCAAAACACAACGATGCAAGAAGTAAAAACAGTCTCCCACAAGGAAAGTGACCAATAAAGGTAGAAAAATATTTAAGAATAAAGACCGTGGCGAGTAGAGAGCACGAATCACCCGGAGAATCAAGAGCACAGATGGAAAAGGCAAGTTTAGTTATTAAAATTTCTTCATATTTGCTGACTGACTCTCAGATCTCACTCCTATTATAAGGACTAAATTCCATCCCTGCTCAGCGCGGGGATCTTGTAGAAACTTTGAAACATCTGAAATTGTTTGGTTGCAACTTGAATCTCAAAGTTATGTTTAATACCTGTTCTGAGAATACTGCTATATGCAGGAAACCAAGTACTTTCATTCCACCACCACATCCAATGGTGGAAGCATTTATTGATTTGTGTGAGAGAGAGATTCGTAAAACACTCTGAACGCAATGATGCTATGTTTTTTAATATGTTAATTGCTGAAAGTTCTGCCTTAAGTGAACTAAAGGGTATGTCTGGCATAGAAATTAGTCCAGCAGATAAAGGAGGCAGTGTGGTTGTCATGGACAGAGACATGTATATACAGCAAATTAATATGTTATTGAGTGATGCTAACACTTATGTCAGTATTAATGCCCGGATTATTAAGGGCATTATAGGTAAAATACATTTTTTAATTTTTGATTTACTTATAACAAATAGAATTACTGAAACCCTGTTCGACTATTTCACCATACAGCATCCTATGACACTGAACATATATGGGTTGCCAAAGGTACATAAACATCTGACACCTCCCCCCATGAGGTCTATTGCCTCAGGTAGAGGATGGGTCACTGAACCTCTCCATTTATGTGGAGAAACAGCTACATCCACTTTTAGAGAGTGGTCACACTGTTTTGAAAGATACAAAAATGTTTTTGCAAAAGGTGCACAGTGAAACTCGGAATCTTAAGACAGACTGTTTACCAGTAACCTTGGACATAGAATCACTGTTTATTGGGGCATAGCTAACAGAGAAGTTTCCAACCCTTAGGAATTGGGATAGAGTAAAAATATCATTCATCAGGACTTACTTGAGATGATTTTAGAGAACAATTCTTTCATGTTCAATGATGCATTTTATTTACAGATGGTTGGCGTAGCAATGGGCGCTCCTTGTGCCAACAGCTATGCCAACCTCTGTTTGGTCCAATGGGAGATGGACTTTATCTTTGACGGAAATTCTTTCAGTAAACCTGTCGTATGGTATATACGTTTTGTGGATGACCTGTTTTTACTTTGGGATGGCACTGTTGATGAGCTTAAAGATTTTGTCTATTTGTGAAGCACTACTCATTTTATTAAGTTTTCATATAAATTCAGATTTTGAAATTGAGTTTTTGGATATAAAGGTCAACAAGGAAAGGCTTAATATCTTTGAAACAAGATTGTATAGGAAGCCGGCTAGAAGGAATAACCTTTTACACTACACTAGCATGCACCCAAGATATGTTAAAAGGAATGTGTTAAAAGGGCAAGTGTATAGGATAATACGAACTCATAATGCATACCTTGAGACAGCCCTGAAAGAACTAAAACAAGAGTTCCTAGACAGGGGATATAATGAATATGAAATAGATGAATGTATGGCGAAATTGAAGTGTATTAACCCACCAGGTACGCAGTAGCAAGCCCCTCCCAAATCCCACATGCGAGCATGTTGGCTACTCCGCCCACCGCTTGGAGCATGTTGACTACTACGCCCACCGCTTGATTAAAACAGAAGGTAATATAGACCTTGTCCATTATACGCGTATTAAAACATAAGCAAATAACAGTAATTGCACAAATAAGATTACATTATACATTACAACATAAAAACGCAGATGTGATTGCTGTCAAATCAAAGCATTTTTTTATTTCGCTTTATTAAAACACAAGGTAATATAGACCTTGTACATTATACGCATATTAAAACATAAGCAAATAACAGGTAATTGCACAAAAAAGATTATATTATACATAATAACATAAAAACGCAGATACGATTGCTGTCAAATGAAAGCAATTTTTTATTTCACAAATCGGGGCAAAAGTACAAAGACAAGTACTGTTTGTACAGTTACATGTGCATGTGAACTTAGGCTAAAACAGACACCAACATTAAGTATACAGTATCCACTGCTTGAGCTTCCTGGTACTCTTTGATACGACACAAAACATTCAGAAACAGTGTCAGTCATGTCCGTACTGTGCCTGTTAAACATTACAGTATTTGATTATTAAGTATTGGTATTAAATGGTAAATAGGTCAAATAAGCACAAGTAATATAGGACGCTCAATATTCCTTGCAGATGAGTAGAGAACACTCGTTATCTTAAGCCAAGAAACTGAACAATTCAGAAAAAAAGATCTTTCTTCTAGTTTGAGAAAAACAGTTGTATGAGTAAACAACTGGCCCTGCTCCCACACACAACTGCAGTCTTATCTCCCTGTAAACATTTTTAAAAACGCGTCCTATATTACTTATGCTTATTTGACATGTTTACAAGGCTGGTGTTAGCATTTTGGGGGCTCCCAGCAGATGTCAAGTTGGGGGCCCCCTAGGGACTTCCAGTCTACGTATCAGCCTATTGCTGATACCCCTCCTAAGCAACTTTTTAGTTCATGCTGCAAACTGACTGACCTGTAGTTACAGCGCTCTTAATTACTACAGGCCTGTGTACCACACTATGTTGGCCCATCTCACAAAGGGACGGTTACTAGAATTTAGTTGCACCAATGATACATTGCAGGACCTCTATGTACAGGTTTGGACTCGGGTAAAATGGGACCCTAGACCTACTGTTTCAGCCACCCAACACACACACACACACACACACACACACACACACACACACACACACACACACACACACACACACACACACACACACACACACACACACACACACACACACACACACACACACACACACACCAATCTTCCCCTGATCACTTCCCACCCCCATGTTGGACTTCCGATGCTATGCACATTACTTTTTCCTTCCCTTTCTCAATTTTTGCTGTACTCTTCAGCTTTTTCATATCTTCCTATATGCTCTGAAGTGTATTTAATTTTGTTTTTTCTTTTTACACATCCAGTGATGGCTTGAACAGAATTTTTGCTTAAGGAAAGAAATTGTGTTGCTGTTCGGCTTCAGTTTTCCTTGCATCCTTTCAATATAGCTTTCTTGACCATGTAAGTACAGTAGTAACCATTTAGAAAATAATTCAGTTAAGCCAGAGCCACCACAAGCCATTGGATTATGCATGTTCTGAAATGCATTTAGAACATTTTCTCAACTTTGTAATCCAGGTTGTACCAAAGGCTTAATGTTCAAAGATGTCAAAATAGTAACTCACAATAAACTAGCAAGCCAATTGTTTTCTAGATACACAGGTCTTATCTTGGAACTGCCTTCTTCCCTAACCCCACCAAAAAGACTGCCTAAGTATGCATCCCTCTGGTGTTAGACTGGGGTGAAAGCAGAGGTTCAAATTTCTACAGTCGTATTTCAGAGGAATGCTGACATACATATACATAGCATGCTTCCTCATTCCTCAACCCAAACTGTCAAAGACAGCTACCTGCTTACATGCCTGTGTGATTGTGAGGAAAGTGAAAAAAATAATAACTTTGTTGCTCTTAGAGTAGACAATACACTACCCCTGCACAAACTGTAATAACTTTCTTTGTACACATCTGAGGTCTGTCAGAAAAGTAAAAGAATGAACACACTGCCCTCAGCCCAAACACAAGCTATAATAACCTCATGTACACACCGCTAAGGTTTGACTGTGATGACAATTAAAGAAGTGATAACCCCACAAACCACTGCTTGCTCCCCCCCCCCCACCCACACACACACCACCAGTTTTTTGTACACACATCTAAGCAGAGCTGGTTTTAGAATGGGTGCAATTGAGAGCAGAGGCCATTATCAGATTTATCCTAACTGGGTCATATCAAACCCCTGTTCAGGTTAAAGAGCATAATCAGAAAATTAATACATTTTTCCTCCTCGTTTTCTGCAACTAGCTACAGCTTATGTGGGGCCTCCACACACAGTCAGTGGATGATTAAGGGAGCGCCATATTTCCATTTATACAGTCTGGGGAGTGGGGGCTCCAATTTTAGAAGATCTAAGTGTCTGAATGTTCTGTGATACATTAGTTTTAAAATATAATTACTTGTTAGCTACATTTGTAACTGATACCCAGACAAATAATGTCTGTGTCCTGGCATTACTGAGTGTGTGCACAGATAAAAACCACTGATATTTTACTCACACTCACACTAGTACTATACTATGAAACTATCTGCCCTAGGGCATTTATAAGCCTAGCCAAAGTGTATGTGGCTTTCGTCACCCCATGTAATGATACAAAAGTGTACAATTTCAATTAAATTTAGTTTACTGTGCCTCTGTCTAGCAATGACACAGAGATGACCCCCGGGGTAAACCTACGATCACCCATCCATTCGTCCAGATTTCTCTTGAAGAGAGTCGGTGAGGGGCTCTACCTAACATGGACTGGTATCCTGTTAGAGTGTGGGAAGCCTCTGGGTTATGAATCTGTCTCTCCATGTCCTATTCATATTTGTGCTGAAGTTTAGATCTTTAGCTCTCGTGGCTGTAATGGATTTTGATTTTTTGAGGTGGAGCATGTCCGTTAATGGCACAGATCACCTCTGAGCAGGCGGTATGCTACTGAATAGAGCTGGAGCTTTTTCAGTCTGGCAGCATATGACATATGCTGGACACTCTTGATCCTCTTGGTAAGGTACTTTTGGGGTGTCTCCAGCTGCTGCAGGTGCCGGTTGAGGTACATACCAAATGGGGCATTGTACTCAATCATAGGCCTGATAAGGGAGGAATATAAGGGTACAATGACATCCTTTGATCTGGATGTGAATCCCTTCATAAGGTGGGCAAGGTAGAAGGTCTTTCTAACCACTTTGGCGACATGGGTGTCAAATGAGAGGTCACTGTCAACTTGGGTCCTCAGGTCTCTGATTACTTTTTCCGTACTTAATGGATTACCACCTATATGGTAATTTGTAGGTACTTTGTTTTTTCCAAAGGGGATGACTATACATTTTTTGGCATTTAGTTTAAGGCCATGACTCTGGCACCAGTCGTTTGTTTGTGTGAGGCCCTTCTGGAGGATGCATGTGTCAGCTGGTGTCGACTATGGCGCCTAGTTTGCAGTCGTCTGCGAACTTTGTCAGCCACAACCCCCCTATGTTTGCCTGCACATCTGAGAAATAAATGCCGAACAAGAGGGGTCCCAAGACAGAGCCCTGTGGGACTCCACTTGTGAATGGCTTAGAGTCTGACATAGCTCCAGCTATTCTGACTTTGTGGGTTCTGTCCTTTAGCCAGTTTGCAACCCATCTTGTGACAAACGGGTTTACATTTAAGCTGTTGAGCTTGTCTATGATGCCTGAGTGGGGTATTGTGTCGAAGGCTTTTGCCAGATCCAGGTAGGCTGTATGAACTGCTTTGTCTTCATCGATGGCTCTAGTGACGGTTTCAAAAAAGTCCACCAGGTTTGAAAGACAGGATCTGCCTTTTACAAAGCCGAACTGGGTAGGGTCAATTGTCTGTAGGTCCCCGATGTCTTTGAGTTCCATAATGATCCTTTCCATAGCTTTGCAGCAGACCAGGCTGGTCAAGCTTATGGGGCGGTAGTTTCCAGGGTCTGTAGAGGTGCCACCATTAGGTTCATAGGTTCATACTAGGCTATCTGCCCTAGGGAATTTGTAAGCCTAGCCAGAAAGTGTTTGGCTTTCGCCACCCATTTTAAATTGATTTTGCTATGCCCTTTTTCGAGGTTAGTATACTGTGCCTCTGTCTAACAGTGACACAGAAGTGATACCCGGGGTAAACCTACGATCTCCCATCCACTCATCAGGATTCCTCTTGGAGAGTCAATGAGGGACTCTGCCTAACCTGGACTGGGATTTTATTCCAGAGTGAAGGGAGCCTCTGGGTTATGAATCTGTCCCTCCAGCATGTCCTATTTATTTCAGTGCTGAGGTTCAAGTCTCGAGCGTAGCTCGATGGGATTTGGATTTTCTGAGGTGCAGCATGTCCATTAATTCCGGGTTGGACATGGCTTTATACGTCAGGCACAGATTGCCTCTGAACAGGCGGTATGCCACTGAGTAGAACTGGAGTTTCTTTAACCGGGCAGCATATGGCATCTGTTTGAGCCCTTTGATCCTTTTGGTGAGGTACTTTTGGGGTCTTTCCAGTTGCTGCAGGTGTCTGGTAAGGTACATCCCAAAAGGGGCATTGTACTCAGTTATGGACCTGATGAGGGATGAGTAAAGAGGCACGATGACCTCCCCTGATCTAGATGCGAATCCCTTCATGATTAGGTGGGCTATATAAAATGTTTTTCTAACCACTTTGGCCACGTGGTTGTCAAATGAGAGATTGCTATCAACTTGGGTTCCCAGGTCCCTAATTACTTCTGTACTTAACGGATTACCACCTATGAGGTAATTTGTGGGCACTTTGTGGATGACTATACACTTTTTGGCATTTAGCTTGAGGCCATGGCTTTGGCACCAGTTGTCTGTTTCTATGAGGCCCTTTTGGAGGATGCTTGTGTCGGCTGGCGAGTCGATTATGGCACCCACTTTGCAGTCATCTGCGAACTTGGTCAGCCACAGTTCTTCCGTGTTGGCCTGTACCTCCGAGAAATATATACCGAACAAGAGAGGTCCCAGGACTGAGCCTTGTGGGACACCACTTGTAACTGGTTTGGAGTCTGACATGGCTCCAGCAATTCTAACCATGTGGGTTCTGTCCTTGAGCCAGTTTGCAATCCATCTAGTGACACAGGGGTTTATATTTAAGCTGGTGAGCTTATCTATAATGCCAGAGTGGGGTATTGTATCGAAGGCTATTGCGAGGTCCAGGTAGGATGTGTGGACCACCTTCCCCTTGTCAATGGCCTTGCTGACTGTTTCAAAGAAATCAACCAGGTTTAAGAGGCAGGATCTGCCCTTAAAGCTGAACTGGGTAGGATCCAGTGTCCGTAGGTCCCCAATATCTTTATGAGGTCCATGATGATCCTTTCCATAGCTTTGCAGACCAAGCTAGTCAGGCTTATGGGGCGATAGTTTCCAGGATCCATTGAGGCACCACCTTTATGGAGAGGGACCACTGTTGCTGTACGCCACTCTTTGGGCACATATCCTGTAGTAAGGCTGAGATTGAACAGTAGTTTTATGTTTGGGTTTAGCTCTTCTTGGAGTTCATGTAGAACGCAGCATGGGACACAGTCTGGTCCCATTGATGCTGTGTTTTTTGCTTTGGAGAGGGCAGCTCTTACCTGAGCATCTGAGATGTCAGGAGGGCAGCACTCTGCTGGGATAGATATTTGCCCTTTAGGTGGGGAGGGGGGGGAGTTTGCGCTGAACCTGTCAGCTAGGATGTTGGCAATGTCTGTGGGTTCAGTGTATTTGTCATTTTGGACTCATTCTGAGCATATCTGGGAATTACCACCCAGGTTCCTAACATAACTAAAGAAAGCCTTGTGATTATCCTTAGTGTCCTGTGCAATTTTTCTCTCAAAGCTGGCCTTAAACAATTTTATGAGTGCCCGTAGATTTTGCTAATACTGATCTGTGATGCCTTCCCTTTTTGGGATTCTGCTTCATCATTTAGTAGCTTCCTCCTTCTGTTGTATAGTTTGTTTATGGCTGGGGTCCACCAGACAGGACGTCTGCCTTTGGAGGATTGGGTCTTGGTTTTATTTGGGATCGCATGATCCATGCATTTCTGAAGGTGTTCATAGAATGCGTTTATAAAGGATTCTGCGGTCTGGGCCGTATTTTCCACAGGCCCGGGGGCTTTGAAGGATTCCACCTCGGTTTTGAGGAGTGTGAAATTTGCTTTAGAGAAGTTTTTCACTGTGGTTTTCTGGGCAGGGGCTGGGGTCAGGATGTGAATATCCAGTGAGATTAGTTTATGGTCTGATCTTAACAGTGAGGGATGCACTTCTGGTCTGGAGCATAGAATCCCCATATTGGTGATGATCAGGTCCAGTATGTTTTCCCCTCTTGTGGGAGTGGTAACAAGTTGTTCCATAGCATTTGAGTTTATAAATTCTAGGAACCTTTGGGCTAGGGTGTTGGAGCTAGAGTAATACTCCCCAGTCTATGTTTGGGTAGTTGAAGTCGCCCAATATAATGGTGTTTGGAGAGACCTTCATATTTTCCAGTGTTCTCAGGAAGGCCGAGTGGGGTTCCTGGGTTTGGGAGGGTGGTCTGTAGCAGGCTATAAACTGGAAGGCAGTTTTACCCACTGTTAGTTGCACATGGATAGTCTCTGATGCTTCGTGCTGTGCCACCAACCTGGAGGTGTGGGTATCTTTGATGAATATCGATACTCCCCCTCCTTTTGTGGTTCGGTCCAAGTTTTGGGGCCGAAAAGCATGGTATGAGGTATAACCTGGTAGTGCTGGGGTGCTCTTGGGAGCCCTGAACCAGGTTTCGTTTACTGCACAGATATTAATCTTCTCCATGCTAAGGAGAGTTTTGAGTGCGTGCATCTTGAGGTTTAGACTTCTGGTGTTGAGTAGCATTACTCTTAGTTTCTTATCCCTTGTGATACCTATGGAGGTGGGTTTGTCTTTTGAGCCTTCCCTAAAAAAGGCACTATGGGGATATCAAGAGCCTTTGCCAATATCCGAAAGCCCGGAGTGACAGGTGCAAGCCGTCCCTAGCGAAGCATCGTGGCTTGTCGAGCATATCATCCCAAGCTGACAGGCATTGGATCCCCTTTGAATGACACCAGTACTTAAGCCAACTGTTGAAATTGATCATCTTGTCTTCATATTGTGGCATCATTCTTGGTGAGGGTAAGATGCTACTCAAGGTCAGGGTCATACCGGCCTGGGCTACATGCTCAGAGCGCTCATTTATGTCTCTTTTCATGTAGTCCAGGGAGGTACGTCTCAGGTCATTCACACTGGCATGGACAATGACTGAGTCATATTTGTACTTGCCTTGGAGTGCCTTGGAGTGACCTGAGTGCTTGTGTTATGTGGCGGATCCTAGCGCCCGACAGGCAGCTCACCGTGACCCTCTCCTTGTTCAGCCTGGTGAATGGGACGTCAGTGTGCCTGACGATAGTCACCTATTACAAGTGTATCAGGTGTGTTTAGTCTTAAGGGCTGTGACTGTTTGGCACATTGGCTTTGTGAGATGTGTTGCACGTGTTTTGTTTTGGGGTAGCGGTTGCTTGGGTGTCTGCTTTGGAGGTCTCTGCTACTTAGGCAGATCTTTATTTAGAGCCTCCGAGTATGTTTTTGTGTGATTATGTGTTTGGTTTGCTGTCATGGTAGGTCTATGAGACTGGAATTGTAGTGAGTGTGGTTTCCTTCTCCTCCTGACTGGTTATGCCAGTACTGAGTTGAGAGAGCTTAGCCTCCAATTTGGCTATATGGTTGCATCTCTCACATGTGTTGGAATTTGTTGGGAGGAGGAGAGGGTTGTCTGTGTACATGAGGCAGTTGTAACATTGCCTCAAGATTCCCAGATTCACCAGCTGGACCGGAGAGGAGATTGACAACTGACCTTTGGACATGCTAGAATAATATTGGGAATTCCTTAGTAACTGAAAACAAGGGCCAGTGGGGAGTGAGGGTGTAGTGCTTTTAATTTTTAGTGCTGACTTATATAATTGCTTTAGTGAGCAAGTGCCAGGTAACTTAAGTGCAATGTGTTACAGGTAACTTAAATGCAGAAACAACAAACAGTAACTTTCTTTCAAGTGAAACAAGGAAATAAGTACAGTAAGCAATGCAGATATCACTAGTGATCCACAGAAGCGCTGAGAAACCGCGAATTAGGTGGAATTAGCTTTCCAGGGAAATAACAAACAACAAGCATATAAACAAAGCTAGATTCAGCAGGCCTGGATCTAGTCTATGCTACAGCAAACAAGGTGTACCAATTTCAGTAAGATACAGTTCAAATATTCAGGCACTATAAACCTTTAACCAGAAATTCCCAGCTCAGAAGGGCAGAGTCCAGCCTCTTCTCCCACAAGAGTGCAGACCACGAGCCTTCTTAATGTAAAATAACTGGCCTGAAGCCCAAGTGCTTAAACCAGAACTAATACATTTTAAGAATAACAGACATTGGGCTCTCAATCTGCAGTTCCCAACTTAGAAGGATGAAAGCTACCTGTCCTGCCACCACAGTGCATGCCACAAACCTTCCTAATGTAAAACAACTGGTCTGAAGCCCAAGTGCTTAATCCAAAAGACTTTGAATGATAGCTACACTTTAATCAAGTTACTACCAAGCAGTAATAAATACAATTGAATACTTTAGAGAATGCCTGGATTAGTGCTCAAGTTACACAAATGAAGCTAGATCCAGCAGGCCCGAATCCAGTCTATGCCACAGCAAACAAGGCGCACCAACTTCAGTAAGAAGCAGTTCAGATATGCATGCACTATAAGCCTTTAACCAGAAATTCCCAGCTCAGAAGGGCAGAGTCCCAGAGCAAATAGCAATACACTGTGCAACACTGGTATTGTCACACCATATCAGTGGCTTCAGTTTAGCAGTCATCAAACAGCAGCAGGGGTAAGTCACTTTTATTTACCTTCCCTGATTCTTCTCATAGTTTTGCTCTATCCTTTGTAAAAAGTTTGATTTGCTTGTAAATCATTCAGGATTACAGACAATCAATAAATCCAGACATAAGAGCTTTATACTTGTCCAAAAAATGAAAGCTGATGAAAAAGGTGTTATACTACAATCTTTTTAATTGAAATAGTGTAATATTTGGAACATATTCATGATTTTGAGCCTTTATTCTGCTATTATAGGTATGGCAATGAATTATTCTTTAAAGAAGTTGAAAGTTGCAGTAAATGGTGTTTTGCCAGCGTTTCTAAAACTCCCTGAAAAAGAAAACCATCCCTGAAGATCATACTATCAACTTTTCTTAAAATCCAAGGTTTACACAGAGAACAGTCACTCTGGGCTGCTGATCTCTCTAGTACTTACCTTGGTCACTCTGGGCTGCTGATCCCTCTAGTGCTTACCTTGGTCACTCTGGGCTGCTGATCTCTCTAGTGCTTACCTTGGCCACTCTGGGCTGCTGATCTCTCTAGTGCTTACCTTGGCCACTCTGGGCTGCTGATCTCTCTAGTGCTTACCTTGGCCACTCTGGGCTGCTGATCTCTCTAGTGCTTACCTTGGTCACTCTGGGCTGCTGACCTCTCTAGTGCTTACCTTGGTCACTCTGGGCTGCTGACCTCTAGTGCTTACCTTGGTCACTCTGGGCTGCTGACCTCTAGTGCTTACCTTGGTCACTCTGGGCTGCTGATCTCTCTAGTGTTTACCTTGGTCACTCTGGGCTGCTGAACTCTCTAGTGTTTACCTTGGTCACTCTGGGCTGCTGATCTCTCTAGTGTTTACCTTGCTTATGTTCATTATCAGCTTTATACTAATGGGGTCATATCACAGACCTGTTCAGGTTAAATAGCATAATCATGAGATTAATACATTTTTTTATCCTCATTTTTCCCCAACCAGCAGCAGCTTTTGTGGGGCCCCTACACACATTCAAGGATGACTAAGGGGCCCCCCTTGCAGCCACTGGTATTGCAAGTACCTAAAGTTGGCGGTGTTTTTAGTTTTAGTGGGCTGAATGTCCACTAGCAGAGTTTAACTAAGTCAGGGGTAGTATGTCAGTGGTAAAACATTTAATGAAATTGTGAAGCTTGTTGCTTAATAAAACACTGTTACTATAACCCGCGATATCTTTGAATTTTAAAGGAGATATAAATACAAGTTATTACCCATCTGGTGTATTAATCAAACAAGATTGTTGTACTAGCTTTTCTTGGTTTGACAGACCTGTTGCATAATATCAGGGTAAGGCAGCTTGCTGTGGTTGGGGGGCCCCCAGCAACCACAGGGTTCGCTGGTGCCTAAAGCCGGCTATGCCTGTTTACCATTTACTATTTACATATTTACTCTTATTTACACTTATCTGACAGTTACATTTGCATTGCTCGTCAATCACAGCACATTGCCATTGTTAATACCCGCCCTTCGGCATGTCAGTCACGGCGGGCATGCCCATTCCTGCCCGAACTATGAGGTGGGTCAATTCACATTTCGCCGAATGTAATAAGGCTGCTTGGAATGTAGACCGTACTTTAGTGACACGACTGAGATTAATCCCAATACTACTGTGAATAGTAGGCAGATTGATCGTGAACCTCTCAGAGTAGTTCTCCCCTTTTCGAATAACATTAACAGAACCTGTGAAGTGATTAAAAAGAACTGGAATGTTCTGCATGCTGTAGAGGAATTAAAGGATGTAATTCATGATACCCCCCCCCTTTTTTCCTTTAAGCATAATTGTTCTTTAAAGAAACAACTATGCTACAAATCTAATACACGTACTGTAATGTTATCAGATAGGACAGGGACTTATCCATGTAGAAACTGCTCTGCATGTAAGCATATTTATACAGGTAATCACTTTGAACATCCCTCTATGAAGTTTAAGATTGATTTTAAATATTATGTCGATTACAGAACTAGGAACATGGTTTATTTTTGTTTCTGCAAAGTTTGTTTCACATTCTATATACGAAAAACTAACCAAATGTTGAAGGATAGAATCCTTGAACATCACAGGGACATGTGTAACAATAAAGAAACTACTGCACTTGCACGGCATGTTTTGAGAGAAGGGTTAGACCATGAGTTCCATAACTAGTGCACTCGCACAACATGTTTTGGGAGAAGGGTTTAGACCATGAGTTCCATTTCTTTGTCATTGAGCATATAGGTGTAAATAACAGAGGTGGAGATTTTTGTAATAAAACTGAAGAAATAGAACAAAAATGGATTATACGTTTACAGGCTGATAAGCCCCCTGGTCTTTCTAAAATCTAGATGCTTGAAACTTTTAGTTATGTACTTACCATAACTTTGGATGTATGGGATCCATCTCGCCTACATTCATAACTGATGGGTTCGGAGCCGATCCGTCGGCTCCGACTCTGCCTCTATACACTAGAACGAAGTCTCTCATTGGCTGTGCTACCCCTTATCCCATAATGCACCACACCTGCTTCCCCAGACCTTGTTTGTTCGCTTTCATACATACAGGTACAGAATACATACCAATAACTGTAACCAACTAGAGCCCTTCCAGAGGAGAGCTCAGCAAGACCAATGTTTCCTCCAAATCCAAAAGGTAGGGGGAAGGAGGGTGGGTATGTATGAATGTAGGCGAGATGATCCCATACATCCAAAGTTATGGTAAGTACATAACTAAAAGATGTAATGGGATCCTATCTCGCCTACATTCATAACTGATGGGACAGCGTCCCTAGCACCTAAAACCCCGGGTGGCTCACTGGAACACACTCCTGAGAACTGCGGAACCAAATGAAGCTCTGCCTCGGGAAGCCACATCAAGCTTGTAATGAGAAATGAAGGTGTGCGGAGAAGACCAAGTAGCAGCCGCACAGATATCATCTATTGAAACTTTGGAATGAAAAGCTACAGAGGTGGCCATAGCCCTGGTAGAATGAGCTTTGACTGGGAAAGGCAACTCCTTGCCTGAGTGGGGAATAAATGAAAGAGATGCAATCCTTAATCCATTTGTATTTGAACACCTATGCTAACCGTGTCTTTTTTTTTTTTTTTATTCCCTTCCTACCTATCTGCCTTACCTGTCTCCCCAAATTTCTAGTTCAATCTCTATTGTTTCCTGTCCTGTTTACCTCCTACTGGTGTTGGACGAACCTGGCCCTGCCTACAGGATTGAAAGTTGCTGGTTTCCTAAATTCTCTCCATTCAAGGAACAGAAAGTAGGTTCTGGGCTCTGTTTTGCTGATTTATAGCCTCCTATTAGGTTAACCTAAAGAGTCCAGACTATTGCCTGTGTCTTAGAGCCTAGCAGCCAGTACCTCTCCTCTTCCTAACCTTCACTACCCCTTCACACCTCTTACTTTTTAGCTTTTTTCTCTACTCTTACTCCCTATAACTCTTCGCTATCCTATTTCAGCTGCCCCTTTCACATTTCGACTACCTACACTATCCAGTAGGTGGCAGTCTCCT